>NC_088343.1:3812500-4412500 GCF_036884655.1 Musa acuminata AAA Group | reverse complement strand
TTGAGGGAGACCATGAACTCCCCGTGGGCGCCCAATACCGAGTCGTTCAGCGGCTTCTTGACGCTGTAGGTGCTGCTGATGACGGCCGCGAGGCCGGAGCAGAGGAGGATGGAGGTGGTGGCCATCAGACTCGACCCCATTATGGTGTTCCTTATCGTTTGCACCGCCAGAATGTTCTTCTTCTCGTTATCCTATCATTCCACTCACACCATTAATCCACAAAGACCATTAATATTTCCTCCGCAAAGCCTTCATCATTCAAACATAAATCAAATGATGTTCATGACACTCACAGAAAGAGCTACTCACGTAAAGTCTGCCATGCATGTAATTCTAAACTATCTCTGCTTTCTTCTTTTCAGTTTATACCTACATTTCATTCTCTCTCTCTCTCTCTAGTTTGAGGACATAATAATTAACCACAGGTTAAGATAAAACTAGGCAATTAATCACAACTAATGGTGGTAGAGAGGTTTTATCTGATGCAGGTCGAACACAGTTTGAGAGAGAGGAGAAGAGGAGAAACGCCGGCCGGCGGTGGAGCTGTTACCTTGATAATAGCAAGCACCCAGAAACGCCGGCCGGCGGAGTTTATCCCTATTATAGTGCTTAGCGGCTGCGACCGGACCTTGTGCCACAGCCACAAGTGGTAGATGAGGGGGAAGAGAAGGCCGACGGGCACCAGCACAGCATCCAAATAGCTCTTCCTCCACTCCATGTTAGCTTCTGCCCCCACCCTCCGCCTCTCTGCCGCTTCTGCTTCGACGAAGGCATGTGTTTATAGAGGATGCCGATGGAGCAAATGCAAGTTAACCTGGCGACACTTCCACACCACCGAGACGTCATCGTCATGGCCGACAGCAGCAAAATTAGTCAAGACCGATCTTTATCGAGCAGGCATGCATCCGAAAAGAAGCCATTAAAGCCTTTTGTTTTGCCTGTCACGTAATGCTCTACAACTCTTTGCCCTATTAGCCTTTCCTCATCAGATCACAAGAGTTGGACACAACTTTTCCTTTCTCTAATCACAAAGAAACTCGGAAGAAAAATCTGCATTTTTCACATGGAGGATGCTGGAAAATCCTAAAAATAATCATTCAATCTAAAACATGTATTGTGAGTGGATCATGTGTTCTATTTGTGGTCACCGAAGAACCAAGAACCCTAGAAATAATCATTATACTTTGCATTTAATTTTGTTTTCTTCAAAAGAAAACTTCATTAAAGTCGCCTTCTCATGGCATTTGCAAATATATATCCTTTTAAGAACATAATAAGACTAATATAGTTTCAATATCTTCATATAAAAGAACCCAACAGTTCCACCATGAAAATGGTTGGCTTTATTAAGGTGGTTTAATATGCACAAACATCTACTTAATCTTCCATCATGGAAGATGATGATGCCATTGCTCTCCACTAGTGTGAGGTTGGTGTCCCTTTCATTTAGCATTGTTTTTAGGGTTCAAAGTCTAGAAAAGGGAATCCACTATGGATTCCCTCAAGCAAAGCTAATGCTCGACACCCAAATCAAAAGAGTGATCTTGTTGAGTCACCAAGACACCTTATGGGGGTATATGTGATCATAATACTAAAAGTATTCTTCTTTCAAGTAGGTTTATAACTTTTACATGCATCCTTAACCCTCATTGGTATACAAATTTAATGGGACTTTGCCTTTAATGAAGTCCCCAGTGGTTTGTCACTACAAGAATATATTCTAAACACTTGAATTGGTTTTTACATCATTATTTACTTTTACAAAGCTTGAAATAGTAACATCCACCTAAGGTTTCTAGAAACATGTAGAAGTTTATTTCATGCCACCTATTATGTCATTCTCCTAAAATGATTTTTATACAAGCAAGCAACTACATGTAAACATGTATGCATGGTTTCTAAAGCTTAAACTTCACCCTCTCTCTCTCTCTCTCTCTCTCTCTCTCTCTCTCTCTCTGTTGATGAGCATATAAAATTAAAGAACTTTTCCACCATTGTTCTTCAAAGTTAGGCCACTAGGCAGATATAATCCTTAGCTTATTGCCTTGTGTTCTTATTAATATGACATCAAAACGGAAGATCTTATGCTCAAATCATCTCTAAATCACAAACAAGGTGGAAATTAGTGGTGACTAATAGAATTCTAGTGGTGTACATCACCAAATGCTAAAGAGTGGACTCTATCCCAAATAGCCAAACTAAAAGTATGTCTCACCTAATTAAAGTAAATATAAAATGATCATTTCCCATCTTCTTTCTTGACCTAAAATATTTAGTTAACTTGCTAGCTTATCAACCATCCAAAGATGATCGATCAAGAAAACATTAGTTCAGTTAAAATAATACCATTTTGGACATGTCGATGCTTAATCAAGTGCTTCGTACGCAATACTTTGGATGTTCCTTTGGATCAGCCACTGAGACCGACAACAAATAGCATCAAAAGAGTGGACTTCAAAAAGTAGATTGAATCATATCAGAATTAAGACCTTAAAATGGACACTAAAATCACTATAAACAAGTCAAAATTATTATTATTATTATATATATATAAGTTTAACTTATTATGATCCAATCTTACTTTATACTTTTAATTCAACAAAGTTAATGTTTATATACCCACTCAATTCCAAAAGGTTTGGAATGCACGAAGACAAAAAGGGGAATGGGATTGGTAGACACTATGACATCGATTTTGGCCACTTAAACACTCGATCTGCAAAAGAGAGCAAACATTTGACCTGAAAATTGGTGGTCGATCTTCTATGTTTAGGTAGCAAGAACAAAGACATGGCCATGTCAACGAGCATACGCCAATCGAATTGGCTAGTCTTTTTGTTCCATGAAGTAGTGCCGTGCCATTGGTGGGAAAGAAGCTAACTCTTTTATATGCCTAGAGGTGGTAATCATGTATGTTTATGTTTTGGTGATATGGAATGATGATTCGAGAAGTAGCTTTATCTCCTAGTGGTGAAGTGTGATTCCCACAATGTGATGTAGTGGTGTAGGGGAAGGACACCTTTTATGAGCTAAGGAAAACACATGGTAACCTAATTTATTGGTTGCATGATGTGTCAAGCATGAAGTTTGTGGAAGTACACATACTACTAGTCCACAACTATATTTTCTTAGGGATAGAAGTGTCAAATTCAAATAATAAATTATAAGTGCAATTCAAATTATATATATATATATATATATATATATATATATATATATATATATATATATATATATATATATATATATATATATATATATATATATATATATATCTGACATCTATCTAATGGTTCGAGTTAAGCCATTGAATTACAAAGTGAGAGACTTGGTATTGCTAACATGAATTGACCTCTATCTATTATTTCACTAGCTTTGAATCATTAACTCAAAATACATTAATTTAAATTTATAATAATGCATATAGGACTAAACTGATATGTTAACTTGGATAAAATTTGACTCGATATAATACATATCGCTAACATACATAAAATTTAAATACATAACCTCCAACATCTTTTTTTTTTTATTAATGCCATTGAATCTAAGAATTTAAATATGTAAATTACGTATAATTTGATATATATTTTTTAAGAAAGCAAGTAAAATGTAGAGCTTGTACTATATAAATACACACCATCATATATGGATCTGGCTTCACATTTAGCTTGGATTGGGTTTTGGGTCAGGAGTAATCTTCATCTACTGTTGTTGTTGGTGTTCTTCTTCTTCTTCATGTTCTCATTATACTCTTCTACCTGCAACTCCTGGCATGTCAGTGATCCCCTTCCTGATGTCAGGTATTACACTACCTTTTTCCGCAGAATCACAACACTTGAATGATAGGAAGCACATCAAACTAATTGTTTGAAAGGTGATGTGTGCAGTATGACAACTCAGAATATAGAGTGGCTTGTTAATCCTGCAGATGAACCATCCTTGGGCTCAAGTTCTTGCAGTTGACAACATAGAACAATGAGGGTTGGCCACTGAGATCATGACTGCTGCTTTGAGCTTTTGTGCATGGCTTCATGGATTGAAGTCTTCCTTGTTCTTGAGACCAAAATGTTGATGCGATTGGAAGAAGAGGTGGTGGGTGGGTGTGGCTTCTCATTGGACTTATGATTGAATTTGAATTGCCTGATTCTAGCTGATGATTGGTGGGTATGATGACTGATGACTGTCAGGTTGCAAATGATTTATGTCAGTTCCATTGAATCAAGAGGGAAGAACAAAATGTTCTTCATGATGATCTGAGGTGCCTCAAAAGTATCAATGGTGTAGCAACTCAAGATGGCCTGCATGGAAGAGTGGATATCAGAAAAGTTTCAGTTCATGTCACATGACCCACCTTCTGCTTCATATTTTCTGCAGAAATCTGAAACTTCTTCTGATCAGTAGCTACCAAATCAGCTTTTAGCCTTCATCATGCAGCAAAATTCCTAGATGATTCTTTGCATGAGGATACCATTTACGGTAAAAGAAGTCAGTAGCAACAGTAGAACATTCAACCTTTGGCTGAGAGAGAAAAGAAAGATCAAAGAGGCCAAAATGTTGCAGTGTCCAAGAAAAGCTATCAGTGATAAACAACACCAGGAGATGATAGTTCAGATGATGTGCTCAGAACACTTGAGATGTGCAGCAAGCAGAAACAAAATATGGACACTGAAATCTTAGAGAGGTGTGTATGGAGGTGTCCACTTCTCTGACTCCTTTCACATGCAATCATACTGGCCGAGAAAGACCACTTGGCCTGTTATTATATTACCAAGATCTAATAAGGACATGTGCAGCAGAATCACTGATGCATATAAATGCTTGAGACCTATCTCATTGTAGTTTTCTCTTTATTTTTCTTGTTAAGTTGTCATTTCAAGCCATCTGTTCATTGACATGACTGCAACAACCATCCATGACAGTAGAGAAAAATGAAGTAGGAAAGAAGAAGTTGCAGGTTTTAATGTGTTCAGAGATTAGCAACTGTTTCTTTCCACAACAAAAAGGAGAAGTTCTTGATCCCCTGTTAATTTCTTAGGCAGGACTCCATGACAATCTCTGTTGAGAAAAACACTCTGTGTCGGAAATCCAATTGAAATTAGATGAAGCCTTTGCTGTGTTTCTGAACCATAGAGAACTCCTTAGAATCCAAATGTGCCTTGCCAAGATCTTGTTCTTGATCAGAACTAAATACAAGACTTCAATTGGATTCAAATGAACCCTGTTCAGGTGTGTGATCCATATGCCAAACTGCATCCATCTCTCTTCTTTGTGCCCAACGACTCAATTCAGTTTTCCAACACATGTTAGATGATGAACACTAAGGTGTGTGATCCATATTCCTACTCTTCTCTTGAACTAAAATCCACAGTTTCAGGTTCTCTCAAAGGACAAATGATAAATGAGTTTTGAAATTGAGATAATTAACTACATGCTTTGATTGTAGCGTGTATGATGTTTAACTTATGAAGAGTTAGAACAACATGCTGAATACAAACAGATAAACAATCAGCATATATTCAATTCCCAATCAGTTCAGACCAGTCAACATCCACAGAAAGTCCATTTTCATGTGCACCAAAAGTTCTAAAATAATGAAGAACTCAGATTGTTCGGTAAGGAACTGCCCATCATGTAGACTCATGGCTTGGATAAAATTGATCTCAATGGTGTTCTAAGACTGCAGATTTGGTCCCATAAATATATGTAACTTATTTCACACACTCTGTTGATTCAAAAGGCATGAGATATTTGAATAGATCAGAATCTAGTTGATCCACTATCAATCTGAAAAAGTCAATAATGACAGCTCTTTTCTAAGCCATTTCCAGTAGAATAACAAGGTTAGTTGTAGATTTGATTATTAGCGGCAATGATTAGTGAGCACAAAATTCCAAATTCAGCTTTGTCTGCTTCCACCACTTTGTATCCTTACTTAGAGAGTTTGTATTCCATCTTGGACATTGAGCTAATTGTAAGAATCATGAACTTCATGATTAATATTTTTGCATGTTCAATCTATCTATATAGCCGATCCTAAATAATTAGGACTTACGACTTTATTGTTGTTGTTGTAGCACAAACGGAAGAGAAGATGAAAGGAAAGTAATTAAAATGAGAAGATTGAGAAGCTAAATTATCTCATCAAATTAACTGCTGGACATGAAGCTGTATATGATAGATACATTCTTCCTAAACTTAATCAAATGATTGATATTTTTATCAGTATTAGCATACACTTCACATGCAACTTGACTCTGCTATAACTATCATATTCCTCAAGCGTTCAAACCCATTCAGAAAAGAATAAAAAATGGTACTAATTATCAGAACAAGTTTAGCCCCATAGGAGACAGCAATTAGCTTTGACGAAGGCAGATGGCAAAGCAAACTGAGCACAAACAAAAAATGATGAGCCAAAAGATCAAACTAGCTAAAATTCAATTCCCACTAAGACAGCAAACTAATTAATCGTTCACCAAAGATCATTTAGATCTTCTCTTTTGTTCGAGGATCAGAACAGCTAAAGATCATTGTTAGTTCTGACTATTTTACAGAATCATGGGCTAACAGTTGCTTCAGCAAAAACAATTACTTGAAAGTACAAATGTTTGCAGCATGTGAAGAACAGAAGAAGAACTATAGATTAAGAAGTACTGATTAAGTGTTCCCAACTTGTATATATTGTCGAGTCATTGCCATTGCTGTCACCACCTCCTTCAGAGAAGAAAGGCAAGCTCTTGCTGTCATTTCCTCTTCCAAACATCCCTGAGCCACCAAAGAAGTATTCCATGGATCAAAGTAAGGAAGGTTCCAAGACAACCGAGGGTGCAACACTGCAGCAGGTGCTAAAGAAGTGGAAGAAGCTCGCTGCTGCACCGAAGGACAACAGCAAGAAGAGTATTAAGTTCCTGAAGAAGACGCTCTCCTTCTCCAACGCCTGGGCGCAGTCCACCGGTGTCCCCAAGGGGTTCCTTGCAGTATGCGTGGGAGAGGAGATGAAGAGGTTCGTCATCCCGACCGACTTCCTGCATCACAAGGCCTTCCAAGTCCTGCTTAGAGAAGCGGAGGAGGAGTACGGGTTCCGACAGGAAGGTGTGCTGAGGATACCGTGCCAGGTTGCTGCATTCGAGAGGATACTGGAGATGGTGCAGAAGAAGAAGGAAGGGTTCTGCTACATCAGTCCGGAGGTTGAGGCTGAGATGGCGATGTACCATCTCCATCGCCCTCACAAAATGATGTGCAGATGAACAGTAGAATTCACAGGGAAACAAGATCTCATTTGCTTGTTTTCTTGAACTCCTCCATGGAGCTTGTATTTGAGTAGCTTGAGTTGTAATAATCATGGAGAGCGTTGTAGTTTCCGAACAAGATAGAGGTTGGCCCAAAGGAAGCGATGTGTGTATCATATGATGCTTTGCTGAGAGAACATGAATCATAATAGCACTAAATTTCTGCTCTTGAGCTCTTCATCATTCCTGTATGTGGGTGTGAAGTTGCAGCTGTAGATTTGTTTACAAGGCATGTCCTCGAGACATGATGAACACTTTACAACACCACTTGGGACATCAATATACTGCTCCAGTGAGATCACTCCTTGTCATTATTCATGGCAAAAAGAAGAAGAAGAAGAAGAAGAAGAAGAAGACCAAAGAAATGTTCTTGCTGTCAATTTGAAGAACTTGGACTTCATAAAGGTGGATGAAGAATGCTCGACATGGGGATGAAGAGATCAAGAGTCGGATTTGGTCTAACAGAAGCTCTCCAACACTCCCCCCTCCTCTGGTCTATAGTTGGTGGTGGTATTGTTTGGCTTCAAACAAGTACTGTTCAAGGTTCTTTCTGTGGATGTTCTCAGGATACAATGGACCATCATCTGATGATGCTTTTGTCTTTATTAACGAGTTTGTGATGTTTAATCTGCTAATTTTGTGGTCTCTGTATTCACTTTTCTGCATCATATTCTTGTGCTAAAATAGGATTAGTTTGTTGCTTTGCAGTCCGACCGATCAATTAAGATTCGAGTCACGAAAACAATTGAATGCTCACAAGAACCAAAATTGACTGGAGCCTCCTGCATTATTGAATCGTGGCTTGTTGCCAAGAAAATAGATGATATATAAGTCTCCAATGACTACCCAAAATGCTCTCTGCACTGACAAAGGAATGTATGGAACACATGGAAACTGCATCTTCAAGAATTAAGGAAAGATTACTCTCTGTAAGAAGTAGAGCTTCTCGGAGAACCCTCGTGCAGACCATCATATATGGAGGAAAACCTGCAGCATCCAAATTGCACACACAGAGAACCATCCAATATATAAACAGTGTCATAGCAGTTTATCCAATCAATAGAGACAGATTATTAGTCTTTAATTGGAAATGCAATTATTTTGATACTCCTGCTAAATTGTCAACAACCAAAGGCCAAGTTGACTGGCTTAGGGCTTGTGCAATCGTAAAGTTGAAAGTTTTCAACTCTTGCACAATTGGAAGGGGAGGGGAAAAGAAACAGTCATGGGGTGTGTAGACTTTCAAACTGTTCATGGGAAAACTGAACATGTAAACAAGGAGCCAAATTTTGGCAAAGATCATCCACTCCAATACAACACGATGCATGTTTATAAGCATCGCGATTCGACAAATGAAGCCGCTCTGATTCCGCATCAGAACAAAAAATACTTGGAAAACCTTCTTGTTTTCCAGAGTCCTCGACCAGATCTAGGTACGAAAAGAATGAACAAATGGGATCTCACATCTCCATGACAACAGAAACAAAGATCCCTGTATAACTAAACAAAATGGTGGAAACCATCATCCTAAAGGAAATCTTATAAGCTTCCAGTTGGGAAAAACTTTACACTGACGACATCTACAAGGGGCCGAGAGTTCTGGCCCTCCTTCAGAGTTCGTACGACAGCTCTAACAGCCAGCAGCCTTCAGGAAGTGGTCATATGGGCTTGAAGCCGGAAGCCTGAGGCACTGGGACTGGTATAATATCATATTGTTGCCACCAAACTGATTCTGTACGTCTAAATTCAATTTCTCATCAAGGAAAGGATTGTCACTCTGCACCAATAAGCTCGACCTTTTAGTTTGACAGGCCAAAGTATAAACGTTTATTTTCTCAAAAAACAGATAAGAGCTATTAAAACATAGAGTGAACAAGACAGAAAA
Organism: Musa acuminata AAA Group; assembly: GCF_036884655.1. Lineage (NCBI taxonomy): Eukaryota > Viridiplantae > Streptophyta > Magnoliopsida > Zingiberales > Musaceae > Musa > Musa acuminata. The sequence continues at coordinate 4,403,323 of NC_088343.1, read as the reverse complement.
AGAAGTGAACAAAGTAATGGTCATAGATTATGCATAACAAAGCATGCAAAATTATCTAAGATGAATCTACAAAGATATCCTGGTAGTTCCCAAACGATAGAAACCTGTCTAAATCCATAAACACAAATTTAAGATCATAAAGAAATAAAGTAATTTTCAAGGATTTGGTGTTAGCATGACATCAGAACTAAATGTCATGTGACAGCTAGAAGTTCTGTAGTTGCAAAGGTAACATCTCAAAGAAGCAAACCAGAAAGTATATAGCATCACCATTCTTTAAAATAATTTAAATCAGTGAAGCCAGAAAAAGATAATAACAAGATAAATCATTATCATCACTATCTGTCTAGGTTTCCATGTAAAGTTGTTCCATTCAATAGTTTATAAATCAATTTGTGGTAATACCTTTCCAGGTTGGTCAACATTGAAGCATGAGGACATCTTGTCTCCATTTTGATCTGTTGAGGAGCCACCAAGCAAGATATCATGTTTTTGTTGAGCACCTGTAAGAACAGACATCTTCTGATGCTTTCCCATCACAAGAGCCTTGCAGTGACCAGCCATCTCTTTGAATGGTACGTCAGAGGTGGTTGACACTGAAAATCTTCCAACTTGTAATGTTGTATCCGGGACCTGCACAAATGAAATCATATAACCAACACAGTACTTTTTTCAAACAAACTTCATCTAGCAAGTTAACAAGGGGGATGCAAAGAGCACAAGAGGCAAACCACGACGAAAGAGGCTAGAAAAGCAAGAACCCATAACTTCAGCAAAAGAGCAGAAAAAATGAGATGTCACTATGGAATCATTATATTAGTTCTTTGCTAGTGATTAATATTAGAAGATGTCCTGCACCATTCGTTTTCGGTTTGGATATGCTTTCGTGGAGCATGCATGCATGTGCACGTGCATGAACAAACAGAGAAATCAGGAGATTTGATGACATTATCAAATTTATGGAGTGAAAATATCTAAACATCACCCTCACTCTCTCCCAGCACCCAAAAAAGTGAGTAATGAGATAGATTGATATAATTGAGGCCGCCATCAGAATGATCCCAGTCTGTGGCAGGGAATAAACAGTGAGTTCTAATAGGCCTAAAGAACCTCCACAATAGAGCCATGAAGTTTTTTCTATGCTACAAAAAGATTGGCAAGAAAGTGAGAAATATAATTCAACATGAACTTACTAAAAAAGGTAAATCCAGACTCATGAGCTCAAAATGAACTTAAAAAGTGAACTACCATCATAAAAATTAAAATTGTGATATGGCACAAACACACATATGAAGTCAATGGATGCATCCACAAAATATCATTAAGCTGAGGAAGTGGGATTAAATCAAGTAACACTTAAACATAATGTTTTATAAGGATGAAGTATGCCCTCAGGAATTCAAGCTTTATATTTTTCCTAAATATTTTGCTCATATATGTAACAACAGACTCTTGTTCAGATAGTAAGGCTTTATCATTAAGGATAAATAAGGAAACTAGTGAGCAACTTCTGAAAGTAATCAGTTTAACCATGAAATTGAAAGAGAAGAGTCTACTAGTATCCAAAACTTACATAGATTTTGCATAACAAAGATCGCTTCTATTCAATATTCTTAAGTCATATGAGAAAGAGTTGGAAAATGCATAAATGGAAACCATACCATCTCTAAAAGTTGATCAACACTGAGAAGATTGGATGAATTGCTGGTCAACTTTAATGAGTCTGGCACTGTTTCAAATGCTTCAGGAAAGACATCATCAACCAAAATAGTTGCAGGTGTGACCTGTAAAATTAAATCCATTTGTTTTGGTGATGGAACTTCCTATGTCCAGCAAAACTACAAGAGCATTACCTCTTGAGTGTTCTCCTTTTTAGACTCAAATGGCAATTGTCTAGATGTTTCCATGAACTGTGCCCCCAGTGGACAAATATCATCCGGCCAGAAGTCGCTTAGCAGTTGATTTCTTACCATGGATATTTCTGACTGCAGTAATGTGCAAAATTAAATGAGATACAGATGCTTGAAAGTTGAATGTATGGTCCTGCATATATGAGGATTAGTAATAGTGCTTAGATAGTTTTATAAGGAAATTACATCTGATAAATCACTTAAGCTGTTCATGATCTGTGAAACAATGAATTCTCTAGACTGGCTTTCTGTTAGTTCTACAACTTGAAGAGATTTTAAGGCATTGTTATCATCCTCTTGTGACCCATAAACTCTTGAGCAATGCTCAGGGGCAGCATTCACAGCTTGGAGTTTACTGTCTTCAACCAATTGGAGATACGGATCAACCTGGACAAGGACAACAATTTATGATGATTAAAAGATTTATAGCTAGAGTGCTTCTTTTGGTGACAACTAAATCAGCATTTGTCCTGCAGACATTGGTTGGAGGAATTAAAATAACAGACCATCATGATATCAAATCTGCAGCTCCAGCATTGCCATTAGCTAATGTATTTGCTCACACTGACTGATGGGAAGTTGTTGGTCACAAGTATTACCATGATCTCATATTACAACAAGACTGTTTGTTTAAATGCATATTTTGCTAATCTTTTTTAAACAAATTAGTAATCAGGGTGAATATATGTGCCCTTAGTACATAAGAAGAAAGGTAAACAAGCTATAAAAAGAGTGCAGCTGCTGATGTGCATACCGTTTTCTCATTAAGAGGTGACTTAACAATTGGAATAAGAGGCCCTATATTGAATGCTTTTGAAGAAAATATGAGCATAGCTGTTGCGAGAGTATATAGGGAACGTCGACGTGATGGTGGAAGTGGACCTACAAAAGATCATACACAAAATCAAAATCAACAAGTGGATTTTGCTAACAGAATACCATAAAAAGTACTATAAGATGGCTATTCAAAACCATGTACAGTTCATGTACCTAGACTAAATTACCTACAGTTCAAAACCAACAAGAACCAAATACAACAACCAGAATAGGTTCTCATTTCGTGCACTCTGAAGTCTAACACAAGAAAATAGGCATCATAGTCCCATCAAAATGAACTATTCTTGCCACATGAACATCCATAACAACTTAACTTCGCCGCATGTCTATTTGAACAAGAAAGTGGCAATTTTATCCAGATGATCATAGATTATAAATGAATCAAAGATGCATCTTCTCAATTCAATAGCTAAGAACCAAAAGTCAACTAAAAGTGTAGCAATCAAGTCCTGAAAACCACTACTTATAATGGTCCAAGAACTCCTCAAAGCACTCAGACTCGACGGAATGGCCATAAAAATAAATTCACCCACATGCACTACTTTGAGTGGATGGATGCTAGACAACCACTTAATTTCTTGTGTGAAGACACTTCATAGTTGTAGATGAATCAAACTATTTTTGGTTACTGGTCTTGGTATATGTAACATGACATCACCATATAATTTGTTTTAAGACCTTGATTTCTCCACTGACACCTTCCTCTAAACCTGAAACTTTCAAATCAGCAATTGAATAACTAATTAAAGGTGGTAGCTCTCTCAACCACCGCAAGTTCAAGATTGTTTTCTTCTGGTTTTTCTTCTTTAGTACTTGCATTTTGTTGTTTAATTTTCCTACAGTAGTAGGTTTGTTTACTTAATCAGATTTGGCAAATGAAGCTACAGCAGATACTTCAGTAGAATTGATTCTGGCTGTCCCTGCATTAATTACAATGGGTAGACAACCTGGAACTCTAACTAGCCACATAGTGCTAGATGACTAATGAGACTTGGGTCCACTTATTCTTCGCGAGCAAAGGAAGTGCAATCCGGAGCGCCAACGGAAAAAAAAGGTCATGAGAGGCTTCTAGCTGCGGAAACCCACCTAGATGTCCTTGAAGCGAATCTAGACGAACTTTACCAAGGCCAGATAAGGCTCTTTAGGTAGAAAACTCGCAAGAGGAGGCAGAATCTCGGATCGACAAGGTCGAGTCCCGAGTCGATCAATTGATAAAAGATGCCAAAGACTCCGTGCAGCATCTAGACGATATTGTGGTAGATCTCACAGACAAGATCATGTTGCTTACGAGGGCTCTTAATACGGGAGGGAACAACACTCGTATTGTTCCGCCACAAAACTTGAGGGCACCTGAGCCGCATTGCTTAGGGGGTGCCAGGGATGCAAAGGAGCTCGAGAATTTTCTGTTTGATATGGAACAGTACTTCTGAGCAACGAGACCCAATTCTAAAGAAAAAAGAGTTTTGATAGCAACTATGTATTTGAATGGGGAAGCAAAGCTCTAGTGGTGAACACGGTGAGAAGAGATCTAACAAGGTCGATGCTTAGTTGACTAATGGGATGACTTGAAGTTGAGATCTCAGTTCCTACCTAAGAATACTAAGTTTGTTATAAGAATAAAGCTAAGACAACTTCGCCAAAGCACTTCCAATTGAGACTACATAAAATAATTTTTAGCATTGATGTTGGACATACAAGACATGTCTAAAAAGGGCAAGTCGTTCAACTTCCTCGATGGCTTGAAGCCATGGGCACAACAGGAACTGAATCGAAGGAATGTTATTAATTTGGTCGAGACAATCGCAACTACAGAAAGACTCACAGACTTTGTTTCTATGGAAGACTCTAGGAAGAAGAAACAATCTTCGGGAAATCGCCCATCTAAGTATTTCCCGAGGGAAGGAATCTATAACCGAGCAAAAGAAAGAGTTTTTTACAAAGGGCTAAGTTAAAAAGACAAGGTCCTAAAACTTGGTGAATGCTTCTTGTGCAGAGAACCACATATGGTGAGGGAGTGCCCATAAAAGCATGCACTCAATGTGTTGACAACTTCAATCCATTGTCGAAGACCAGACAAGGGCAAGGCTGTCGCCCTTAGTTCGAGTGGTTTAAAATCCAACAGCGATGATGAGGAGTCACAAGAACCTCGAATGAGAGCAATGCATTGAGTGCCCACAAAAGCAAGCACTTAATGCATTGACAACTTCAATCCATTGTCCAAGACCGGATAAGGGCAAGGCCTTCGCCTTAGTTCGAGTAGTTTAAAATCCAATAGCGACAATGAGTCGCAATAACCTCGAATGGGAGTAATGCATTTGTTGAATACATTACGGGGTCAAGTGAGGGAGAATATGGAGACGAAGCAATGAAAAACAAAAAGCTGTGAGCTGATGTGTGTGGACATCAAGCTCAATGGCTGAACTCATGCCATGGTAGACACTAGCACTAACCATAACTTCATCACCGATCGTGAAGCAAGGCGACTCGGGACAATGAGGAATCGCAAGGACCTCGAATGGGAGCAATGCGTTTGTTGGATGCATTGCGGGGCCAAGTGAGGGAGACTATAAAGATGAAGCAACAAAAAGCAAGAAGCGGTGAATTGATGTATATGGACATCAAGCTCAATGGTCGAACTCGTGCCATGGTGGACACTAGCGTTAACCACAACTTCATCACCGATCGTGAAGCAAGGCGACTCGGGCTGAACCTAGAGAAGAGCCCAAGTCGGAATAAGGCTATAAACTTGGAGGCCAAGCAAATCTCCGAGTTGGCAAAGGGGGTCCCTATCAAAATGGAGACATGGAGCAAGGTTTTTAATTTTGAATAATACCGCCCCTACCAAGCGATACGTACCGGTCCGCCAACAGACCAATACACGGACCACCCACTACCGGGCAGTACCGTCGATTGGGGACTGAGGGAGAAGAAAGAAGAGAAGAAAGAAGAGGAAGAAGGGGAAGAAAGAATACAGAGAAGAAGAGAACCTGGAGATCAACGCTGCTCTCCCTCCTTGTCTGTTGGCAACTTCTCATCTGTGCGGGAGAAGAGTCCTCGGCGTCACAAGGAGAAGAAAGGCGACATCGCGGCGAAAACGATTTTTTTATCGTTTTTCTACGACATCACCTCGGCGACGTCGCACCGCGTGGGGAGAAGAGAGGCAACGTTGCCTCGTTTTTGTGCGACATTGCCTCGGCGACATCACCCCGTATGGGGAGAAGAGAAGCGACGTTGCAAAAAAAAAAAGATTTTTTATACTTTTATATATATATAAATAAATAAATAAATATATATATATATATATATACCGAGCGATATACCAAAATATACCGCTCGGTATATAGTACCGTATCGTACCGAGCGAATCTCAAAACTCCAGTACGATACGAAATTTCAATCCTTGACGTGGAGCGAAAGCACAAACATGATAGCAATGTCATTGGACAACTTCCAAGTAATCCTCGGAATGGAGTTCATGCACGCGGTGATGGTGCCAATGTCATTCCTAAACTCCACCCCTAGACGAAAGGTCATGTTATTCAAAATGTTGGGATCCAAGTGATACTTCTCCACAAGCCTCCACCCGTAGACGAAAGACCAAATTGAAAAAATAAATTCGCTCATTGAGCAGTATTTTCAGCAGTACATGAGTGTCAACCAATGAGATTGAGTGAAGTTATAAGACATAACCCAATTCTCCTATAACTTGCAGCGGAGCTTTGCATCCAACAAAAGCCCCTTTGAGATCATTACAGGACAGTAGTTGTGAACTCCACACACATTGGCATTCGGTTATACTAGAAGTAGCCTATCGGCATATCACTTTGCAAAAGAATAGCATCGAAATACAAATATTACACGGGTATACTTGAAGAAGGTGGCAAAAATGATGAAGAAGTGAGCTGATATGGGAAGGCGACCACAGGAGTTCAAAGTTGACGACTTAATGTTAGTAAAGCTCCAACCAGCATCACTTCAGTTCTTTAAGCACAAGGTGCACAAGAGATTGGTGCGCAAGTATAGGGGGTCATTCCCAATCATCAGTAGGGTAGGCAATGTCTCATACAAGTTACAGCTACCGGCATAGCTCAAGATTCACAATGTATTCTATGCGAGCAACTTGAAAGCATACCACTCAGATCCGCAAGATGCCTCCAAAGCCTTGTATGAAAAGTGAGTTGAAGTTATTTTAGCGGATTGCAAGACAAAGTTACCCAGTGAAGTGGAGCAGATTGAGTACTTGGTGAAGTAACGAAATCTTATCAAAACAAAAGCCAATTGGGAGCTCGACGACGCCCTGCGACATGAAAAAGCAGTCATCAAAGCCTATCAGCAAGCATAGATGAGGGAATCAATTGTTTATACAGAGGAGAATGTCACGGACAATCGTCGTGCACTGCAACACCTTCGACAACAGACCATTCGTCACTTTAGTTTACTTATACACATGTTTGGCAGTGTGTTTTGCCTTTGTATTTGTGTGTTCTTGTTTAAAAACTATGAGCAAGAATAGTTTGCAGGGCTGCAAAGCTACCGCTTACCAGAATAGGCAAAATTAACCCAAAATGCCTAGTTTCACATGCCATGACATATTTTCTACATGCTCCGATGGGGTACGGTGTGAAACATCAACCATCTCAGCACCATAGAACCATCCGGGTGACATAGGGCTGGATAGGGGTTTCGGGTAGTATTGGGAGTTAATTGGACTCGCAAGTTCAAACCTAAAGTCTACGGGAACTTGCCAATGCGCTCAATGCTAGTCATAGGTGCCCAACAAGCCAATCACGTGAGTGATGGCATGTGTGACTTGACACGGAATCTTTTTGCTTATTATATTTTGACATTTATCACTTTATATTAACTATTGCATATATGCATATATATATTGTGATGTCCTTGGATCTGTGCAATGGGAATCGGATCGTGATGAGATCACGATAATGAGATCGATTCACCTTTAAACACAGATCCTAAATAATCCCGGTCATAGGTTCCTCGAGAGGGACATCGTGATAACCGGACAGACTGGTGTATTGTATACCCGTCCATATAACAAAATATGTGATCCCTATCAACCAAGAAATGAATTTACCTGGCTATTGACAAAGTCAAAAAGTGTATGACATCCTATTATTTGCATTTCATCATGTCTTGATTGATCAAAAAGAGTGTGTATGATGCTCAATAAGCTACTTGCAAACAGTGGCCTGTAAGACATTATCTTCATATTATAGGTCATACTTCAAACTCAATGTCCTTGATGCTTAACAAGATTATTTAAAACCAATGTAGATAAGATTCTCTAAAGTGAATCACATGACATAGTATCAGACAGATAACCAGTAGTAAAGTAATAAAACTCTCAAACAACTCAAACTTCTAATCTAACAGACAATTAATAAAGGTTATAAGAATAAATTCAGTGGATTAGGTTCTCTTTGAGAGAATAAAACTAGAGAAAGTAGCAAACATTTATATGCAAACGTTATATATAAAAGATTAAAATCATTCAAGACTTTTGTAACTAATTTCAGAAAAGTGGAATAACAAAGGGTTTAAATCAACTGCAGGAACTTTACAAAATTTACTTAAGAAAATTCCAGAAAATTGTGAGTGCAAATATAGTGAATTCAAATGGTTAATGACTAATGAAAATATGAAATAAAAGATCTTCAAAACAGTGATAAGATACAGTGTAGGTACAATACCTAGAAAAAATTGGTGAAACCCTATTTAAGCAGCACAACACTTTTGGTAGCACAAACATTAATTTAGATTTATATCTATGTTCGTCAGAAGAAGAGATTAAGTAATTGCAATTTCACAGTAAAAATCATTCTCTATTCTCTGGGTTTTGACAGAATGTGACATCACATTTTCTAAAATTGTTTACAAAATCCTTCGTTATACATTTTAAAGGCAATCATTCATGATAGACTCATAGTGAGGAGCACTACACTTACCCTAACTGTAATATTTTAACAGTTCTATTACCAATGTTAAGATTACTTTTAATGTACAACTCAAATATTAAACAGGAAACATCCAAAGTGTCACTTCACAAGTTCGAATTTCAAAATTCAGGATCAAATCAAATGAGATGAAATGTGAAGGCCACAAGAATAACCTGAGAGTGGGGAAAAATATCAGCTAGCAACTTCTTGTACCGCTTCACTGGTTGTCTAGATCCTGCTCTCAGTGAGGGGCAGAAAAAGCACAGATTCCCGCATGCAGGCAAAACCTTCCTTGACATCACCCCCATCTTGTACACTATAAGCGATAGACGATAATTTCAAGGTCGTGCCTTTCCAATTCTTCAACTCAGTGAAGATCAAACTTTTTCACTATCCGAAATCACAGGTTCCGGTTTTCCAACTTAAACGGCATTGTCTAACCGCATTGTCTACCTAGATAGAAATCCAGTTTTTGACCAACGAAGATGAAACCAACACATTCGTTCCCGAATAATAGCTAAAATTAAATAGTCAAGACATTGAAATGCCCATGTTAGAGCCAAAGAAAAATGAGTGTTCTCCAGAAATTTGAGACAAAGATAACACAGAAAGAACATTGGTCTCCGGAAGCAAATTAGGGTTTTGTTTTTCCTCGATCTAAAAGAACCATTCTGTACCTCAAAAAAGGGAACAGATTAGGATAGAATCACAATATTCGACCACGATTGAGAGGAGAACATCGCGGAAGATGGCGTAAACCCTTAAAGGAATCTGACTACGAAGACGCCGGATCTCTGATCTCCTCCTCCGACTCCTCGAGAGACGAAAAGAGAAGATTTCCGCCCAATAATAACGATCGCAATAGAGAGAAAGTCGCGGACTCGGTCCGCACAGGTCCAGCGGCACGAGCCGAGCTGTCGTGGCCTTCTCTATGTGTGCCGCGGTCAACGCCGGCTTTACAGACCTTTATTCCCTTGCCGTTTTCTGGATTCAGTAACCGGGCCCCACCCGCTCATGAGAGCTTTGCATGATTGGGTAATCATTTTTGAGTCGATTTTATTTTCCATAAAAGTCTTATATTATAGACTGCTCATTAAAATTACTTGGATAATTCTCCATTGACAAGCTACTAAACTATAATTAAGTTGCTGCTTGATCTCTCGGGTGATAGAGAGATTAGCCCTGCAGATGATTAATTAATTGGTTGAATCTTGGCTTAGCTGCCTTAATACTTAGTAAATGATAGATTCTTGATTGATTTAGCATAGTCAAAATGGTACTAATCATTGACGACTAGTCAACGTTTGCTTTAATGTCTGAACGAGTCTTGGGTTGGTCCCCTTAATACTCTATCAAACGATCGACAGTTAATTGATCGGACTCAGCGCCACATCGAATTCGAGCCTTGGTTGAGCTCGACGGAGTCAGGTTCGGTTCAATTGCCAGTTGTACAAATCACTTACTATCGACTGGGCTCGATTGGCTTCATATATTGCTTATTGGGCCAAAATACAATGGCCCCAATTAGACTGTCTCTATATATACTGCTGCGTGCTTTCGCTCGGCTTCGAAACCCTAATCGAAGCCGTGTTTCCACTCTCGGAGCTCGTCTTCCGCCGCTGCAATGCCGCCCAAGTTCGATCCGACACAGGTTGTCGACGTCTACGTCCGGGTCACCGGAGGCGAGGTCGGCGCTGCCAGCTCCCTGGCGCCTAAGATCGGGCCACTGGGGCTCTCCCCGAAGAAGATCGGCGAGGACATTGCCAAGGAGACAGCGAAGGAGTGGAAGGGTCTCCGCGTCACCGTCAAGCTAACCGTCCAGAACCGGCAGGCCAAGGTCACCGTCGTCCCCTCCGCGGCCGCCCTCGTCATCAAGGCTCTCAAGGAGCCCGAGCGCGACCGGAAGAAGACCAAGAACATTAAGCACAACGGCAACATCTCCCTCGACGACGTCGTCGAGATCGCCCGGGTTATGCGGCCCAGGTCCATGGCCAAGGATCTATCTGGCACCATCAAGGAGATCCTCGGCACCTGCGTCTCCGTCGGTTGTACCGTCGACGGGAAGGACCCCAAAGACCTGCAGACGGAGATTAGCGACGGCGATGTCGAGGTTCCTCTCGAGTGAGCTCCGTGACCGTCACTATTATCAGTTTAGGTTTTCTCTGCGTCAAAACTTCTCTTTTTTGCTTCAGTTGGTAACTTTCTTGTTCTGAGACTCTGGATTTGTCGGTGGAGTTCGAATGCGATATAATAGCTTTATGAATCATGGATATGTTTATGTATGGGTAAACATCCTCTCTTTTTGCAATCAAAATTTGATTTTGGTAAAGAATTCTGGGAATTGTTCGTGGCTTTGGCTGATTTGAGATGAAGTATGATATTTGCTTAAAGGGAAAATATCTTATCTGTCTCTTTTATCGGCATTTCCTGTTTAATTAAATCTGCAAAATTTCAACTTTTGTTCTGCTGTGTTGCAGTCTGCTCTTTAGGAAACTGCAGTGTTACATTGCTTCACCACTAGTTAGACACAACTGAAATGCAGTGTTTTGAGGAGGGTTAGAAGATCATTTTGGATAACTTAAACTCATTTGGTTTTGCATAGGCTTGAGTTTTATGTTTCTTCCTTGTTGCCCTTGCAAAAGTTGCTTCCCAATTCCAGTTAATGGTCTTTAAGATTTCTATTCATTTTATTGAGCCTAGATTGCATAATAAAAAAAAATTTAATCTATTGGAATCTTGAATCCTGGTCACCCAGGTTGCAAAAGGAGCAATCTTACCCTTCTTTTGAAAGGGGAAGTAGTCTAGTTTTAGAAATTGTACCAATGAAAAGAGAATATTTTATGTTAATTTAGCTTTTGCACACAGTATATCAAAAGTTGTTGATGAACCTGCTCCCTCTAGCAACAGGCTAAGAATTGGTTAATGCTCCTTTCTCTGTGAACTCTTCAACATCTTTCCTACCTACACCACTCATGACCACTTCACATTTGGGATAATCAACAAAGTGGCCTTATTTGAATTCTCAGTTTTCCCTGCCCAAGACCACAGCCCAGCTGAAGCATAACAGATCCTTCATCCCAAAACTCTCCCCATCTTGCCTCACAATGACCACACAATGACCAGCCCCCTTCCTTTTTCTTTGTGCACGAGGGACATGTTGAACATCACAAGTATGTTTACTAGCGTTGGTGTCAAAAAGGTTTATGAAATGAAACGGCCTGGGATCAATTTTAGATGAAGTTATAAAGATCTGATGAATGAATTCCTATCAATTTTAGTTTAATTATTTTGATCAATTATTTAGATCAAATAATGTTGATGGATTAGTTACTTATTTAGATCAATTATTTTGATCAATTCCTATCAGACCCCGATCATAATATTTGATATTAGAACCGATCTAATATTTAGGCATGGTGAGAGGGTTCAAGTAAGAAAAGATTTGTTAATGGAGTCAAAGGATTTATCACACCATATTAGGGTCATATTAGGGTTTGATCTGAGTTATGCTGGATCTTGACGAGAACGTCTAAGTCCTTGAGTAATGAAAATTATAATGCTTTTGATTATAATCACATTGAAAATGGATAATTTTATGATTGACGTATAAGGATCGGATAGATATATTATTGTTAAGTTTAAACATTTTGATTGATGGTTTAAGCCAAATAAAATTAATGATTTAATTGGCTCTCATCAAATGACACTATCCTGAAGCTCATCAGTAAAGATCTTTGCCATGCAGCCTCAGTTCGAGCCTTGACAATCTAAACTAAAACCTATTCTTCTGCCAGTCCACTCATGTTTACTTCTAAGGCATCTGCACCTAGGGCTATTACTGGAGAGCTAAAAACTTGCATCCAATGGTAAACTTCCATCTTTCACATACTTCCACTTGCCAGGGAACCCATCAAACAATGTATCATGATTGGATGCAAATTCTTTCTAATATTTGAGTTCTATTTCCTCCCAAAACATGATCTTCTCTTTTCTTAATTTAACTATGATACAAGTGCTGCTAACCTTAAACAACACAAAGTCCTGCTTAATGACCCAAAAACTCATAAAAAATCATTGACAAAAGAGTACATGTACAACAGAGTAGAGGAACTTCACCATCCTGACAGGAAAACTTGAACAGAAGCAGATGTTACTGAACCAAATAACATATGGAAGTCAACAAACCAATACTTTGGGGTGCAATGCTTTAAACATGCTGAAAGAAGTTTGTCCACCAACTGCTGTCTAGATATTGATGTACAAACTCAGAGAAATTTAGGCTTGTGTTCTATTTCTTCAGACAAAGTTAGCAAGACATCAACTGCTGCACTGACAAGCTTTTTCTCTTCTATATGCAGATATCTACTATATACTTGTTAAATTGGTATAGAATTTGAAACCTTCAGTAAACAAAGCCATATATTGGTTTTTGGTAGTGAATGACATAATAAACCTTCATGTATCTTTCTAGATCCTTTACTGATAGGAGTCTACTAGTGAATGACATTATACTAAAGAAAACAATTAAATATATGAGAACACCAAGAAATCTATTATTGACCCTGACTTTTAGTGTTAGAATGACATGGATTTAGAAATTGCAGTAGTAAGAAAGGAACAAAAGTTGTAATTCATGGGAGAGGTTGGAAAGTTGCTTTCTTCTGCAAGTCATGCCTTTTGTATTTACTCATGTCGGCAGTAATAGCACCCAAGTTTGACAAGATTGAGGTGACTGATTTATGCAAGAAAGTTTACTCATGCCTAGCAAAAGAACAAAAGATGGGAGTTGGAAGAAGCCATCCAATGATGACCCATTCAAGCTGGAGGCAGACCTCCACAAGAAGTTTGATCCATCTGGTGACTAAAGTATCTTGATCTGGTCAGAAGTCCTTAGTGGATGACCTCAACTCATCATCATATGTGAATAAGTTGACATGTTCATGCCAAGCATCTCCAAGTCCTTTTGACACAGGAACTTGTCCTCAGCATCAGCTCTTCACAGGACAAAATTGTGGGAAATTGAATGGGAAAAGTATCATTTTGTTTGGACTAAGACTACATCAACATATTATTCAACTCATACAAAGGGTTACTGGTCAAGAAGAATTTAACTCTCCTTTTGTAATTATTGTGAGTTACAAAGTAATTGCATGGTCGTATATCCTTCCTAAATCAACTCTACATGCTTTGATTTTTATTGAAATCAAAGCATGAAGACATGTCTCATTTCAATCCTACATCCTCAATGCATAACAATGTCAATTAATTTATATTGTTGCGTGTTGATTGGGTTTTCAGTTGCCAATTTTCAAATAATATGAGAGTGACTAATGCTTGCTTGCAATGTCAACTCTCTACCTATTGCCAGTTTATCCAAGTCAAATATATAACTAAGGGTAGCTCAATGTCATATCAATCCGATCCAAGTCATTCATTAAAATCGTGCGTTGACTGAGATACAGAGTCAACATCATATGGAGCAAATAAGAACAAATTTGACCAGTGTGTGGATTAAGAAAACTACAACCTTAGAGAATCCATAATAAGAGCCTAATTGTTCGATCCATCAAGTCGATCCAAACCTGATTTGTGTTAGGTTATATCGATCAGGTCGGATTCGATACATGAAATTGAGGAGTTGAGAGCATAAAATTTCCCAGAAGATAATGAATAATAAATTTAAATATTTCGATTCATACACTCATCTAATACTGAAAGTATCGACCGTTACATTAAGCAAAGCCATTTGTAACAGGCGGTATATTTACATAACAGCACCGCTAATTGGTGATCGTAGCAGTGTCATATAACGGTGATGAATAGGGACAAAAAGCAGGAAATAAGTATTATTATTATTATTATTATTATTATTATTATTATTATTATTAAGCTGGAAAATAAAGCGAAAGGGAAAGCAGGCGACGACTTGCTCTCCGACCCAGTGGTCCTCGTCTCCCACCACTCTCTTCTCCTCCTCTTAATCTCTACATAAAAGGCTACCCATTTCTCCTCCACCTTGCAGCCGATCGCGTCTCCTCTTTGGCGATCTCGTGCGCTGCACGATTCCCTCTCGATCGAGGTACGTGTTGCTCGAATCGGTGCTGTTTTGCTCAGATCGAGCTTCCTCGTTCCTGCTTCTAGGTTTTCGGAATCGCTTGGTTCTTTGGCGACTATTTTGTCGCAGATATCGTAGAAGTCGCGTCTTTATTCTTTCTGTGAAGTAGATTGATGTCTATTTCTTATTCTTGTTTCAGATTGGATATTATAGGTGTCGACGAGCTTCTAGTGATGGATTCTTAGGAGTGTTTTGAGGGGCTTTTAGTTTGCTTGGGATGGTTGAGAAGTCCAGTTTTTAGAGGTAAGATCGAGTGGTTTATAGCATTTTTTGAAGATAAGTTGGGCCGTTTGATCGTTGGTTCGGAAATAGATGGCTGATGGTTCTAAATTTGCTGGGTTTATGGTTGGTGGTGGCGGTGGCGGTGGCGCAAATGGTGTCGGAAATGGGTTCTATGACATGGGATTCTACCGGAAGCTCGATGAAGGCTCCAACATGTCTATTGACAGTGTTGGAAGCCTGCAAACGAGCACCGGTGGTGGGTCCGCTCCCATGTCTGTTGAGAATAGCAGTGTGGGATCAAACTCGAGAACTGGAATACTGCGTCATACTGCACTCCGCCTGTTCCCAGGTGCCAACTTCTCGGTGGGGCACAGTGTGCTTCGACATGGCAGAGTGTCTCATGCTATGAATGAGGATGCGTTGGCTCAGGCCTTGATGGACCCCCGGTACACCACGGAATCTCTCGAGAACTATGATGAGTGGACCATTGATCTCAGGAAGCTAAATATGGGGGTGGCCTTTGCTCAGGGTGCTTTTGGTAAGCTTTACAGAGGAACTTATGATGGAGAAGATGTTGCTATTAAGTTGTTAGAAAGGCCTGAGAATGACCCTGAGAGGGTGCAGTTAATGGAGCAACAATTCGGGCAAGAGGTTATGATGCTGGCAAATCTCAAGCACCTGAATATTGTCAGGTTCATTGGAGCATGCAGAAAGCCCATGGTGTGGTGTATTGTGACGGAATATGCAAAAGGTGGATCGGTGCGGCAATTTCTCATGAAAAGGCATAACAGATCGGTGCCTCTGAAGCTGGCTGTCAAACAAGCACTGGACATTGCTAGGGGTATGGAGTATGTGCATGGGTTGGGATTCATACATAGAGATCTGAAGTCTGACAATCTTCTTATATCTGCGGACAAATCAATTAAGATTGCTGATTTTGGAGTTGCACGTATTGAGGTCAAGACCGAGGGGATGACACCAGAAACTGGAACTTATCGTTGGATGGCTCCGTACGTGAACTTGTGTCCTTTATGCTTTTAACAACTTGAAATTTCTTGAAGTGCTTATTATAAGACAGTTTTATTCTAGTAATTCATTCATATCCTAGGCTGCTGACACTTAATTTGTTAGGTCATTTTCTGTCTAGATGCACTGTCAAGAAATTGCCCTTCATCTTTTAGAGTGTCTGACTTTGCTATCACCCAAAATTAGTTCAACCATATAGTCATTATACATTTTAGAGAAAATATTGCACTTTGTATGTTTCTATAGAAAAGGCCATACCACCTCCAAGAGATGAAGCATACTAGCATAAGAAAAAATTCTATTGAAGTAGGCAACTTCTATATTATGCTTTTGTGAATGATTCCTGACTTTGTGACAAATGTTTCTCTTAGCTCAGTCATGGACAGTACATAGCTATGTTTCATATCCGGTGGTTATTGATTATACTTATTGTCAGTTTCCAACATGCAAAAGTCATATTAACGATTAATGATGTAATATAGGGCTGCTAAGCATGTCTCCTCTTGTCATGTCAAGTAAATGTGCGGAAACAATGTTTCAGTGTCGCAAGAATCTGCTATATGAATGAAGTCCAAAACTATTGAACTAATACCCGAATTGGTTAAATAAAATAATAGTTCTAAAGCTTAGACCATGGTGTAGTAGTATTAACATGCCATTGGGATGTAGATGGATCAACAATGAAGACAACACATGAACCATAGCAGATTAATAAAGCTTCCATATTAATTATGATATATTGACAAATTGGTCAATTTTGTGCTAACAACTTTGTTGCAGTGATTTAAAAGTGTTGGGCTCCAAAAGACACCAAAGTCCTACAACGCCTGAGGCGCTAGGCGCTCTCGAATATTATAATTAAAATAATATATAACTAAATAGAAATATGTTAAACATGTTTATGAAGACCTGTATTAGAATTAAACTGCTTTGTACACTTGTCATTAATTCTAAAACCTAATATATAATTTCAAAACAATAAGATTAGAGATTTGACAATCTACTTTTAACAATATATTATTTACTGTTAATAGTAGTTAAGAGAGGAGAAAAAAAATCGTTAACAGTAGTAGAGGGAGAGAAAAAAACAAGAGAAAAGTGTCAACAGTGGGGAAGGAGATGGCAGCGGTGACGGAGGAAGCTATGGATGACAATCGCAGTAGTAGAGGAAGTTGCTAATAGCGGCAGCGGCAATGACGGCACTGACGGAAGCTACGGACGACAATGTCGTGGATGGAGGAAGCTTCCAAAGTGTATGTCAGTCGCGGAGGAAGCTGCGGTCCTCTCCCTCGATCGTAGAAGGAATTGCTAGCAGTAGCAGAAAGAAGCTACGAACGAAGGCTAAGCCATCAGACCCATTTATCGGTGATAGAGGAGGCCTTAGTCCATTGCGTTTGTGACGAAGGTAGTGACAGAAAGCATCGGCGAGGAGGCAGGAGCGCTCGCTAGGGTTGATCGCTCGGGGTCACGCATGTGTGCTGGGGTGGCTTTTGCAGGTAAGAAAGGGGATCGCTTGTGGTTGAACCAGACTTAAAAATATGGTTCGGTTCAACTATTTGAACCACGCACTCGCCCAAGGCGCTTAGCGCCTGGGTTCGGACGAGTGCCTAGGCGGCGTCTCATTGAAGCGCGTCGCTTGGTTCACTGTCGAGGTGCTCGGGCCTCACCTCGCCTCGCCCGAGTGCCTAGGTGAGCACCTGAGCACCCATTTAAATCATTGCTTTGTTGCATATTTATTATTGGACCATTAGCAAGTTTATGATTCAATTATACTTGCACATATTAATCATTTGCCGCTTGGTTCACTGTTGAGGTGCACGGGCCTTGCTTCACCTCGCCTCGCCCAAGTGCGTAGGTCAGCCCGAGCGCCCATTTAAATCACTGCTTTGTTGCATATTTATTATTGGACTATTATCAAGTTTATGATTCAATTATACTTGCACATATTAATCATTTGCTAGCTCCTGGTTTTAGGATGGTATATATACATACATGTACCTACATACATATAGATACACACAAAATTTTGTTGAAGCATCTGATCGTTAATTTTATAGATGTAGCCATCATGTGTCCTTGCATGTTCATATGAACTGTCATTACAATGGGGATTTCTTTTAGACTTATTGATTAATAATTCATGTACTCTTTCCTTTGATGAGCTTGCTCATTGCTTTTATGTGGTGCTTTCATGTGATCAGTGAAGTTAATTTTGGATTCATCGTAGTCTGCAGACACATTTATTTCACATGAATGCTTATAGGCATCTTTGTTAGATTAAATATGTTGTTTGAATTTCTCTTCCATGTTTTATCACTGATATGTGTAAATAGATCGGAAGTTGTAGATTGGTGCTCTTTCATTTTGTTTGGTTGCCTTTTCATTCAGAATTCCATTTTGTATAGCAAAGTCAGAGCCTTGGTGTTGGTGACAGCTCATTGTAATTCTTATAAAATATTTGTCCGATGATCAATTTGTTTGAAGTGTTTGAGAATTTGGATTCTATTTCGACTCCCAACCTGGTCACACCTATAAAATTATTTGTTTTCATGAAGTATGCAAATACTTGCATGGGTTTAAGCTTTTTTCTTCTCATGCTACTGCTAATGTTGTGCAGAAAATTTGATAATTTAATGCAGCGACTATCTTTGCTGTTTATATTATTGTTCTTTTACTGCACTTGCATCTTTTAAAGGATCACTGAGAATATTTTTCCTTAAGGTCATTCTTTCTTTTCATTAATTTTCTTGATTGTCCGTAAGCAATTTATCAGGTGGTGTAATGGTTTCTTGGTTGGTCAAAAGAAGTGTAGAGATTGTCCCTCTGAAATTAAGATTTTTTAATAGCAGGAATAGCATCTTTTTAATGACATAACTGAGTTGGAGCATGTCCTAAGCTGTCCTATCATAGCATATCCTGATAAATTGACATCACAAGGATGTCGAGGTCTGGATAATAAACAGAACCCATAATCGCTTTTGGATCTGTGTCTGCTGTGAATGTTATCCATATGTAATCAAATCTTAAGCTCTACTAGAAAGAGGGAATTACATCAGGAGATATTGAAAAAGTTTGAGAAGTGCTCTAGAGATACAGATGAATCTCAAAAGATACCTGAGCCAGTTTTGATTTGGAGATAACAAAAATAGTCAAAGGGGACAATTGAGTTTATGGACAGTTCTGAAATAAACTGCATGGGAATTGTTTAGGCGTGTCCAGTAGCTGACGAGATGGTTTAAGGGTTTTAATCGGGTTGTTCTATGGTTCTTTGGGGTGAATGATGATTAATTGGTGAGATGAAAGAGTATAAATTTGATAGTGAGGACAACTTTTTCTTTCAACTTATCCTTTTGCTAGCAGAAAGGAGAATATCTCTTTCCTTATTTCTGGCTAACTATGCTCCATGTATATATATATTCCTAGAAAGTCTACCTATTGCCATTGTTCAAACTTCAAACCAGCCAAAACTTTGGATTTTTCCAGGACCACAACAGTCAAAGTTGCATAGTAGTAAAGCACTGAAATACTACCACAGATATGATGGTCTTCTTGTATTAACACTGGTGTGATTCTATTGGCTTCATAACAAGGATATGCATCTCATACCTAAGCTAGTATTTGGTCAATTTTTTTTAAATAATCCAAATATATGATGATCCGAAGGTAAATACTTTGTCTAGAATATTTGGGGGATAATTTTAAGGTAACTATGAATCTCGGTTAATATCTTAAGGATATGTACTAATTACATTGATCTTATTGTAGATCCAATTTACTAATTACATTGATCTGGTTCTCATACTAATTACATTGATCTTATTGTAGATCCAATTTACTAATTGTTAAAAGCTACCTTTTATATTTCCATCTCGTTGTTTCTTTCAACTAATTTGTTTCTATTTTTTTTCTTTTAGTGCTTGCACATAATTGTTTGCTGCTGAATTTGTCTGTTGACCACACCTTTTTGTTCTCAGAGAGATGATCCAGCACAGACCTTACAATCAGAAGGTTGATGTTTATAGCTTTGGCATAGTTCTCTGGGAGCTTATAACAGGGATGCTTCCATTTCAGAATATGACAGCTGTTCAGGCAGCATTTGCTGTTGTGAACAGGGGAGTACGACCAATTATACCACAAGATTGCCTCCCTGCACTCGGCGAGATCATGACCCGCTGCTGGGATGCTAACCCCGACGTGCGTCCTTCCTTCACCGAAATCATCAGTCTGCTTGAAGGTGCCCAAGAAGATATCGTGCATACTGTTCGTAAAGCACGCTTCCGATGTTGCATACAACCAATGACCACTGACTGAGAAGGGTAGCCAGGGAAGGTGACTAGTGCTTGCTTCATGCATGGAAGGTACCCTCTGGACTACAGTTGAATGAATCATAGGAAGTCGTGGAAATGTTGGTTTTGGTTGATTCACCGATATAACGCTACCAAGTACAATAGGTGATATCCATCTTGGTCTGATCATGATAGTTCACCTTTCTTTTTGTATAGGCACAAATGAAAGTATTAGTTTAAGGTGCACGTCACGTCTAGATTGCCTGCTTGACTCAGTGTTGTGACTTCTAAATCAGGTTAGTTTCCATATGCTGTACTGTTGAAACAAGAAACAAGATTGTCCTTGTGTGTATTCTCTAGTTTTACCAACAATGTATCTTTGGTTTGTGTGAGCCATAAAGATGCAATAGGCTGAGAATTTTAGGATCGTAATCGATGTATTCCTCCGATGGAACAATATGGAGACTCTGTATTTGCCATTGTTTGTTCTATCTTTAACCAGGCAAAGTAAGAAATCTATGCAGGGAAGGTTTTGGAGATGTGTGCATGAGCATTCATTTTTATTGCCACAGCAAAGTGGATTGGGACAAATGAAACGCCAAAGTAGGGATAAAACAGTGTGGTAGTAAGACGAATGCACGTTGCTGTGTCGTTAATGCCTCTCGAGAGATGCTCACCGGAAGAATACGGACGATGTTGATGGTGGCAAATGATGATGTCGCTGTGAATGAGGAAGAGCAACGTCGATAGAGCTATTGTGAACAATGAGAGGTGAGATAAATAGAGAGGAGGAAGAGGATAATGTCAATGCTTTGCATTTGCGTCGGTGCCATTGTGCTACTCTACATTTACGTCGGCATCGATGCAGTTGCCGAGCGACACCAGTGTAGATGTAGAGCAACGTCGCCCTTCCGCACATCGGTGTCGACGTTGGCACAGATGCAAAGAGACGCTATTTTGTATATGCGTTGGCATCGATGTAGATGTCGAGCGATACTCTGCATCGGCACTAATGCAATTGCCCATCAATCCTTTCGTCACTCTGCATTTGAGTCTACGTCAACACCAATACAGATGCAGAGTATCGACGCTGATGTAGATGTCGACATTTACATTGTCCTTTTTCTCCTCTTATTTTGTCTCACTTCTTGTCTTCGCTCTCCTTCCTTATCCATAACACTCGCAACCTCCAACAACGTCATTATTTATCACCATCAAAAACATAATTGAAACATTAAAATTACTTTTCTATTTATCATTTTCATATTTTCGTCAATAAAATCGATAAATAGAGTTAGATATTTCATTTTCATAACTATAAAGATTGAAATATAAAATTTTTAAATCTAAAAATCAAAATACTAACGAGATCTAATAACAAAAAATAATGTATAATTACCCCTCTCGAAAGCCGCCGAAATGACAACATCAGCAACAACTAAAAGAAAGCGTTTTCCTTGAGTGGAAGAGACGTCAAATCTCGAATTGCTGCACTCAACCGACGTGGTACACTCTTTTACATGGATGCTGAGTTCACAAGTGGCTGATGACTCAGTGGCACGTGTGAGACAGCAAAGCGAACACCAAGCTTCGCATCCACTGTCCTATTATGGCGCCATGATTCAGATTTTAATTGGACTCTTACACGAAAGCAGGAGAATGACAACACAGAGAACCCATCGAGGAAAAAAAGGGAAAAAAGAAAAAAAGTGAGAAAGGTTGCCACTAAGTCTATTTTGAGACCTCGTCATGATCAAATGAGTCATACAGAACCCACTACATTTTTATATTTAACCCTACTTTTAATTCACATTCTTTCTTGTTTGTTACAATTATTATTCTCTTTTGCATGCAAAGTCTAAGATCGAGACAGATGAAGCTATGAGGTACCTATCATTTTTGCTATGATGGGAAACATTAATGGTTGAAATCAAATGCAACATGACGGAGAACAGTGATGGCCGTGCATTATTACATCACTGGTGGTGCAACGCAGTGGGAATATGAGGTGCGATCATTCATGGCCAGCACAAAAAGAAAAAAGAAAAAATAAAGTGTCAGGCAACTGATCCAACGAGAACATCAACAGAATCGTACCTGTAATCTGCGGATTCCAGACCCCACATGGTAGAACTCTAATCCATCTCAAACAACAGCATAGAACAATGCCAACTGCAGAACCCCAGGGAATATGACGTGCTCATCAATAAAGTATATGCAAAGAATGCAACGCATCCAACATGCGTGAGACATGATGCTATCCACCAGAGACATTATGCTCATCAGACAACAAATTTTCTTTTCAGGACATTGATTGAGACAAAATTATCATAAATATAAATATATCATTTGCAAACAATTAAGCAACCATCTAAAACGAAAAGCTCACAACATCAACTTTTCAACCATCTAAAATGAAAAGTTCATAACAACAACTTTCCAACTTTTAGCTCTTTTACCTTCTAAGAAACAACAGTTCATTTGTCATCTGAGGTATCAATCCAATAGCCATGCTCGATCAGCATGTACAACATCTATTATTTACATGACTGTCAGTAAAAGAATTCTTCATTATTAATTAGACGACTTCAGCCAACCAATTAGGTTAGTGCTCCTGTCGATGGAACTAGGTTAGCACCAAAGAGACCGCACGAACTCATGGAACAAATTGGGCAGTTGTCTAAATTCATTGTAGGCATATTGATGGGTGGAGAATAATGACCTCACCACATGGATAACCACTAGTTTCTACCAGATTTTTTGTTTAGGATACATGAATGACCAATTTGGGAGAATATGAAACCAAGATTAAAGAACAGATAGCAAGAGAAACAATACAATGTACAAAGAAAGAAGAGAACAGGAGGAAGACATAAATGCTATATACAATTCAGAACTGACGCTACAAGAGGATCCTTTGAGAAAAAGAAAATGATAGTTTTGCGATGCAACAAGTATAAAGGAACAATAACATACACACTAACTTATGAACAAGGTTCAGGCGCTGAAGCAGTCAGTAGAACTAAATTTATATCAGTCTCATATGAGAAACATCAAAGAGATTTCGGAAATAAATCATTTTTGAGTTTTAGCACTCAGTTCACTGTTTCAGTGATGAATACCAACAAAGTTCAGTTCAGCAGTGAATAACGTATCAAATTTGACCATTATATTAGCGGATAGACAGTATCTGATGAGGGAAAAGAGACAAATTTGGTAATAAGCATAACTATGCGAGCACGAGAAGTCACCAAAGACTTCTCAGACAAAGGACATTGGCATTGTGACAATTAAGGACTCGCAAGAATTTAACATCAGAGTAAATCAAGGATTCGAGAAATTTTATGATATAAGATAGGTTCATGACAGGGAACAGTTCTCATGAAGGACAATTGGCAGTAGACTTTGCAAGAAACGAGTGGACTCTGTTTGGTACAAAAGACAGGAGGAGGAATTGTACCATTGTTCTTCATAATAGACCTAAGGGAATTATGGAAAGCTTGAAGCATCACAAAAAGAGTTCAAAAATTCACCAACTCTGGAAATTGACCGTCATCTTAGGTAGACATTATAAAGGCCTGAATTAAGTTCTCTGCTGACCGCTTCTGATCGGGAGTACCAGATATCCGGGCAATGCGTTCAAAACGGGATGCCTTTGAGTCAACAATTTCTATATGAGCTCCTGATATCTGCAACGATCAAATAAAACAGAATCTAATCAAACAATTCAAGCCACAAGGGATTACAGTTTCTCTATGAAAAAAAATGACTTTTCATATTAAAACTTTTCACAATTTCACTAGTTATAGGCAAGAAAAACATAACAATTATGTCAGACCATGCAATTACATATATATTATATGATTTTCACAGTCCATGAACTAAATCTTTCAAAATTTCATCTAACATATGCCATAAGTATCAACACTGAGCTCACAGAATATAATTTTCGTCTATCATACCAGCTAACATGTTGCACAAGCAATGCCAAACCATATGCCACAAGTACCAACTCTTACGGCTCACAGAATGTAATCATCATCTGACATACCAGCTATCATGTCGTGCAAGCAATATCAAACTATGCAACCATAATTTCCAGTTGGCTGGACATACAACAGCATGCCACATTGTGGAAACAGATATATATAATTTTCTACTCTGTAACAAGAATAGGAACCTTTTTCTTTGAGGGACAGAGAACTTAGGTACAAATAGAATAAAACTTTAAAGGAGTCAAACTGAGCCACATGGGTCAGTCTGTTCCACCTTTTAAAATATAACTTACAGCAAAATACTCATATTCTGCAAAAGGTTTAACTCTTGTATCACCTTCTTGTGGGCCAATCACCAAAAGACAAAGTGCAGTAACTAGAAATTCATTCCGACAGTGCCTAACTTACTTTCCTATATATAGTTCTTCAGATGTATGCTGGTATAGAATTGAGCAAACAACAACAAAAATTGAAGTTCACATATCAGAACTGAATGTTAGTAGATAAGGGAATCTAACCCAAGGTTTTAAAGATCAGTCTTGTATTGGTGTCTGTAATCGATCAGACTGATAAGATTACGGAATATCAAGTAGCACACCAACCTATACTGCTTGGTACCATGATAAAAATTAAAATGAACTATATATCAAAATATATGTTATCAAACACGTAAATATCACCTGGTATGTATCAATATGACTGGAATTTAAAAAAATTGTACTGACCAAGGAAAAACTAAACCATCATATGACCTGTAAAGTGATGATGAACTTCTAAACAATCTAGTAACACAAAGCACAGCTATAATAGTGACCAAAACTTTCAAAACCTACCTTTCTGATGTTGTCAACATTTGTGCCACCTTTACCCATAACTTTAGCCAAGGCATTTGCAGGAATCACTACCTCAATATAAGTTGGAAATCTACAGCAAAAGAAAAGGTCAGCAAAAAACTAAATAACAAACAAGACACCTTGCATATGTATAAAAAAATGGTGCATCATTTTCATAAAAAAAACTTTAATTACAAGAATATAATAGGACAAATGAATTACTAGTTCTGAATCATAGTGAAATTAAATGGAAAGTATATTCCTCAGAAGACTTCATAACTGTCATACAATTTTACAGATGATAAACACCAAAGTTAAAGTTTAGAATTCCAATGGATAAAAAAGACATACCCTCCGTACGTATTCGATGAAAATGAAGAAAGAGGTCCAAAAGCATTCTCTCCAGCCTTGACAAAGAACATAAAATGTCATCAGAATATAACTCTAGCAAAAACATTAAAATCCATAATGATGTTACTTATCATGGTTAAGGGTAGAAAACTCCATAATAACTTCACCAGTTACGATGAAGGTAAACTAGTTCATAGCAACACTGTGCAAAGAAACAACCTGTACCTGCAACGAGCTGTAACCATACAAATTATTGCTAGAGAATATTCCCATCCCACTCTCAGTTTCAGCTCTTTGGCCATAGTTCAAAGGTGCAAGTGGTGGAATAGTAGGCAATACTGGAGGCACAGACAAACTGCTAGAATGAAGAGTATCAACAGGAGGAACCTTCTGATTGCTGTCCTTTTGAGCATTCTGATTACCATCCTTGTCTTTTAAAGCGTCTTCTCTAAGCCTTAAAATAATCTGCACGAGTGCATCACGCAACTTACCTACCTCTCCAGATACCTGAATGCCCATTTAAAGAGAAGAAAAAGGCATGAGAACAAATAACAAATCAAGTGAAACTTAATTTTAAGGACATGAATGAACCTCCACAAGCTCTTCATCAGATGCAGCACGTTTGGGTTTTTCACCCTTTGAGATATAAATATTCGCCTTTGTACTTTTGCGCATATCATTTATAATTGAACCACTCTTGCCAATAAGACAGCCAATGACTTTTGAAGGAACAAGAAGGCGAATATTAACACTGTCATCATCTTGATCATTAATCTTTTCTTGAAGCAGCAAAACAGCTTCAACTGCAGCGGACTTCACATCATTGGAAGACTGCACAGTTATAATTCATACATCACGTACAATAGATAACTATTAGCCATAACAACCAAGAGAACCATGAAAATAAAAGGACAGTTCTAACCTCTTTAGATGTGATGGTGATAATACACTCATCAGTATCATCCCTAGTATCATCAACGTTGATTTTTGCTCCACTGGATTGCCTTATGCTCTTTATAGTATTTCCTTGCTTGCCGATGACACGTCCAACTTTGTCAAATGGGCACAGAACTCGTAAGACCAGGTCCTCTGAACGTGCTGGACCACCATATCCAGGGACAATAGGAAGAGTAGATGGATACATTGGCCACACATTAGAAGCATCTATAAATCCAGGAATCTCAGATGCTTGATGAGTTGCAGCTATGACTGGTGGCAAAGATCCAGGAGGTAATATGGTGTCTGCAGTGGGATAGATACTACCAGCTGGAATTATGGGAACATCTGAGGGAATCAATATGTGGGGAAGATCAGGAACTGAGCTATCGAGGGGTATCTCTTCTTTTGGTGAAAATTTATACATGATAGCAGAAACTGTAGTTAGCGCTCTTTTAATTGCTTCAGCATCACCAGTAATCTGCACATACACATAGATGAAAAGATGCTGCCACAGTAAGCATGTATATTCTTGAAAAAATGCATAATAACATGAAATATAGTCACTGCAAACATCCAAGCCTTCTCATCAATTGGTGGATCAGGCTTGATAACACTCAAAATTAAGAATACTACATTAGAACTTTGACAAAAATCATGATAAGAAAAAACAGGACTTATAAAGTCAATGTAAGTTCTTATTCATGTTGTGTTCAAGGATAAGAAAGATGTCCAAAGCCATGCAGGCAGAAGGATATTTCTTATTGATCGCAATTGAAGCTCATGCAACTATGACCAGCCTTCTGGATAGAATCTTGAATGGACATGGACAGATTTAAATTGGGCTTAATCAAAGTTAAAATTAAATGAATAAAGGTACAGAGGATAAAACTATTTTGATAGAAAAACAAAAAGTTAAGGCTTCCAATTAACAGAACATGAAATATTGAAAGATCATCTTGTAAGAAACCTGAAAACCTAAAAATTCAGTGTCACCATCAAAATGTGGATATCGGTGAGACTGTCTTCTAGCTGACATACAAAGCCTCAAACTACAACCATAGTCCTATTTGTGAATATTTGTTCAACACAGATCCTCGACAGATGCAAGAATTCAGGCTACATAGGTCCTAAATTCCATTAAAATGGAAATAACTAGAGGCAGGAAGCTGACAAGCTTTTGTGGTTGCAGATAAAAAAAAATCATAAACATAGATAAGTTGACGAGAAATATCACTACCTTTAAAAAAATAAACATGGTTTTGTTAAAACTCAAGCACATTAGTTTGCCATTAATAAATGTTCAAGTTTATATCTCAATCTGCTTGTAACAGAAGTCCAGAAGAAACTTAAAATTTGAAAACATTGCAAGTACAATTAGCCTGGTGACTGAACTTCCTAAATGGAACAGAGGCCAAAATGATGTTATCATGCTTCCTAGATGTTCACTGCCAAAAAGAGGTGGATGCACACAGGAGTGATGGCAGACTAATAAGTTCAACAAAATGCCAAGTGTTGACACTTCTACAAGAGGATAATGTTTGGAGAAGGTCAGCACTAGTACAATTAACTTTTATCTGATGCTTCCACATCATTTGACATAGAGTTGATTAACAAATAGCTGGCCAACTCTGCTGCAATTTTAGGCCAGACATAAATGATAATTGCATTGATACAACATGTACTGTGCTACTGAAGGGGAGGCAACATAATGTCACAGATTCAACAACATAGTTTAACAAAAAAGGTACATTCAAAATATAATTTTAGTAGCAAACAACATTGCACTACCCTCAAGGAACAAATCACTTGTAATTTTTCAGAAGACAAAACCATCTTAAGGTCACTACTCAACCTCCCATAGCCAGTTGTATTAATTACCTGAAGAAAGTTGTCAAAACTCATTGCACAAGAATGCGTGGCATCAGAGGGATCCTTTGGAGTAATTTTGATGTTTGCATTGGTCTTGGATCTCAGTTTCTTGATGATAGACCCAGACTTACCTATGATATTTGCAGCTTGGCTTGCTGGCACTAGGATATAAACCCCTTCCTTCTGTTTATTTTCAAACTCATTAGAGTTATCTAAAGCATTTACTATAGCATCATGAATCTTAAGCAAGGCATCCTGGGCAGGGCAAAGTGGTCGCAGGATATCTTCATCAACATCAACAGGATTCTTGTCCTTAACATAGCAGTAAATAGTAATAACCCTCTTATCCGCACCAGGAAAAGGATCAACAATTTTGATTTTAGCATTTGTCTCTTGTCTAATGGAGTTTATAATTTTACCACTCTTTCCAATCACACTCCCGATAACACCAAGTGGGCATAGGATACGATATACAACCAATTCACTGTCCCTGGTACCATCATTGTTGACCAATCTTTTCTTCTGCTGCTTACCTTCACTGTCATTATCCCTCTGCTGACGCTTTCCAATATCAACCATGACTTGGAAACAGAAATCAGTCTGTGAACATACAAGATCTTGAGTTTGCATTATAAACCATAAGACTATGAAGATACTTTACCAATGGAATAGCACACAAGATTAAAAGACTACAAAGAGAAATAACCACCAAGCAGTTCAGAAAAAGATAACCAACTATACAACTGAAAGAGACTACAAAGTTGAAAATATGAAAATTCACAAAGCGTTTAAAGAAAATTAGAAAAAACACATTGTTCAAACATGCTCAGTACTCAAGTGGTCAGCAAGCAACAGACAAATTTGAATAGTTTGATAAACAGCGATCAAATTACATGATTAATTGGAAGATAGTTATCAACATGACAAACATATATTAACCAATCTACTACTGTATTTAATAAACAAATGCAGTAACAGATAAAAAACAGAGGTGAACTTCGTTAATATTGACACCCTCATGAAAAATGAACTATTGCAACTCAAGAAATGAAGTTAATCAGCACACTGACGTTTCTATATGCATTTAGCCTTCGTTAATATTGTGACATGCTATTTGTTGAATTAAAACACTATTCCAGTAAATTAAAATATCCAATGGACAAAACAGAGGCAAAATGTCCATCAGTGTTCGCAATCTCAAATATTACATGAATGTGGTTAAAAGATATAGAAGTAGGAAACGTTGACATTCATGATTCTAAAATATCACGCATGTGTTCAGTACATACAGAAGTAGGAATTGAAGGAAAGAGGATAGTATAAGAATCAAGAATGGTGGTGATATAAATAAAAAAAAGGATGTTCATCCCGTGAGAAAACGAGAAAACATATAAAAAATCTCAATACTGCTGCACCATAAAGCAAGGCCAATTCTCAATAAAATCAAAATCGATATTCGCTCGCAGAAGAGGTCTGAAATATGACGACTAAATAGCTTCCACCAACGTTCTGATAACCAGAAAAAGGCCCCGAATCGAGCAATAAAGATCAACAAAAACCAAGATAAAAACATCTTGGATCGGTAACAAAAACAGAAGAGGAAATCACATGATTAAAGCACACCGTAATCTGGAACGAAAACCCTAACCGTGGGCATCGATGAATCGCCGTCAGCATGAACTAAAATATCCTAACCCTAGGTGATAATTCGGGCGAAGGGGTTGGCGTACCTGCGAATGGAAGAAACCCTAACCCTTGGCAGCGGCGGGAGAAGGGACAGCGCGCGATTGACCGGGTTCGGGATGACTTAAACCGGTGCGGGGTAGCGCATGTTCTTGTGGCTGTAGGTGGTGTGCCGGTATATTCTATTATGTCATCAAACTGTGGAAAGCATGTATCGGCAATCTTCCGTTATTATACGAAATAACTGTCACGTGGGTACGATACAATGACTGTTACTTCCGTTCTCATACAAAATAACGGTTACTATCGGAGCGTTGCAATGACTGTTAGTTGCTCTAAAAATACCTTGCAGTGGTGGGACCCGCTCTCCCGTGTGGGCAGCCGAGCCGAGCCGCGGTTACTCGTCAGCGCTCCGCCCACGTAACAGAGCTCGACGGACTCCGGTGGCTCCACGCCCCGCCTGTGTCCGTCGATGGGGCGGCGAACCCCGCAACCCTACCAAGAAGTGGACGAATCTCGACCAAACACCACGGTGGTGGCGAAGGGATTGGAGAAGATGAAGATGAAGAAGACGAAGGCCGTCCCTATCCCGACCCTCCGGTACTTCACTTTCCCCTCGTCCGCCCCTTCTGCCTCCCACTTCCCCCTTTAGATTGGTAGTACTTGAAACCCTGATTCCCTGCCATATTCACCCGTCTTGACTTGTCAAAATTGAATCTTTACTGTTCTTTGCTGGTAAAAATCGAATCTTTAGTGTACCTCCTTTTTGATAGATTGTTTTTGTGCCCTTCCTCCGGCTATATTATTCTATCTGCAAGAATGATCGATGGGGCTAGAAATATTTTAGGTCCATTTACTTTAATGATGTTAGTTTTATCAATAAAAATATAAAAATAAAAAAGATAAAATAATATCGGCGTCAGCTCCAGCATCATCACCGGCCAGCACCATCGGAATGTTAAATTTATCTTTTTGCCCCTTGTTTTTATATTTTTATTAATAAAAACTGACGTCATTATGATAAATGAATCTAGATATTTCACTTTCGTAAATATAAAGATATGTAAGATATCTAACATCGTTAAAGTGGCTAACTAGAGGGGGTAATTTATAATTAACTCCGATCGGTGAGGTAATCTTATTGAATGCTTCCTACTTGAGTTATTTTTGTTGGATTAAATAATTTTAGTTAGTCATTGGTCATGGGTTGTGGTTTGCCAGTCTTGTGTGTTAGGGCTTCCTCCTAGCCATGGTAATTGACCAAGGTAAAGCCCTAGTGGAAGCTGGAGCCCAAGTGTTCTCATGCTTCTCTCGTCATCGATGCCTTGACAGATTACAAAGAGGATTCAATCTACAGCATACTTCTTCCTGATTACTTGAAGAAAATAACTGGTCGATTATAAGCACTTGGCTACTGAAGGTGAGGATTTGTATGAGATGCTAGATCTTAATGTCCTTGTATGACTTTTTCCTGAATGAGAGGACGTTTTAGCTCTATATGATTTTACCAAGTTCTCTTTTTAGCAGACTGCAGTTATCGGGATGCTTACAATTTTGACAATGGATCACCAACCAGCATTATCCGATCTTGTAGGTATGACAATTTTTTCATGTAATTTAAGTGTAACCTCTATATGAGGAAGAACCAAGTGGAAGCTGATCTCTGTTGATCATGAAAATGATGTCTTACTTGTTGGTGATGAACTTGGGAGAAAGCTCACACTCTAATGACCTCATCTAATGGTTTGATGACAGTTTTTGTAGTCAACTAACTTCCTTTTCTATATGATTACAGCGAATCTGTTAGCTGTTTTCAGAGCATTCAAATATTATCGGCGGCATTGATCCACCAGACAATCTTGGAAATGGCAATGCTTGGAGAGGCCAATTTGACGAGGTCGCATTTACATTCTTGCATCACAGAAATGTCAGTCCAGTATCAATAAGTGATGACATCATTCCAATTGACCAAGGTTACTCTTGCAACTGTGACCGTTTTCAAGTCACAAAAACAACACATTGATTTATATCGAAGTCTCATGCAATGAATCAATCTTCATCCTTGGATGCGAACAGTTGGGCTTTTTGCAGTCACTTTTGGAGAGGTTTCAGATTTTCTTCTCATACAGGTGATCCTTATCACAATCTTGTTTTTGTTATGATGCAAACCATATGTTGTAATCTTAGAAAAAATGACCAAAATTGAATAAATATATCATATTTGTAGCCAAGAACCTTTGTCTACAATGTTTGATAGAATTGTTATTTTTAATAAAATATGTTTATATCTTTTTCTACATTTTCTCATATCATTAAATACTAGTTGTCTCACATCTTCTAATTTTTCATGAATAAAATCACCACTCTTTTTTTCTTTAATGCTTTAGAAAGTTTCTTAACTAGAAGCACAGTGTCTCTGAATCTAAAATTTTCAACATCTTCATTCCCAAGTTTCCATCTACTTCCAGTGAAACCAAACAGAAACTCAGTCATGTCTCAGTGATGATTTCTTCATCAATATATTATGTATTATGACCTAATAACGAAGGAACTATCAGTTACATCTCCCCACAATAATACACATGTCCTACTAGAAGGAATGATTAGTGATTAGCACATGAGGATCATGACTCATGCCAAGCAATCGGCCATCATATACTCATGAAATTCCATGTACTACGAGATACAACTTCGCCAACTAAGGCTGACTGAGGTCAAGATCAACAATACAAGTCTAGTACTGTATTGAATTTTCAACCCTTGTGCAATCAACTCAACTTTTTCATTGAATGATGACTGAGGACTTTGACATCAAGGCAATGTCTTGACATTCATCTTCCAGGATCTTTTTGCTGACATATCCAGGTTGCAGCTCCATTGCATTCTCCAGTACAAGTCATGAACTATGAT
The DNA here is from genome assembly GCF_036884655.1 of Musa acuminata AAA Group. NCBI lineage: Eukaryota > Viridiplantae > Streptophyta > Magnoliopsida > Zingiberales > Musaceae > Musa > Musa acuminata. The sequence goes on along the minus strand of NC_088343.1, from coordinate 4,370,390 downwards.
GGCCAGATAGGTTATAAACTGTTGACCTTATGATTCTGACATGAGCAATGCAATCATGGCATCAGCAGACTCTGGACCATCATTATTTACACTTGGAATTATATGTTCCGGAGTGACCAATCTAACAAACTCTTTCAGCTCTGTGAAGCTGCAATGTTCACTGTATGGAACTTCATACCTGCAAAGAGGCAAGACCACCAAAAAAATGTTACATAGACTACACTTTATATACATATTTTACCTTTATGGAATCCTTTTATGGAAAGTGTTTCTACATGTGAACTTTGTGGCAAGTGTGCTAAAACAATGTTGGAATCAAATTTGATGAGCTGAACATGAGACATGATATCCAAGACTTAAAACCTTCTAGTGTTGATTCAAGTTAATGGTGGCACACACACAAGTTTGCTCAACCTCTAGATTTCTTAGTACAAGAAAATAATGAAACCCATCTGCAGAGTAAAAGGAAAACCCATCATCCAAAACCAACTCATTTGTATGGATTAAGACAATTCCATAATCTTGTCATGCCTGGCCTTAATCTCTTCTCAGTAGCATTTCTTATTGCACATAAGGATCCTTCTTAGTGTATAATAGCAAGAAACAGAAGTTGCATCTCTAAGACCTCTTTTTTAACAATACTAGTCACACAGGTAGAACAAATTTGCTGGTTTGTACACCCAAAGAGCCTAAATACATTCCACTAGCTTGAACAAATAATTAGATTTCTAGAAATTAAGATGTGGATATCTTTGGGGAGTTCCAGAGAGATCATTTCTAATATAGTAATATTCTAACATGTCAACTAGTTAAATTTGTAGTGTCAAACAATGAAGCTCCTATCAAGTAGCCAAACGTTTAACAGTTATACTAGATCTTAAAGTCTTACCAACTTTTCCTCATGCAAAAACCATTTTCTGGGGCTCAAGTATTGACATCAGTTGAAGTTTTGACTAATTGAACAAGCATTATAAGGTTCTAAATGGTAGAGAAATCTTGGTACAAGCTTTTTAGCAGCTTTCAGAGAAAAGATTACAAAGTTATCCTGATGGTTTGAAAATAATTTTGTCAATAGGAGCTTTCTTTTCACAAAATTGCTTGTACCTATGATTTCATTTTCTTTTTACGCTTCATGTTCTTAGATTCCCTTATCTCTTCCACTGTCGCTGATATATTATCCAAGCATAAAAGAATCGACACTCACGGTTCAGAAAATATTACCTGATCATGGTACCCTGCTGCCACCTTTTCCCAGGAGTCCTTTTTTTGCCTTTTCCACATGCCCAACCAGTAGGTGAGAAAGCAACTATGAGATCATAGCGAGCCTGGGAAGCAACGAGAGACACTTATGTCAAACCATAAAACATTTCTCATTTTTCTGGTTTGACTTCATTAATATTTCTTCAGTATTCTAGCAGGCACAAATGAAAAAATTATGCCTTACAGAGTATTGATTGGATATGTATCTCATTCGTTTGAAGCTTGCTAGAGTCCACAAAGGAACAACATGAATGTGGCTCTCCATTTCGTTTGCTGTAAACCATTGCATTTCCACCTCAGCGAGCTCCAAATGCCTCAACAATTGTAGCTTTGCAGCCCCAACGTATATCTTCTGTCTCAATATTTGAGCAACTTCTAGGTACAACCTCTCTTTTCCTGTTGCAGAGAAAAATTATGTTCCAAATAGCATCACCCACATTGGAAATCATGAAAGACTGAGTGAGGCATTACCAATCGTGTAGCTACCAATTAAGAACAGAGTTTTTGGATTGAAAGCCTCTGCTTGAATTGCCTCAATTACAAATTGTGCAACTGCCTCTTGTTTTGGAAAGTCATACTGCACCATTTGAAATTTAGTCAAGTTATATGACATCGTAATGTATAAAACCAAAAAGAACCAAGCAAATGACATACTTGAGGGTTACAGTAGGTGGTGTCAAGGATAAGCGTATGAATATGACATGACTGCAATACAGCATTGTTGGCCATCTCTCTGGAAAAGCGGAAATCTCCCGTGTGTAAAACTGCCTAATCAAGGTTTCATTAAATTGCCAAGCATCATATAACTTTCAAGAAGACAAGCTAAAGCTTCTACTCGAAATATCACTCGAATAGTTGAATATTTCATACCTTGCCATTAGATGGTTCAAAAAGGATTATTATTGACCCAGGACAGTGGTTTGCATCGAAGCATGTCAAACCAACACCTGCAACAGTGATCTTTTGGTTCAGAGGTAAAATTTGCAGTCTGTCCCACGGCACACCAATCTTCATGTTGACCAAGTGTGCAGTGATTGAGGAGCAATAGATCTTTCCATGGTAGAAGTTTTTGTTGAGACCCTGGTAATCTGTTAGAAGTTTCTGATAAGTATCATACAAATAATAAGATATACAATTTGCTAGAATTTTAGCAAGCTGGATCAGCTCTTTGGCAGACAATTGCTCGGTTACTAAAAACTGGTTTGAACCACCTAAGACAGTTTACTTTTAACTAATCTAGTATGCTTAGCAATGCATTTGTGTGTGCACTGAAAAGCATCAGTGACCATTACCAGATTTCATCATCATAGCATGTAATCCCATTTTGGTCAAATATTCTACAAGTTACCAACACACAACACAGAATCGGTTGATTAAGTAAACAAATAACTGATGTAATCTATACCTTTTCCTTTTCTATTTCGAACTTTATACAATGATTAGATGCATCAAACTTCCACTTGAACCATTAATTTGGCAAGGGGAAGCAAATATCTGAAGAAGATAAGAGAAGGTAACTGACAAGCTACTAACTATTAACCAAACAAGCACTCCAGAAATATCTGCAAACAGCAGATTATTAGGCTGATGTACAATCAACATGTATCAACTACACAAAGAGGCTAAAGGATTATAACCAACTCACGATCCATATGGAAGTGTGTTAAAAACCAATGGGAACAATCTCCTCTTAAATATCGAAATGCATCCTGCAAATGAAATAGTCAAATAGTTAGCATTCAGCATACTAGAATACAATGGAAGAAGATTCAAGCACATTATATGCATTAAAAGTCAGGACTAATGAATAATCCATAAATTTTCAATTTTTTTATTAAAAAACTGTACCTTGACAATCGAGCATAATGGTAATACTGCATGTTATTATAAGATTATAAAGTATGGACCCACTATTAAGAAATTGGACAATGATTAATAGAAAGCAACAATTAGCAAAGAAAACATAACTTCAAGCTCATCAGCAAATGACATGATGGGATTAAAAAAGAGGAAGAGGAAATGCAAAGACAACCAAATTCACCAAGGATATTCTTATATATACCTATTTGTATCATTTATTACATCAGTTGTATAATTTCTCAAAAGTTCATTTTGTGTCACTTATTTCTCATGCTGATTTCTTATTGAACTTGTTTATCATATCCTGAGTCCTAATCCCAAAGGAGATGAGATTATTTTGAATACAAGCATGTCTTTCAAACATCAAAAATTCAATCCATAAACAAAAATATCTACCCGGCATCCATATGCAAGACTACATGATGCAGACAGACCATGAAAAAAAGACTATTTAAGAGTATTTACAAAAGTGTAAAAATATATCATACCACTCGAAAAGGTGTCCCAGGTATGCAACACCATGGTGGAATCTCTCTAACTTTTCCCTTACTGACAGTGTTTCTAGTGGGCTTTCTCTTAGGAATTGAATCCTTTGTGATCCTCCCATTTAGTGGTTTGTTGTGATTACGAACACTATGCCTATCAACAACAGAACCTTGAAAGTACTCCGTAATCAACTTATTTCCAGAAAAATGTGGTTTTATGTTCTCTACAATTGCTGCACTGGAAATATTTTTGTCTGTGTCTGGAAGATGGTTCCTTCTTCGAAGCTCATTGAGTGCATGGACTATCTTCTTTCTAGGTCCAAGTGCATCTATACCTATACTGAGCAGATCCTGCAATAAAAAAAATAAGCTAAAAAATCACTATATTGTGTTTTCACTACAATTAGGACAAGCCAGCGTGAGTTGTATCAGAACTTTACATAGACTGCAAAATTTGTAGAGCTGTAGACTAATTAATAAGTTGCTTGCCTAATGAACTTCAACAGTAATTTGATTTGTTCTGAGAAAAAAGCTGAAAAGTAGCTGTTTTTGCAACTTGGAATATTGATGAGCTTTATGTCCTGCCAAGATTATGTATTGGCAAGATCTCAATTCATCAAATAGTTTAGCATCATTCAAGTGACTCATTGAACATGAATATTGGTCATTCTTATAATTCAATTACATGAGTAATATAGCTAACCTAACCAGAAAAAAGCAGCATTTGGGTTGATTAAGTAAACTATCCTCGTATAAGAAGAGTATTACATTCGTTAAAAGTACAAGCAGCTTGATAAGAATATGCAAACTATGGAAAGGAGAAATTCAAGTGAATATACATCTCGTACCTCTTCCGTTAAACACTGAAGTGTTTCCCAATTAATCTCTTCCTTTACAAAAATATCTTTATACTTGGACAGCCCCAGAGATTGTAACCATTGAGTAACAGGGCTGATATCAACAACTCCTTCAGATGCATTTGACTTCATCTCAGAAATAGGATCAGCCACCTACATCATGACTTCTTGATCACTGACCACATATTTTAGACATACATACATACATATATATGCATACACACACGAGGAGATCTTCTATCTTATACCTTGAAGAGTTCACATAGATATATGATTTTATATCTTCTTCATGAAAACATGTTTTTATTTAATTCTTCATAAATATGTTATATACGAAACCAAGACACGTAAATATGGAAGAACTCCATAATGAACATCAAACTGAAAGCTTTATGTTTTGTAGAGAACGTCTAGAACAGAGAAAAAGGATAATATTGGAGCAACAGTGAGCCCTTTTAGATCTTTTCTATGTGCCACTAACAAAATCACAGCACAGGAATCATGACTATCCTCCAGAGGAAGAAAATGTTTATGAGAAATCTCCAACTTAGTTTTCTAATAAAAGGCCATAACAGCAAACAACTAAAAATAACAATAACATTCATTGTCCTCAAACCTTTTTATCACTAGGTTAGCATGCAGTAAATTCTGACATGAGAAACATGTACTTAAGGTATTCATGTTCTAAGAACACAACAATAATACCACCTGAAAGAGGTTATTACCCTAGGAGCAAAAAACTTATATGTTCTTAATACATGCTTAATAGCACAATTCTGATAAGACTGGAACAGAAATCATAGACAACTTAATGAGACCAAAGAACAACTACTTTCCAATTTCATCTAGTTCTCTCTCCATGAAAACAGAACACAAAGAGAAAAAAAATTGAAGACTAAATAACGAAGTAATTAAAGATTTACCTCCAAAGTTTCAACTTTATCTAGGCAATTATTAGTGTGAATCTGTCGCAGTTCATCACTTATATCAGTAATGTCTATCCCACATAGTGGACACTCCACTAAGCCACCTTGTTTCAATTCCGCCGTCTCACCATCAACCTCATTTGCTTCTAGTGAGGCTCCACCGTGTGAGGAACCCCCATCGTCCATCTCGCAGCAGAGATTCATCAGTTCATTAAGCTGGGTGCCTGCATCGAAATCCTCCCAATCATCCACTCTCAAGCAACCACCTTCATCTATGTTAGAGACTGGCTTCGCTCTTGATTCCAACAGCCTTGATTCTATCGACCTGGAATAGTAAGTGCCCTCAGAAATTCTTGAACCGTCGCCTTCATTTCCCCCACTTTTCACCACTTTCGGATCAACAGACGTCAGAAGAAAATATTTTTCTTTCTCAACGCCACTTACACCATCAAAATGCACCACAGGATCGCGCTCAAAATGAATACGGCAATCAGATGTAGAGATAGAAGCTTTCTCCAGTGACCCAGGACCAGAATCCAAGGAAGAGTTCCTCCTTTCCGCTCTCATGCGCTCCTCCCCCACGCACAACGTGCTGGGAACGCTAGTACAGACAGCGTTGTATTCCGCGTCTTCAAGATTCTCCTTACCTTCGGCGGAGGCGAGCTTCCGCGGCCGCTTCCTTGGGCGGGCGCCAGCGGAGGACTTCAGTGTTCGCAAGCAAGGATCTTTCATGGAAGACACGATCCGATTCTGGGCGATGGAGAATGCCTCGCTAGGGTTCTGAAAATCGTCGTCGTCTTCCTCTGACATCGCCATGGTTAGGGTTAGGGTTCGGAGGTTGGGCTTGGAGGCCATGTTGAGAGATCGAAAGAGGCGCCTTTGAGCTCCGATCTAATTTTAGATTTGAAAGGGAGGGAAAAGCGATGAAAGAGGGTCGCCGACTGCCATCAGCGACCGTCCATTAAAAGATGGACGGACTGAAATTGATCAAACTTGTATGGGCTTTAGCCCATAATGAAAGCCCAACAACCAAATACACGAAGTTAAACTCGGAAGCCCATTAAGACTAGTCTTTCTTCTTTCGAGGGAAACGGTCCCAAGCTCCAAGCAGAAGAAGCATCGGCGATTTCTCCCGAGGTACGCTTCTCAACCCTAATTTCTCCATCGAATCCCACATCCTCCCTCCTCCAGATTCCAATATCCTTCTATTGGATCCGATCCCTTGATCTCTCTTTTGCGAATCGAGAAACCGGGTTCTTCGCGGGGGACTCGTCGAGATAGTGGAGACATCGATACGCCATGGCGGATTTCGCGCCCTGTTGAATGGTTCTTGCTCCTTAATCTGCTTCTTTTATTCTGTGATCGATAATAGTTAGCTACTTTAACGTCATGGTCCCATAATTTAGAAAGTTACATGTGCATCCTTATATTACAAAAGTGATATATTTTGGTTAATTTACTTAACATTGTCAGTTTTACCAATAGAAACACGAAAATAAAGATCAAAAAAATAATTTTTATGTTTCAGTCAGTCGTGACGGATGGCGCTGATGGTGGCAAATAACGTTGTAGCGCTGATGGTGGCAAATAACGTTGTAGTTGGAGGCCACGAGTGATTGTTATAGTTGAGGCGCGCAGCAACGAGAGGTGAGAGTCACTTTGTATTTGCGTCAATCCCAATATAGTTGTCGAGCGACTCTTTCGTCGCACAGCATCTATATCAATGATCCTTTCGTTACTTGACAACTACATCAACGCCGACACAGATGCAGAGTGGCGTTGCTTGGTAACTATGTTGGCTTCGACGCATTTGTGTCGACACTGATGTATATATCGAGCGGCTCTCACCTCTCACCGTCACTCTCCTCATCCATAATAATTACCCACGACCCTCAACAACATCGTCGTTTGCCACCACTGATGCTGTCCCCCAACACCAATTGGAATGTTAAAATTATCTTCTTACTTTTTGTTTTCGTGTTTTCGTTGATAAAACCGATGACATTAAGATAAATAGACTCAGATGTTTCACTTTCGTAACTATATGGATGCCAATGTAACTTTTTAAAATGTAAGAACTAAGATACTAAAGGTAACTACCTACAATGGGTAATTTGTAATTGGTTGAATTGCTGTAGCTAAGTGATTGTGGGGAGAATATAAAGTTCCTTATGCTACAACCTATATAGATTATACAAACTAGAAGATACATATAGATAAGAAATGCATTTGATCTCTTGCTGACATACTGACGTGTTGATAACCTTATCATGTGATACAAATATATTGTCCTGGAAACTGAATGAAGGAATCATCAAATCCAGCCTTATTAGCTTGTCATGAGGAATATAAAATGGTATTTTCTTTTGAACTTGTGATCTTTAGAGTATTTTGCTTTGCTTTATCACTTGTGTGTCTCTTGATAGCTCTTTGCATTTTCTGACGGTTGGATCTCTTGATAGCTCACTTGTGTGTCTCTTCATAAAAGGCAACTTCTTGTCTGACATTACATAATAGAGAATTTTTATAGCTGGCCATCTCTCAACATGTAGTTGGATAGACAGTGTGTTCTCTTTCTTTTTCAGCAAAGCTTCATTTCTCAATTTTGGCAGGCCTTTAATGCCCTCAACTGGAGAAGTGCAAGGCATGAATAGATTATGCTGGTTTCAGACAGAAAATTCTAATTAAAAATGTTAACAAATCATTCTGATGTTGTGCAAGTGTGGTTGTGAAATGGCTAACATGAATATTAGTTGTTTGAACAAGTGATGTCAACTTTCTACAATGAAAAAGATGATTGTGATCATTGTTCATTTATCATGTGGTACCCACTTTTATTTTATGGATATAAAAGGTGGGGAGATTAAGAAATTGTTGCAGAAGAATGTCTTTCTTGAAATAGTTCTACAGAAAATTTCACTTGTAATTAGTTGTAGCATTGTTCAACGAGTTAAAGAGATTGTCCAGACAGCACAAGATTTGGAAGACAGAAATATTGACCATTATGAAGTTGTAATAAAAATCATTTGACTTGGAATATTGATATAATGACCAGTGTAACCTCTTAAATGGTTTCAGGATGACCCTGTGATTGCTATGTTAACTTTTAAGAACATTGCTTTTCGATTTAGAGATGGATATTTTCTTTTATTCAACAACTTTTTTTCTTTCATCTTCCTTGCTAGTTTATTTTTTCCTTGGAATTTCTTTCTAGAACTTCAGTAGATGAAATTACTGGTTGCTTTGTTGGAACATCAAATGTATAACTGTTATGAGGTACCTTGTAGCAAGAAGTTCACTTTTCCTCGCTCACGCTTTTAACTATTTGCATGGCTATAAGTACATAGTGATCAAATGACAAAAAAATGGAGCCTCTGTTGTTTTCTTCTCTTTTCATTGTGGTACAAAGAAATGCATACTGCATATTGGCAGCTACAGAGTAACATATCTTTTGCACTTTGGTGTCTAGTAGATATAATCCAGCATATATTTGCATCTGATAAGTAGAAAAGAAGTGGAATTGTGGCAGTCTCTCTCTTATTTGTTCAATGATAGATTGTGCGCCACTTGACTCGGATATGATCTAACCAATGGTCTTTTAGGGGCCTTTCTCAACTGATGTGAGACATGTTCCAGTGCTGATTGGCATGCATGGTATAGTTCTTGCATCAAGCATCCTGAAAGCTTCTCCATTATGGTTTAGAATGCTACAATGGTTTAGTTTTTTCCATGTTAATTATCCAAATGCTCATTTTTCAGTGTCATTTCCTTGTTAATAATCTTATATCACTTTTACCACTCGAGGCAGAACATCTTTTTCTTTCACATGCTGACTTGAATCAGCTTCAAAATTGTCATATCTGTCTCTGCTGCACTATAAGTGAGTTGTGGATTTCATGGCATACTGCTCACTGCTCATCTGTCTGCCACAAGAAACAGTCTGATTTATAGCAACAGAGCAAATAGAATTCGTGGATCCAATTACAGTGTTCATCTCATGCATTTAGCGACAAGCATTTATTTGATGTGAAGAGACAGGTTCAGATTCAGATCCTTAAGCTTTTATTTGACTGTAAATTGTTGCAGAGCTTAAGCGACTTCTGAATGTTACACGATTCCTTTCCATAGAGCTGAACAAGTTTTTTCTGCTTCCTTGATCAAATTCTTCTCAGCTTGCAGAGGAATCTCCTGCTCAAATGGAGGAAACCAGGCTTTGGTCCCATGTAACTGCAATGGGACTCCTCACGTCATGATCACCGTCGCTCCATGAGATGGAGCCGTAGGCGTAAGATCCGGCCACTGCTTGACTCGCCAAAGAGGTGAACGTGATCTCGTACGACAAGCTCTCGTTGACGGCGTCGAACACGAGCGTGCTCGGGGTGACGGTAACGTCCACGCCGGGCGGGCTGGAGACCCGCGCTTCGTATGCCGCCGCCGCAGAGGTTCCGACGTTGCGGACTACTCTTTTGTAGGTCACGACATCGCTGTTCGACGAGAAGATGACGGAGAAGGCTGGGTAGTTGAGGTCGCCGGGGCTATCCAATGCGGCAGTTGAACAGTTAACGCTTATCTCGTTCCTGGTGAAGACCGCGATCTGCGCCGGGCTGTATTCCATCGCGCAGAGGAAGGCGAGGTAGTCGTCGGCGTTCGAGTCGTACACTAGACCGGGGTCGAGCGCGCGGTTCGGATCCACGTGGCCGGCACCGCGAACGAAAGGTGTGGACTCCGCTTCGGTTGCCAAGTCCTTGATGGTCTCGCCGGAGTCGTCTGAGTTGTAGGCCGTGGTCATCAGGGCGGATTTGATGGCAGCTGGGCTCCAATCTGGATAGGCACGGCGGAGCAGGGCGGCGATGCCGCTAACATGGGGGCACGCCATGGAGGTGCCGGAGATTATGTTGAACTCGACCCGCCTCGGATCGATGTCGAGGTCCGTTGGCCCGTTCATCCCCGTCCACCCGGCCAAGATGTTGACGCCGGGGGCGATGACGTCGGGCTTGAGAATCTCCGCGACGCGGAAGTTTGGCCCCCTGCTCGAGAAAGCGGCCACCTTGGGGGCGGCGGGGGACGCTCCGATGGCCGTGCCTCGGAAGACGATGGTGGCGGTGGGCGAAGGCTGCGACTTGATGTAGTCCGTTATCTTGCTGCCGGACGTGTGACTGACCATCGTGGCCGGAATGAGGTGGGAATCAGCGACGAGCTCCCCGCCGCTAGCAGCGTCGTTGGCCAGAATCATCCCGGCCCCTCCGGCCAATTTCACCGCGCTCCCCTTCTCGACACGTGCATTGGCGCCGCGCTCACAGAGGACGATCTTTCCGGCTACTACGGCAGCGTCGAGGAAGCCCGGAATACAGAGACGAGACCCGCTGTCTCCGGCATACACCAGCGGAAGATAGGTCGAGTTTATTGGGTCTCCGGCGTAAAGAGAGGCGCCGCCGTATGTGCTGCCATCTCCGAGGACCACGTCGGCCGGGAACTCCCGGTCAATGGTTGAAGCGCCCACGGTGAGGATCCACGGGGCGATGTTGACCGCGGTGCGCTGTCCGGGGCCCGAATTACCGGCGGAGCATGAGACCACCACCCCGTGGCGCGCTGCACCGAACGCCCCAATGGCTATCGAGTCGCGGTAGAACGAAGGAGCATATCCGCCGGCGCCGACGGATAGTGAGATGACGTCGACTCCGTCGGCAATGGCCGCGTCCATCGCGGCGAGTATGTCCGAGTCGTAACACCCTCCGGCCCAGCAGATCTTGTAGGCGGCGATGCGCGCCTTGGTGGCCATCCCCCGGGCCTCTCCACGGGCGTATTGGTAGAACCCGGCATCGGAAACCACGGCGCCGGCGGCAGTAGAAGCTGTGTGGGTGCCATGGCCCTCGGTGTCTAGCGGCGACTTCGACTCCTTGGTCTCGTCGATCGGGTGGCCCATGGCGGCCTCATAGCCTTGGTAGAAGAACCGGGCGCCGATCAGCTTGCGGTTGCAGGAGGAGGCGTTGAAGCCGTTCCCCGATTCGCAGTAGCCCCGCCACGTGGAGGGGGGCGGGGGGAGGGAGTCATCGGCGAAGCTAGCGCGGGACGGGTAGATGCCGGTGTCGAGCACGCCGACAACGACGTCGGAGGCGAAGGAAGAGAAGGGCCAGAGGCCGGTGGAGGTGGAGAGACGGAGGAAGCCAGGGGAGCGGGTGGTATGGGGGTGGCAGAGGCGGTCTGGGAGGACAGCGAGGACGGAAGGGAGGCGTCGGATGGCTGCGGCCTGGGCGGGGGTGAGGCGGGCGGCGAAACCGGACGCGGCCCGAGAATAGGCGTAGAGGAGTCGGGCGGGTTGCCGGCCGGGTAGGGAGCGGAGGGTGCGCGCGTACCAGTGGGCGTGGGACGGGGAGGAGGCCGGCTTGCGGGAGGGGGACAAGTGGACGATGTAGGTTGCCTGCGCGTCGGTGTCTACCTGCGCCGTTCCCAGCAGCGGCAAGATGAGGAGGATGGACACGGCGGGGAAGAAGTACAGGCGAAACGACTTCCCCATGGATCACGGAAACGGGTCCGAGAGAGGCAGAGGACACAGAAGATGAAAGGAGGAAGAAGAGGGGAAAGGTGGGGGGTGGCGAAGACAGATCGGCCAATGGGATAAAATGGGAATATATGGACAGATGGGTGGTTTTCGGGTGGGGTAATGAACATTATTTACGGTATGGACCATTCGGAAGAGCGAACGAAACGGTAACGTGGCGTGGCGGTTCGGTAGTTTCTTGATGGAATAAGGGCTATTTGGGGTAGTGTCGAAAGGACCGCAAAGATTCCACGAGGAAGGGGGGGGGGGGTGAGGCGGATGGGTTTGGGAGATAATCCACGTAGGATGTCAATTATGGAGCTTTTAAGAATTGTGGGGTCCATGCACTTTTAATGCTGCAAAGGAAAACCATCCACAGCCGTCCATTGCATCTCATCTTGTCATCTCAACCGTCCGCATGATTTCTTAACATCGTAGTGACAGTTGATGGACGGTGATGGATCGTCCCTTTGACGTTGACTCATGCAGGACAGGGTGCACAAGATCGGCATGCAGGGGTACGTGGCAGTGGATCGCGTGACCGTTCATTTAAAACGTTCTCAAGGAGGCGACTGACGCAGGGGTCCACCGCGTGCATGATTGAGCTGGCGGAGCGATCCCACTCGCGACTTATCGCACGATGATGGCGTGGGGACATCGATTAGAACACGACATGGATTAGTTTATGACACATACGGCACATTCACCGCTTAAATAAACAGGTCGTGAATACATGAGGGATTAAAGATAAATTGAAGTTATATTAAATACATTAGCATGTCAACGTAGAGATCGTCTCAATCAGGATTCAACCCGGGGTAGCTCAGTCGCCCAACGAGCACTCTTTGCGATGATGCTCTACCCTGATGCATCGAACAATCCAAGACATTTGAAGCATGTTTTTTTCTTTTTTGGACAAAAACATCTTATATATTTTTTATGAATAAAAATATTTAAAGCGTCAGATATATTCGACGTAGATATAAGCGTCCACGTTACATGATATATCTTACATAAACAAAAATATCCGAAGTGTCATATGCATCCTTTATAAACAAAAATATTTTGACGTCTCGTGTATCTTTCACGAATAAAAGCATCTGAAGCGTCTGATATATCATTCATGGATAAAAGCATTCAAAGTGTCTTATGTGTCATTTGCGACCATAAACGTCTTCCTTGCGTACTACATCCTTCACATATAGAAGTGTTGGAAGTGTTTGATGCTTTTACGGACAAAAGCATTCAATTCATATGATGTATCTTCTATGGATATCCTAATGTGATACATCCTCCACAAATGTAAGCATCTTCATGGATAAAAGCACTCAAAGTATTCAATACATCCTTCGTAGACAAAGTATCCAAAGTCTATGTTGATTCCTTTATGAATATAAACGTCTCTAATATGTGATGTCTCCTTCGTAAATAAAATTACCTGAAGCATTTTATGAATCTTTCATGGACAAAAGCATTCCGACGTCGATGCATCCTCCATGGATAAAAGTATTTGAAGTGTATGATGTGTCCTCGATGGATATAAGCATCTATGACATATGATGCATCCTTCGTAAATAAAAAGCATATAAAGTGTTTTATGTATCCTTCAAACACAAAAGTATTCAAAGTAAGCGTCCAATGCATCATTCTTAGATAAAAACATCTAAAGCATAAAATGCATCCTTTATGGACAAAAACATCCAATGTGTCCATCGTGGGTTAAGCATCGGAGGTTGTACGATAAGTTCTTTTTGTGTAGCCATTAAAAGTCTTTCTCGAGCTAAGCATCGAAAGTTGCTCGATGTGCTCTTTTTGGGCTTTGCATTGAAAAGCGTCTTATGTGTCCGTCCGAGGCTAAACGTGGGAGGTTGTCTGATGTGCTGATGACTAACATATTATGCCAACACATGATTTGTCATGACCCGAGCCTGATGGGCTAACTAGCCTATCAACTTTGTTTGATTTAAACCACCGATCAAAATGCTTAAGCTGAAATTAATAATAATATACTGATCAGACCCTTATAAGTCAATCTTAATCTTGTTCATTTTCGATGTGAAATTAATCAAGAGAGCTCTTAAAATACACATTCGGGAGGTGGGGAGAAATGCTATGAGAATATTTCTTTTGTATCTCAAAATATTTTTCTCTAATTAAATCGATTATAAAAATCATTTGCACCATAATAATCGTGGTCGGTTATTATTTGTTCAAAATTCTCGTAGGATCAAGTAGAGCGTGGGACCCTATTCGACCTCGATCTTTATGCTTCTTGTACATATAGGGTCAAACCAGATTGACTTGATCCATGTATCACATTACTCGTATCCATCGCATCACAATCTAACCTAGATAGCATCATGATCCCGTGCTAGAAGCAACTCTTGCGTGCAAGTCCCATCGTAGGTTATGAGACAGCACTCAACCGTGAAATAAAGTGCAGTTATGTTAGAGAAGGAATCCTTATATTCTTTATCGGTAGTTGACATCTTCATAGCTTTAGCACACATTAGTGAACTAAAATTGAATTGAATGGTAATCAGCAACTTAGAAGGATAATTTCTAGTTCTGACGGATGGACGGCGCCATTTGGGCCCACCGCTTCCGTCCTCGTCGATTGGATCTTTTAAGTGTGTTCAAAGAGTGCTCAGATAATGCCTACAGCCAAAAAAAGACTAAAACTTGAAGTAAGTGTCCAACTTTGGGATATAAATCGGTTCATTGATAATAAATTAGAGATTAAAAAAGGGTATTATACCCACATAGCCTCTCATATATGCTAAAAGAATGGGAAGCTTAGAGAAGAAAAGGAGAGCAAAAAAACTATTTCTTCTTTCTTGGTAAAAATTATTCTTTTTGTATTTGATTTGAGAAATCATATGGTGTCTTATCTTATCATAGTTGATGGAATTGGATGGCATTTATTTAATTGGATAAGCAGTTTTGGAAGATACAATTTTCTTTAGATATGTTTGGGGATAATTTGATATCACATCATGCCCATCAACTATCACATCAGGTTGACGTTACTTACGTAGTGATGCCGACTTGATATCTATCGTCTTAAACATCGGTAAGAATAATTTTACATGTCTCATTAATACGAGTCCGCTTCAATAAATACACTAAATAATGATCATGAATTAGTTACGATCGTTAAAAAAAAGTAACTCGATAAATTAACTCTCCGATTATAAATAATAATAATAACCCAAGTTAGGTAAACTATATAATCTCTCTTGAGCAAGTTGAGTTTATGATTGAAATATTAAAAAAAATTATTGAATATGCCTTCGCAATAGATTTTTGTATAATCATTACTAAATCCTCTTATCTTCATGTATCAAATTTATGGTAAGGCAAGACGTTGAATTCAAGTATGACTTTAAATCCTCGACGTATTAGACGTTAAATATAAATGCCTGAAGTATTGTTATTGTTGTTAGGGCTTCTTTGTCTTCTGAACAAAAGTTATTCAGCTAAAACAGTAAATTTTACGTCCAATGGGTCTTAATGGAGATTAAAAGGTTTCTTTGCCTTTTTCTCAAGGAAATAAGCTATCAGTTTCACTGCCGTTACGTGCCATGCAAATTCCACGGCCACGTTTGCTGACTTCCGAACCCTCTCCCCTTCTCCTTCGTATCCACGTGCAGTGCAGACCTTCGTTCATCGGGTAAGCAAGCATTGGATTCTTTCGATCTCCTCCTCCCCCTCTTTAACGCGTTGAGCGCATCGTATCGATAGGTATGTGAGCAGAGAAACGAGGAGATCAACCTTGGAAGGAAGATGAGCAGCCTTCTTGCCCGTGGATGCCGATCCTCCACCTTGAAGTCGACGACGTCCGCTGCGCTGCCTGCGTTGGGCGACTACGCACGCGGTCGCAGGGTAAGTTTCCGCCGCCTGCTGCGTGGTTCCATCTTGCAAGATCTGATGAAGGGGTACCGCGCACAGTAGTTGTTTGGGATGGGATTTGATGCTGGATTCTGCTCTCATCTCAGTTGCATGAGATATGATTTTAGTTTGAATCCGTTGATCCATCTGATCTGGTTACCTGATACCTTCCACGGAAAAAGATGTGATAGATCTGATGGTGTAGCGAGAAGGGAAGAAGATGATCGACTCCGTATTACGTTACCAACTTGTTTAATCATGTACGTCCCCCCCTCTTCCGCCGTTTGCAGTACTGCGCGGAGAAGAAGGATGAACCGCAGAGAGTGGTGGAGAAGGCGACGTCGACGGCCGAAGAGTTCCTGCGGCAAGCCAGGGAGAAGTCCGAAGCAGTCGGCGAGAGCGCCAGGGAAGTCGTGGAGGACGCCAAGGAAGCAGTTCTCGGCGAGTCAGAGGAGAGGAAGCAGCAGAAGGTGGAGAAGGGAAACTACGATAAGATCGGGACGGACTAATCGGAGGATATGTGAACAGTGCTTGTTCGAGGTGGCACGTCCATCCAAATAAAACCGCGCTGCATCTCATGGTTTCATCTGATGTTTGGGTGCCCGGAAATATTATTACACTTGTTTTTATTGAATATAATGGATAGTATTAAATCGGATAGGAATTAATTTAGGCTGTTGCGGTCAGATCGGAATCAAACCGGAAATCTGAAAAATTCCGTCGGATCTCTTAATATTTTGTCCTCCTCTCTATTTCTTATACAATGTATAAAAAGGCTTCTTTACCATAGGAGAAGGAAACCTAAAATATTGTCTTGGCAGCCACTCTTTTAAGCCATTGTTCGGCATGGTTGATAAGAATTATTTGGATCACTTTCTTAAATGGGTACCATATATAACCTAGAAAAGTCGAAGGAAACCTGTAGTTCCAACTACAGATTGCTTCTGTTTCATAGCTGCATGAATATTTATATGTATATATGTATATATATATATAATACTCAATTAAATGTATAATCCAATCGGTAAACCAACAATTCAACTAGTGATGCAGTGACATGAGGCTAAGATGGACGATGGTTGAGTCCAGATTAGATAACTATGCATAATAAAGTTGGTCAAATCAAAGCCTCTAGTGATAGTAGAGAATGCAGAGGCCTTACGGTGCACAATGAACACAAGGTTACAAGCATTGCTATGTTAGACTTATCTAAAACTTCATAACATATTTAATCTAAGGTATCAAAGTATTAACCAACACTTTACAAGAAGATGCACCGAAAAACTGTACCACAACAATTTCAAAACAAAAGAAGAAATTGTACCAATTAGTAGAATATGGTCTTCATTTTGAGAATATAAAAAGACGCGCTACCAAAATAAAAGAAACTTTGGATGGGATATATATATATATATATTACCCCACCAAGGTAAGGTTTGTTCACCAAAATGCCAAATGCCGCCCTGTGCGAATGTCTCACCTATATGCATCCACCTGGTTTAAAGACTATCATGCAGCAACAGTTAGAACCCCTAAATGATCAATCAAAGATACATGATAGCAAATGTTAGTTCTGACAAACACTGCCCATAAAAATAAAAAAAAACAAAAGTTGGAAACCCTAAATGATCGATCAAGATACATGAAAGCAAATAGTTCTGACAGCCACTGTCGTAAAAAAAACCAAAAGAAAAAGAGCATATAGAAACCTGGTTAAAATTGGAGTATTTGTGCACATTAATCCTATGAAGGAACCACCATACCTTGTGAACTTAGTGTGCCCTTAATATTTGTGCAGATATACAACATACGAGTAATAGCAAAAAGTATAATGAACATCTCCTACCTTTGTCCCTTGGAAAAAAACTCTTATACAAGTTCATCATCTGTGACTCTTGGGCAACTCTTGAGGAATCTGATCTCTCTTGGACCCAAATATTCCGAGAGCCTTGTGGCATATAATGACTGCTTGCCGAGACCTTCACTTAGTACCATAACATATGGGTTGAATCACTTGACACCAACAGATGTCATGAGATCTTCGTACTCTGCATCTGTTTCTGTTTTCCTCATGTTAGTATGATTTTCTTCTGCCTTTCTAGGTGCGGATGAAACTGACGTTGGTGAGAAAGGATCATAAATCTGATTCCCTCCGGCATTTGATGAGGCTACACCAGCCATATAACCAGGATGGTTAGCACCCAACTGTTGCATCGGAACGGCTGGACTGTTTGGTCTGTTCGCAGGTCGCAACTGATTCTGAGATGTTTGTATGATAGGCATAGACCAGGCAGGCATGCGAGGTGGATTAGATGATTGGGCAGCCGAGGAAAAGCCTGGTCCCATTTGACTTGATGGACCAGTTAATCGAATGGAGTTTGTATCTGAGAATGCTGGAAGGTTTGGAGGAGGCCGTACCATGGTCAGATCAACTGAAAAAGGAACACCCGAGGAAGGTGGCAGGCGAATAGGAGCTTGAGATGGATTTGTTTGATTGACAGCTAAAGGCCTAGGAAACCCTTGAGCGTTGATGGATGAAGTTGAATTTTGCAAAGCTGGTCTGAAAGACGGGGGCTGAGGTGCAGCAACAGCAGTCATCTGTTGTGCAGTCTGAACATTGGGCCTTCGAGGTGTTGGAGATGCAGGAACTTGTGCACCAAGTGGCCGAAACGTAAAATCAGCAGAAATTGGGCGTGGAGGTTTTGGGACTGCAACGGGTGGTGTGGTGATGACTGTATTTGGTGGGTGGGTTACATGTGAGAAACCAGGCATGACTCCAGAAAGGGAGATGGGTGTTACAGGTGCTAGCTGAGGCAATGATCCTGGTGGCTGCACTGGCATTGAAGATTGTACAGGAAATTTCAACGGAAGGGGTATTTGAGCTTGCCCCATTATAGTTACCAAAGGCTGGGAAGGAGCAGATGCTTGAGTCATGGCAAGGTTAGATCCACCAAGTGGAGCTGCACTTTGAAAAACAGCAGGTGGACGTGGCACTGGAGCTGGTATGCCTGGAAGCATCGGCATTGGTCTAGGTGCAGGTGAAGGCATATGTGGAGGTACTGGAGTCGATGAAGGCATAGGAGTCGACAATGGGGCTCCAGTTTGCAGAACTGAAGTAAACTGTGAGGTACTTGGTCTGAATGGGAAAGCAGTTGGAGGAGCAAAATTTGTCGCTAAAGGCCTATTGGTTTCATTTGTAGGCATATTTGGTTGTAAAGGTAGAGTGCCAATGGCTGCTGGAGGCCTGCTGACATTAGAAGGCACATTAGGAGCTGTAGCAATAGCTGGTGATGAAACAACCAGTGGAGGCCTCATCA
The DNA here is from genome assembly GCF_036884655.1 of Musa acuminata AAA Group. Taxonomy (NCBI): domain Eukaryota; kingdom Viridiplantae; phylum Streptophyta; class Magnoliopsida; order Zingiberales; family Musaceae; genus Musa; species Musa acuminata. The sequence continues at coordinate 4,351,256 of NC_088343.1, read as the reverse complement.
GTGGAGCTGATGAGGGAAGCAAGGCAGGCCTTTGTAACAATGGGACAATCTGAGGTGCAGTAGACCATCCAGCAGGAGGTAGTGTAGTTAATGGCCTGCTGGTCAATGATGCATCTGGAGCCGTGGCCATTGGTTGTGGACTCAAGGATGCTACATGGCTTGAAGCATGCACGGCTCCTGAGAAAAGTGGTTGTGAAGCAGCAAAAGAAGGCACATTGGAAAGCATATTAGGATAAGCTGGAGGCTGCTGACCAGTAAGATTATTAGGTGGTGGAGCTTGATTCAAAGGTTGCTGCATAGCTTGCATAGGAAACTGAGATCCGGAGTTTACAGCTGATGAGCTACTTTGCATCGAGCCAAAGGTATGATGTAGTCCACCAAAAGGACGCGGAGGAAATCGGACAGAGTTGTTGGGCAAAGATGGTACAAATCCAGAAGACAGATGTGACTGAAGATTAGGTGGGGCAATTGGGAGCCAAGGAGCAGTAAATGGCTGATACTGCAGTGGCCTAGGCTGAGCAGTCAGTAATATGGGCGGTGCAACACCTTGATTAACATCAGCTGTAGTCATGATCATGTAGCTCGAAGACATCTCCTTCAAATTCACATCAGCATTATCTAAATTGCTGGCGACGAGAGAAGTTGAACTGGTGGAAGACACAGCAGCGGTACCCTAAAAAACCATGAAAGTGTAGGCTGAGCCTATAGAATTGGTCCGAAAGACAAAGGAGAATTCTGTTAAAAATATTTAAAGCAGCAAACTCACAGATACTGGAGTGAACAGCAATTCAATCAGTGCAACTGCTGTGTCAACTTTCTCATATGTATCTGCTGAGATATTAACGTGCAACTCCTCATAAGCATCCACAGCTTCGCTTTTGTCTGAGTGAGTAATTTCAAGCTGAAAATTATCATAGCAAGTATAAGGGCAGTCCTTCGATATAATGAAATACAGTTGCAATTCTATCATCCTTAAATGAAAACGAACATAAATTTCAAAGAGTAATCACAATTAAGTTCAAGCAATAGTAATGATACATAAAGATTATTCACTGAGCATAATGATTGACGTAAATTAATTACTAAATGACTCAAACAAAAATGTTAAGCAGGGGAATGACAAAGAAAGATCAAGTATGGTTTGTCACAGAGATCCAAATAAAAGTCTCAAAAGTTCCTTTTCTGAATCTCTGATATAAATCACATTACAGAAGTAGTAAAAGTTAGAAACATATACTAGGGAAATTTTTCAAACATGACAAGCATCATAAAATTTAATCAGCATGTGGCGCAGGATTTGTGAATCACTAGATGGACAAAAATGATGAAACAAAAAGGAACAAAGTCAGAAAAGAAAGCTGATTTATCAATTACTAGTGAAATGGCAGGTTACCAATAATGACAAGAGTATAAGGGATTTATTCTTACCTGGCATCAAGTTGAAACAAGAATGATCTCAGACATGTAAAATAGAAAAGATGTAACAACTAAACTAAAATTTTGAAAATATAAGGTGGAAAATATAAATTGCAAGAATTCTTTTGTAAGGTCTAATGAGATGCTGAAATTATCATTGAAGAAAGAAAAGTGAGGCCAGTATGAAAGCACAACAGTTCTAAGATTGCGCATTCAGGAACAGAGAACTTTTCAGAAATCAACATATAGATAATATACTACAGAATATAAATTGGTTAGCAAATTTAAAATTAAATGTGCTTGTTCTTAAAAAAATAATAGCTTCAATTCACCTTCTCCCCTGTGTCCTTTTTAGTTCCATAAACTCGTACTTTAGCTCCTGTTTCCTGGATTCAAACAAATAAAGGCATTACAGACAAGTACTATATGCATAATTTGATGCTTCAGATGCCAAAAGGAAAAAAAAACACACTAATGCCAAAGGAATCTATACTTCTTCCAGTCGCTTCTGAGTATTGCTTTCAGGTCCCAACAGTAGTCCAACAAAATTGTATCCAGGATGCACCTTGATCTGCAAATGCCATAAAAAGAAAACAGAGGAATTAGGTAACATGGAGAGACATACCTAATTATATCCCCACCTCCTTTTTTCTCCAATACCCTCTCTCTCTTCCAAAAAAGAAACGAAAAGATTGCTAAGAAAAGATAGCTATGATGCTTAGATTAGCAACGATATAGGTACCACTTTGCACCTTAAGAAGCAAACAGCTGCACTGACAAAATAAGGGGCAATGACATTACCACTGTCACCTTCATGGCTTAAAATATTAATTTTTTGCACTTTCAAACATTTCCATAATTGGCTTTTACACACCTTGAATCTCAATAAGAAAAGAGAATATCACCAATCTGATCGACAATTTGTCACCCTTTTGTGCTAGAAATAATATTTTTACTTGATCAGCAAAAGATAAGCTAGACTTAGCTAAACATAGAAAGTCACAATATGATGATGCTTTAATAAATTGCATTTATCAATGTGATATGAACAAATTCACGAGAAGAGACAGATCAAATAAACTATAAGAGAAAACATTTTTACTTTAGGTTGTCCACTTGTTTTGCTGTATGGACTGGAATCCAACATACCTTCTGTCTTAACTCTGCATCTAAAATTTCTAACTTAAAAGATTCCTTTTACATCATCATAAATATTGTATATTAAATTCCAAATATCCAAAGTAATATTTCTACAGAAGCAGGGGACTGCACTGCACATTTGTTGTATACAGGTACATATGCAGAAAGATATCATTAGATAACACAAAAAATAAGTAACGAATTTGACACAAATCAAGAAAATTAAAAGGGAGTGTAAACTAATAAACATTTAACATACCAGAAAAGCTAATAGCTTTTCAATAGTATGACAGAAATGAAAAGTTGTAATAAAAATATGTAGTAGTCTGAGGAGTTGCACAAGGAGACAACTTGAGGGAGCAATTCCAAAATAAGATGAAGAGAGCCGAAATGAAAAAGAGAGAAGAAATAAAAAAAATTAAGACAATATTTACCTTTACCAGACATAGGAAATCACCACATATGCAGTAGTCCACATGGAACATTAGGTGGATACTGTCAAAAGCGCCCAAAGCAAACACATGCAGACACAAATGCAAACCCTGATGGTTGCTTTTTAAGATGCTAGCAGTCATTTGGTAGATTTATATTGACTGCTGTGCACATGAAGAAAGAACCAGACATGCACAGTGCATACTGAACATGGATAATTTAGCAGCACATCTACTAATGTTTTGATCCTGAGCCTTCTCTCCATCATATCAAGAACAAGATACATTCACATTCGGAAACATTTTTGCAACATGCATAAAGCATACTTTGAAGCATAATTTAGCACAACATCAAATGTTTTGCAACATGCATAAAGCATATTTTGAAGCATGATCTGGCACAACATCAAACATTTTGCAGCATGCATAAAACATATTTTGGAACATGATTTGGCACAACATCATCAAAGAGAGGCCATAGCATGTAAGCATTAATCCTAAATAAATTTGCCTCATAAGTACTAAGAACAATTAAGATGGCAGCAGCACAGAGCAAAAAATGTATGATGGAATGAACTTACAGGAATGGGGATGTCTGCTTCTTTCAGTAATGGCTTATAATCAGCAGGAGGTTTGTATGAAGGATTCAGACGTAATATTTCACCTGCAAATAAAAATAATCATATATGAAAGATGCAACTTACAACTCTAAAACAAAGGAAAAGAAAACAAATTGAGAAACATAAAATAATTACCAATAACTTCTCGCCTTTCCAACTCCAAAAGCTCTAGCTTTGAGGTCTGCATATTCCACGCTAAAGGTTTAGACTTAAGAATCAACAAGATAGAAAGGAAAATCAATACAGTTGTCAAATATAGAGAGCCCCTAAATGGAATAAGCAGAAACCAAATTATGGCGTCCTCTACACATCAGCAATTACAATTAGCAGAAATTCGACCAAGAGAATAGGGAACAGCAACTGCTACAGGATTGGCAAAGTAACTCATAGCAATTTGCCCCTATAAAAAGGCCAGAAAATTTCTTTATTTCATTACCTCTTTGTCAATCTGGTGGCTATCAGAATCATCATCCAAATTCTGCTTTATTGAAAGAGGGCTTTGATTATCTTTTATCTCCAAATGCCCATGCTTCAGCTGCTGGGTAATTTGCTCCAGTCGAGTCTGCTCAGGAAGTAATATCACTTAATGTAACCTGGAAGTTCAAGCTTCCTATGAGAATTTTTTTTCCATCTAATGCCTGAAGAAAACAGTTAGAAGTCTCCCCTAAACAAAAGGTGAGTGGGGATTTCTTTCATTTGAAGCTGAACTATAACAGTTGCATCTCAATATTTTCAAATCTTGACAAGTAGTATAATGTTGAATATCTCATAATAACAAATACATTAGTATGGAATTGCATGTCAGCTCAATCAAACAGATTTATAGACTAGTAGAACTTGATACATGTTCACAGAAGTATTACTATGAAACAAGAATCACAGTCATTGTAAGACAACAGGAGTTACCAAACAAAAAAATTTTACAACCCTAAACAACTTACCTGATATGCTAAGGCTCTTCCGTTTCTGACAGCAGCATCCAGTGTAAGATCAGGTCCCCACTTTGTTTTTCTCTGAACTTGTTTAGTTGTTTCTTCCTTAACAGAATTACCACCTTCCAATTTCCCCCCCCTTTGGAAGATAGGAACCAATGAACCAGACAGTTTATTTTTTGGTATAACAAATCCAGATTTTGCTCCAAACATGGAGATTTTAGGACTGTTTGCTGATGTAGACATAGATCCAGTATATTGCATACGGCGAGATTCAGCAGAAGCTGATGGATCAACTTTTGCAGCCATGGATGAGAGTAATTCCAATGTAGCTAATTACCCTGCAGAGTCACAGAGGAGGATAAACTCAAAAACGGTTAAAATATTCAACCACAGACTGAATACATACTTGAGACAATTCATGAGTGTTGAAATAGCGATGGGAACTTCAGGAATTAAGACGTGTACAAAATTATTGAAGTCATTAAGAATGTGGTTCCACAAGCTCTTCATAAAACTTTGGACAAGTGTACTCTCATTTTTCCACTAATCTGAACTATTATAATACTTAGCAACATCACATTGTTCATCCAGGCTACTTCCTTCCATACCTAGTTTCATACAGCTAAAATCATCATATGAAATCCTTGAGAGTTTCAAAGAAAAGAGAAGCCCATTAGAAAAGGTAATGATACAAAGAATATTCATATCCTAAACCACCCGGCTCCAAAATGCCTTAAAATCCTAAAGTCAAAGGATGGGAATCTCCAGAAAAGGCTCCCAGTTCAATTTTTTACATAAATGTTATTATCAGAATGTCGAGAATCTAAGCTCCACATAGATTTTAGTTCTCCTAGTCCTGGAGACTTCAAAGATCATAAAGACAACTTTCCTTTAGACACCATACTCCATTCTGTGTATACTGGTTTTGTCAAACTTGATTCTGTTAAAAATGGTCTTGATAACATGATGCTCTACGAATGTTTCAAAATCAAATATTAAACAAAAATTCGACCCTGTCATCTATGCAAAGAAATATTAAGAAATTAAAGGAAATGCGTAGATCCCCTTAGCAACTATGTAAAAGAACAAATTATTTTATTCCACACTCTGGATTTCGAGTTATAGTAGGTATTTTACCCTGATATCTTTGGGTTAAACGAAATATTGGACCTGAAAAAATTCATTGAAATTAACTGAAGTCTTACCAAGTACAAGTGAAAAACCACAGATCTAGGATACCTCTCGCACGCATCAACAAGAGGGAAGAGAGATCAGAGGTGGGCCGCCCCTAAACGTGAAATCAACAACAAATAACAACCAGTTTGGTGAAGGAGCACGCTCAGCAAACGCAGAATGCTTGGTACCGAAGGATGATCGGGCTGACGAAAAACCCGATCCAGAGCGGTAAAGAGAAAACGGTGGTGGGCGGGAGGCTGGTGACTCTACAAAAGATTACCGATAGTCAACGCGTACAAATCCTCTACAAAAGCATAAAAGATACAGAGAAACAATCGAACAACATGAAAGAACAATTGAAAACCTACGGTTCTCTGTCGTCACGAAGGATCCTTCGCCTATTACTTCACATTCCCCGAGATCCTCCACCGCCAGATCGGTCCAGGGAAAGATCGAGCAGAGGAGGAGAGCGACGCAAAGCCGAGGAGAGGAGAGGCGGCGAGGCAGCGAAGAATATAGGGTTAGGGCTAACTGAGTATAGGCATAGCAAAATAAGTTATCGGGTACGGATTGCTACACGTAAATACATATTCAATTAACGCAAATAATTAATTTTATTGTATTTAACTGCATCAAGAAAATGATTTTTATTTGTCTATCATCTCAAAAGCTTGAAAATAATAATGCATTTGCGCCAATAATTAAGATATGGTTCATACAACACCAATAAATCATGTTCTAAGAATCTCTACCATCACAACAATAAGCCGTCATAAGCTAATATATTTCTATATAAACTTCACACCTTCATTTTTAAGATTCGAAGAGTTTATAAAATTAAAATAAAATATAGAATATTTATTTTAATTAAGAATATTATTTTTTTGATACCTCTTCGTTATTTTATTTATCCCAAAATCTTTTTCTTTTTTTTTTGTGTATTTAGCTTATGTAGCTAAATCGAAATGTGTGGTCGGTGGCGCGACCTGGATATATAAATGGACCGGACCCGAGTCCCGATTGGTGGGTCGGATCGAAAAGCATTGGGCACAGGAAAGGATGGCATTCTCCCCCTGCCGCCTCCTCCGTCTCGTCCCCCGTCACCGGACCCTCGCCACCGCTGCTTCCTCCTCCCGGGCCGTCGCCGTGTTCTGGGACCTCGATAACAAGCCGCCCAACACCATCCCGCCCTACGACGCTGCCGTCCGCCTCCACCTCGCCGCCGCCTCCTTCGGTCCCCTACGCTTCTCCGTCGCCTACGCCAACCACCACGCCTTTCGCCACCTCCCTGCCCCCGTCCGTGCCGCTCGCGCCGAACGCCGTGCTGCCGACCACCTCGAGGCTGCGAAACCCTCCCGTGTCCCCTCCTACCTCTGCCGCGTCTGCGGCCGCCGCTTCTTCGCCCACGCCAATCTCGTCAACCACTTCAGGCAGATCCACGAGCGCGAGCAGGAGAAGCGCCTCCGCCGCATCGACTCGGCCACCGGCGGCCGCAGGGTCCGGCTCGTGGCCGCGCTGTCGCTGAAGATGGAGAAGTACAAGAAGGCAGCGAGGGAACTGTTGACCCCCGAAGTCGGGTACGGACTCGCCGACGAGCTCCGCCGGGCTGGGGTTGTGGTCCGGACTGTCGATGACCGACCGGAGGCGGCCGACCGGGCGCTGAGAGAGCACATGGTGGAGACGATGGATCGGGGGAAGGTTGGATGCTTGGTGTTGGTCTCGGACGATTCCGGGTTTCTTGGAGTGATGAGAGAGGCCAGGATGAGGTGTTTGAAGACGGTTGTGGTGGGGGACGAGGGCGACGGGGCATTGAAGAGGTACGCAGATTCAGCGCTGTCATGGAAGGATGTAGTCTCGGGCAAGGCAAAGAAGGAGGCGGCCAGTGCAGTGGGCAGGTGGAAAGATCGGGATTTACTGAAGAAATTAGAGTGGAGGCATATGCCAGAGGAAGAGGAAGGCGAAAGTGATATTTTTGATGATGACAGTGACGCTGGGGATGAGGAAGATGGGTGCCTGGGCTTGGTGGGAGAGGGAGATAAGAAACCTTGGTGGAAGTTGAATTCAGATTCAAATGATCTACATTAATAAATCATCTTGAGAGGGGTTATCATTCATACAAGAAAAGCACTAATGTAGTGTATGAGAACTGATTTCTGTTGAGGAATATGCACTTCTCAAGTTCTCCGACAAAGAGATCATTCAGAAAGACTGGATAATTGGGGTAAGGATGCAATAAGGATCATCCTGAAACGGGTTGCCATCTGTAAAGAGAAACACTGATGTATAATGTGGGAACTTAATTGATGTGGAGGAAGATGCAATTCTTGAGATTTTTAGCAAAGATATATCCTTCCAGAAAGACTGGGGGGAGGTTTGGATTTCATATTTGTGAGTAGGATGCAAATGCGGACTTCTCTGGATCTAGTTTGTTGATAATTTGTTTCAATGATGCAACTTGACCTGTTCATCGGATTACCATCTTGTGGTAAAGGGGGAGAAAACTGCAGGTTTGATAATCTAATTCTATTGGAGTTGATTTCAGCCAGCAATGTGTTCAATGGTGCTGACAAGCTTTTGCACATGAACTTCCTTTTTCTCTTCAGGTCACTTGGGTTCTTCTTGAACTATATGAGAAAATCAACCAAATGATGTGTATCTTGTCTTTATTCCACTGTTGCATAATTAGTTTTTGGTTTCAGTCCATATAATCTCTTGGCAATGAACAGTCAGTAATTAAGAAATGGGGTGTGGCCTATATAAGACAAATGTATAAAGGGATCAAAATAAAATACAATTTAGTGGTCATGTTATTGGCAATTGAACTATGGAACTAAACAATTGCAGGAAAGGAAAAAACTTGGTTCTTTTCACATGTGCTATTCTTGGTAGTAATACTTTCTTGTTAGCATATCAGGTACTTATGGGATATGGAATGTTATCATGTCTTTATCTTATGCATTATGATAAAGTTGATCATTTTGTCAAAATGCTAATTTCATTGTACATTGAAAGCTGTGATCATTGTAGCACTGTAGCGGTACGCAGACCACCCTGGTACCGCTCGGTACACTGGTATAAAATTGTTTGGGACACCAGGGTGTATCGCTCGGTACGCCCTGATGTACCGCCCGGTACACCGGTATCGTACCATACCGAGCCCGAGTCGAAACGTCGGTATGGTATGGTACAGCGAACCTTGGTTTAAACATATTTTGTATCTATGTGTTAAAGTGATAAAATGCCTGCCATGTATTTAGGGATGCACTTGCTATGAAAAACTTTCTACAATTCACTGACCTCTGGTATAGAATGACACTAACTTTCCTTTTTTTTATGATCTCTAGTTTTTGCCAACTGTTTCCTGGCTTATGTTGATTACTCACACTAGATGTACAATAAAAGAGCTCTATCTCACTTTTGCTTTTACTAAGAGAGTACTGGCTTATTAATCTCTGACATTTGACGCTTGGGTTAAACAACAGGTACTTTTTCAAGCTGACATGCAATAAGAGGATGTAGAAGATTCAAATCGACTTCATCAGAGGAAGGAGAAATAGAACCTTCGATTAATGGAGAAATTTTGTCCTAAATAATCCTCATAGTTGGAAAATATGTGTCTGGTTGAAAATTGTGGAAATTATTCTGCTCTATTTGTTCACAAGAAAGCTAAGTTTTATATTGAATATCAGAAATATCTTTGCAGAAAAATTCAGCTTCTCGTTAAAGCAATGTTTCTCACAAAGAATCCCTCAATCAACCAGTTCATCTTCTCTCATGTCAGAAGAACTTTGTTGCTTTTTTCCTTTCCTAAACACACACTAATTGCTGGAAATACTGCCTGAGTTACAGTGACTGTTTGTGCTTTTCCCATAAATTTGAATGCTTCAACTGTTCTAGATTAAAATATTGGCTTAGTTGATTGATGTCTTGTCCTTATAATCAAATTGGCTAATTGTTACTACCAGCCTCTCTGCAAGTATATTGAGGCAAATCTTGGAAGATTTTTTGGTGCCCTGCAAAGGGAGAAGCATAAACATGTATATTGTGATTTGTCTTTTTATCATGGAACAATATTACTATTTTGGATACTGTCCCTAGCATAGACTACACGAAAAGAATTCAAGTAGGAAGTTCCACTATACTTCATTCCCATCAATTCCTATCAGATACCTTCCTTTTGTTGTTGGCCATGACTCCATTCCACCATATGAGCACATTACCAACCTATTCTTCTTTTCCTCTGTTCTGTTATTATGTAAATGTGGAAAGGTATGATTAGCAAAACTGATGGTTGCTTTACCGATAGCCTGTAGTAGTCATTCGTGTAGAAGTCTTCTCGATCATTGTCATTCTTGACTGTACCTTCAATCTGGGATCATCTGCGATGCACACAACACTGGACACACAAATAAAAACATCCCCATGAAATTGTTAAAGAAGGTTGATGGTAGAGTGTCCATAGTTGGTAGGATTTATTTAATGATTTGTAATAAAGCATTACGTGAAGCATTCAGAAAATTGTATCAAGCTAATCAAGAATTTGGATAAAGGGTGAAATAGAAAACTATTTCAAAGTTACAAGCAAACTAATGGACTTAGAAATGTTGAGATCTTTTGTTGTGTTCTATAGTTGATTTACAAGTAAACTAATGACTAATATAGGATGCTTGTCTGTGTAATTGATGGTCTAGAATAGATAGGTATAACTGGTATGATATTGACTTCAGCAACTTTCCAGTTTTTTAGGAAAATAAACAGGAACTTCCAAGCTGACATTAATTGCTTTGAGAGATTGAAATGGACAAAACCAACCGCAAAGAGGACTTGGTCTCTACAGTGTACAAATTCTTTGTGAACTTGCACCAATTTCTCCGATGATTGTCAGTCAGACCCAAGTATTAGCTCACTCTGATACCTTGGTATCCTTTTCTTTTGTTCATTTCATATGAAAATCAATATACAGAGCATACTTTCCTTGAGTCAGGCGCACACCAATGTGTCTGACAGATATAGCTCAAGAAATCTATTGAAGCTACTGATTGCTTCTTGCATTGCTTTTATTGAAACTGATATGAGAATATCCTGGAACCACATCTTGTATTTCTTTGTGACCTTTTTTAATGATTATATTGAACGCATTCTTCAAATATACTGCTTCCATATATATTTGGTCCTTCAGAGGATCAGTTGTCAGTTATCTTCCCTCATTTTGTTGTGTGTGTGTGTTGATGGTGAATGACACGATGAAGGTGATGATTTCGCTAAGCCCAACACCACGATCTTGAGCCTCTGTTGCAAATATTTGTGTAGAAAGCCAGAAATGAAGCTGTTTTTGTGGAATTGAACCAGTGAACTCTACATGGTTTGGATCTCCAGTATGACCAAGGATCTCCGAGCTCAGTTGAACTCTAAAGGCCATTCTCTCCAAAGGCAGACTTGGGTTTGTTGAGACTTGGTTGAGTTGGCATAACCTGAATTTTGATTATTCTTACATCAATTTAGGTGATAAGAGTGTTCTGCATTCTAAGAAGTGTTGATGGTGTGCTCATCTTTGCAAGGTGTCCTTTGAAAAGTCCTAAAATTTGTTCTCTTATGTGAAGCCTTGGCACTCAAGGACATATTTCAGCAGGCTCTTGATGAAGGAATCACATATATTTGGGCCAATATTGATTCAGAAGTTCTGATTCAAATTATAGACCATACTTGTGCACCATGGCAGATTAGCCATGAATTTTTTTTTTTTTCTTTGAATTGCTAAGTAAAACTGGGATGTGTGGATCAAATCAATGGATCTGATAACATGGCACATTGTTAGTGTAGAAAGATCATAAATTTGGATCTTCTATTGGTCTTAGCACTTCCGTGAAATTCACTGCAGGAAAAAATAGTTGATTTCATGAAGTGCTTCATGGTTTGACCACAAAATCCATACTTCAATATTCCAATTTTAGGATTTGCTGTAAATACAATAATCAACCGTTATATTACTTCTAATTTCTTCCCACTGTTTGAGAGAGATTATAGTAGTGGACATGAGGAGGATTTTACACCAAGTTTAAATCACCCAATAAAGGATTTGATGCACTTGAGATTCAAATGCTTCTTGTTCATGCTTGTCTATACTTGATCTCTGGTATGTGCATGACTGTGTAGTAGGCTTTTCTATAGAGAGCAAATCTACCAAAGGATCAAAAGCCTTAGCAGCATCTTTTGGTGCTCTACAGACAAGGCGTATGGAGTCCCTGGGACACTGTTGGTGGAGCCTTTCTATGATATGTTGCTTGCAATGAAGGAGGAGAAACTTCCTCGAGCTCATATAATATCAAGGTACACTCTTGATGACAGAGACCACTATCTCAGATTCAGCCAAATTGAAGTTGGTAGTGATTGGCACTGTCTCAGATGCAAGTAAAGGTAATGCCCAGTATCATTAATTACATCTTTTGCAAGTTCTAGATCATGATGTTATGATGTGCCTCATTTTTTCTGAACTTTGCTGATCACATCATGGACTGTAGCTTTATCTTCACAATGATATTCTCTTCCATGAGATGGGTAGATCATCTCATGCTGGAAATCTGATCTTTTTTTTTGTCTTGAGAACAGCACAAGATGTTCAAAAGATTTAGCTTCCAACTTCTGAGATGCTCTCCAGAGAAGGATGCCAGTGTTGGGCTTTCGCTGCCATCTGCGTGCCGCTCCTTAGCTGATCCCTGTCCTGCTATTTTACCTGCATCACCTAAAGAATAGGAAAACCATTGAGAACGCCCTCAAACAGCTGACGGTATTAATTTCTCAACTCTTCTGATGCATATTATTCTATTGGCCCAATTCATTCTTACAAGTCCTACAGAAATTCTTACACAATAGATCTACCTGATCATTTGATATATGCTGCAGGTCTTATTACTGTTTTCTGATCAGTTCATCCTGCCTCTTCTTGAGCTTCTCATGCTTCTTTGCCCTCAGAGCCACCATGACCTCTGACCAAGAAAGGATCAGCAGACTTTCACTGTTAGAATACATTAGAAAGCTAAACAAGCAAGGATCGCAAATTTCATTGTGGAATCAACAGATCAGAACTTTGGGAGGTGATGAGCCAATACACTTGGCCGAGCATGAGCAATTCCTGCTGCTCCGCTGCGACACAGAGCGTGATGAGGGCAACGTGGTAGCCCGGGTTGTTCTTCATGACCTCTGTGGCACTCGTCTGCCAGTAAAGCCGCTCCACCCTCCCTCCAGGGTGCTGGATCACCACTGCCTCTGATGCTTGGCAGTTCCCCATCCTCCTCCCTCTCTGTCAATGCAGGAATGGAGAATCTGCAGCTTCCGTTAGGTTGAAGTCTCAGAACACTTGGATATATGGTAGTGTGTGTCATGCACGGAATGTAATGCAGAGCTAGAGAGAGAATGCTGAGGCAAGGGAAGCACACATGGTTAGTGGCATGACGTCTCACTTGCAGCGGGTTGAGGGAGTTATCATCTATTGCTTGCAGCAGCAGCAGACAAGGGCGTGAGATTCTTCTTGTCATGGGTGTTTGTGGGCTGGAGAAGTCACATTACAAGGAAGAAGATAAGACACTGAATCACCGATAAAGACAACCTCGTTGCTCTTTTTCTACTCACCAGCTCATGGGATGGAACTTGGGGTGTTATGGAGTGTCAAAAGCTGTGCCCTTACTGTGATCATATTCATGGTCCACTGTTACCTAAATAGAGATCGTCTTCTTTGTTCATATTTCTTTGGTGTTGCCTTTGGGCATCAGGAAGCAGTATGTATGTGCTCGTTGTTGCTCCTCACCATCAGTGTTGCTTCAGGACATGCTTCTCGTTTCAGAGAGTCCACAAGAAACCTTAGCTCAGGGAGGTTACTTCAGCTCCATGTTCATTTTACATTATCTGCATGGTTGAATTAAGTATGATGTTTTAAGTGTTAGCTTGTTGGACTGATGAATACTGTAAGTTATAATTTGTCTAAGTTTCTCTTCCTTGGAAACAATCCTTCCCAGTTTTGAGGTCCCTTCATTTGGTCCACAATCCACATGGCCATCAAATTAATCAGAGGGTATGTGAAGTGTTGGAGTAATCACACAGTCCAACCTCATGCCCACTCTTTGTTCCAACAAAAAGCCAACATGAGTTGATGACCTAAATATGCCTCTCTTCCGCAAAGTTCCTAAGCATGTTGTAGTTGTTTTGTTTAACTAGAGCATGTGGGTTCTCTTTTCAAACACCTTTTTGTCATAATTACGTTCTCGAGAGAATAGAATCCATATCATGCTTAAGTCCACTTGGATTGGATTCACGTCTTTGTTTTATTCTAAAACCATTGAGTCAAGATAATCCATGATATGTTTTCATCTCATGTGCAAGATCTTAATCTACATATTGTTTCTGAAAAATAGTAACATGGCTCTTCAAGATATCTCATCATCCATAGTTGTGACTTCTATGTATTATTGGATTAATTAGAATGAACCTTGTCCCATTATAGGACATGGATGAATTATTATGTTTGTGTGCTGTTTCTAAGCAAAGTTACAGAAGATTTAGTAGTTTATTTTGGTCTACAATATTGTTCAGACAGAGGGACAGTAGCAAAGAAGGTAGAGAGATTGTGAGCATGAGAAGAACTGCTACAAGACACCAACACAAAGGAAATGTACAGACTTGCAGTGTCAGTAGGAAAATGCTTTCCTTGTTGATCTGCTTTGCTGGTTTAAATGCAACACAAACACAGCCTGTGCCAAGTTTCAGGTATGGTTCTTTGTGATGGTCCCTTATGGCCTTCATTTTTTGAGAGTAGCAATGCCTATCTGCAGTCTTCTTTCTCTCCTCACCTCTTTTTCCAAATTCCTTTGGCTGAGACAGGCATGACTTGGGACTCCATAATGCATTCATCTCTGCGAGTCGCTCCATTATTACTGGCTTGCAGCTGCCACCACAAAGGTCCAATTGCAGAAGAAGGATTCTTGAATATCAAAAACAATAGAATGAATTGATATTTTGATTAATGTGTTATCCAAACTGGATGCTTTGATGGGTAAAAAGACTCATTTCAGCAATTTATGTGTGAACATGTAGATTAACTTGAACATGCCAAAAACTGAAAGAAACAAGATGTAGATTAACTTGTCAACCTTGTGAATAGATTCCACAAGCAGATGTGATTTCTTCTTCACTCTTCTTCACCACAGGGAGTTCTTCATCCTCCTGGTCTGAAGCATGTTTCTGCAGCAGTAGCCTTTGTCTTCATCCTCAAAAGGTCAGCAGGAACTGCTCAGCTGAAATAACAGTCACTGACATTGTGTCCTCAAAATGGAGGTGTGAGATTACAGTAAGGATTTTAGTGATGGAAGGATGTGAGTCACAATTCATAATCAGCAACTTGACTTCTGGAACGAACATCTTCAGGGAAGGGTAGAACAAGTTGATGATGTTACAAGTTGTCATGTTGGATGGAAGAAACCTACATGAACAGCAGAGTCATTTATCAATCAGGTTGACTTGATATGTTTCTACTCAATTTGGTAGAATTTGACTTCACCCTTGTTAGGTCAGCTCAATGAATTATGATCGAGACATTGTCCTCTTGAGTTTCATGCTGTGTGATGATGAGACTGGTGATGTTGACTAATCCAATTTGTCATATTCTTTTGAACTCCAATTTCTTGTTTCTTAGTTTTCTCCATCCATTATTGTTTTCCTGAAACATATGTAAACTGACAATTTATCTGTCAGTAATGCAGCAAAAGCCTAATGACTGGCTAAGAACTGTAAATGTGTTCCTCAACATCAGACTAAGATCTTCATCAAAGAATCTGCAGAAACTCTACTGACCACAATGAATCGAAGAAGTTGTTTGAGCTGCTTTCAAGAGCACATCCTCATGCATCTGCTGAAACTGGTACTCCTACATAATTAGGTGTCAAATGCATGAGCAGATCCTTGACAGTGACAGACTGCAGTGTAGCTCATCTGCCTCCTCTGCTATTTTGTTCCTTCTCCATGCCAACTTGTGGCCCAGAATCCTATCATCGAAGATAAGAGCCTGTGGATCTCCAGAGGAAGAGAAGTGATTTACAGCAATCACTTTCAGACAAAGAAGCTTGCAATGTCATGATCAACATCACAGAAATGGAAACAGGATAAAAAATGGACTGATTTCGATATTAAATGGTCCCTAAAATAGACTGTGTAACAACCATCAAAGCCATGAACCTGTCTTCCTCTTCAATCACTTCTTCCATCGAGCTAAATGTCTTTCTTAGGAGGATTTGATGGACAATTCCAGACCTTGGGCTGCTTCTTGGAAGATCAGTAGTCACTTCGTGAATCCAAACAAAAATCTTGCTGGCAACGCCGAAAATTATACGAAACTCAAATGGTTAATGGAAAAATACCAGCTGGTGTCTTGTGCAAGGGTGACCAAAGGATGACATGAATGAGCTAAGCTAGTTCTTCAGATCTGACTGTTATTTGTGCCAGGATAAGCACATCAGAGATTTCTTTTCTTTCTTTCTACCCATCTTATCTTTTTTTATTTATTAATAATATATTAACTTTTGTAGTTAGTTATTTTAAGATCCCGATCCTAGATCTATTTAAATTAACGTTCTCGACTTTACTAATAAAAATATGAAAATAAAATATATGTTGGTGTCGACGTAGTTGGTGACAACGTTAATGTCACTCTATATCTATGTCGATGTCGACGTAGTTGTTGAACGAGGGTCACATACACAGATGTCGAGTAGCCCTCTCTTCTCACCACCTCTCTCATCATCCACAACAATAATTTGCGATTCTCAACAACGTCACAATCATCACCAATTAAAATATTAAAATTATATTTTTATTTTTAAAATAAATAAACTTAGATGTTTCAGTTTTATAATTATAGAAATGATAATACAACTTTTTAAAATCCATGAAATACTAAAGATAATTACTAACTACATAAGATAATATTAGTCTTTTTTACCATCATATATTTTTTTTGGTCAAGAATGAAATAAGTGAAAAAAAATAAACTTAAGTATTGTCTTGGATCTTTTAAAAATTTCTTAAAAAAAGAATCTTTCATGGGAAAGAAGCAACATATTGAAATGACAACATAATGAAATGATTCATCATCAAGAAGTTGTGTATCTGAATACATCTATCAGTATTAAGTAGTGTTTTGTATGAAGAAGGATTATAATTGTAAATTATTTATCCTTATTAAATCAGCCAATGATTTTTATTCTTATTATGTATCTATCGATTGCAATATTGAATAACAGTGATCACTTTGTAATGTTTAAAGCAATGAAAAAAATATTATAATGGATGCCATCAACTATTATAATAGTCACAAATAAAAACAAAAATAAAAGAAAAAATGAACCAAATCCGACATAAAATATGGATCCAATAGACTTATCGAATCGGATATTAGTTTTAATTCTGCAGGTAATTCATGAGCCCTAATTATGTGAGTATCATATAATATGTGTATTAGATGCTTATAACGGGAATCAAAACACCTCTTAATTACGTACTTAGCGCTTTAATCATCACCCTGTCTTGATAAAATCAAACCCGACCCGCTTACCCGGCGTGCAGGTTAGCTCAAGCCGTGGTAGGCGCACGTTAGCTCCGTTCTCGGGCATCAACTAAACGGCACCAACCCCTATCTTTTTCCTCTCCCGTTACCCAAAGTACACCCGTCCTCTCTCTCTCTCTACTCTCTCTCTCTCTCTCTCTCATCAGATCGGGGAACCCTCGACCAAAATCGCTCTCCAAATCCCTTTCATCTCCCAATCCTGGGAACTGTTCGTGTTCTTGGGGCGATTGATCGATCGATCGATCGTTCGGTGTGGTTGTCGAGCCAGAACAATTAGGGTTTGCCCTGGCGTGCTGATTGGGGGATTCATCCTGCGGATGGGCGAGGAGAAGGCGGATCTAAAGACCGGCGGGGTGTGGGGGGTTTTGTGATGTAACAATTTTGGTTTGGTGGTTCTCTTTTGTCGTTTCGTAAACGGCGGTGGTGAGAATATAGACGGGTCGGGGTGGAGGGGGATTTGATGGTTCGAGGCGGAGGGGTCGGAGACAACACAACAGGGGAGGATGAAAGGCTATGCATGGGCGGGAAGGTGAGGAGAGGAAACGGCGGCCGCACATGTGGCCGGTCCCTGCGCCCGGTACAGCTCTATCAGCATCGTCAGCAGCTCATCCTCCTCCTCCTCCTACTCTAGCTCAGCCGGACAACGCCTCCTCGGAGTCGGATTCCCCTCTGTCCTCACGCGATTCGTTCCTAAAGGTGCCTTCTTTTTATGGGTTTCATCCGTCTTTTGTATGGTGCATTAGGGAAAATTTTGGCCTACGATTGATTAAGAGGATTTAGTTATTTAGTGATATTGTTTTTGGATTTATGATGTTTTTAATTGTATTGTCTCAATTATGTAGTTTCTGTGCGGGCTTTGTTGATTTTTTTTGTCTTTTTCCTGTGATTATCCGTTATTTTGTTTTGGTTTTGAAGCGGTATACTTCATTTTTGTTAGTTGTTTTAAGTTTTGTGGCCTTCTTTTTTCCATGTAATTCATACAAGGAGCTCATGATTTTTTACCAAGAGAACTGCTAATCAAGCAACTATTTTTCTTCAAAAGGAGTTCTAGTATTTGTATGCTTTTATGTGTTATGACATCGACATTAAGGATGTTTTTCTGGTCAAGGACAATTCTCGGGCACAGATGGCCGTGCCTAATAAGCATGTTACGCCAGGTGGCTTCTTTTGGAACTTGATGCTCAATATGAAACTCAAACTTGTTCGTAAAAAGTATGATAAAGTTATGTGAACGTAATAAGTGTTGAGATTATTGTTTCAATAATAGATGTCTGGATTTTGGTGTTGGAAACACATTTGAAACATGATTTCTCATAGTTCTGATGATACACACATAGTTCTTGGTCTTTATGGTTATTGTTTTGTGACTTATTTGCCTATACTTCATGTAGATACCTTCCACTCTCGTGTTAATTCTAGGAGGATTCAACCTTTTAGTTACTACTAAAATTTCACTAACAGCTTTTTTATTTAATGTTTGGTAGGTGTAGGTTTTGGAAATATTCTTTGCGTTGTTCATGTCATGTGGAAGTTGGTTGCCGATGAATTATATGCTTTTTCAGTTATTAAGTTGAGTTCATTGATGGAACAAAGCTCGCGGGTGAAATTTCTAGGTTCCACAACTTATTTTGCTCTATGAATTATTCATCCAGTTTGGGGTTGTGCTAACTTGGTTTCTTACAATTAGCTTCTTCAGTATCAGCTTCATGTGAGCCACAGGAGTTGAATTGTAGTTTTAGATTATCCTGATTCATTTGGAAAATACGACTTGTAATTGTTTATAGGCCCTTCAGTAATTCCTTTATCAATGCACATCTTTGCGTTTATACTAGGTAACTAAAACTTTACAAGAATATAGCTTCTTGATACAATTCTATATTCTTACATCTGAAATTGGTCTGCTAATAATCTCTTTTGCATTGGTAGCTGTTCTTGCCATATTTTGACAACCATGCTTGCCGTACTTTTGACAATCATTCTTGTTGTACTTCTGGTTGTTGTGCTGCTGTTGTTCTCTTTGTGCAGAACCCCGAGATACCTGGTCGTGCATCAGCATCTTTTTCTGTGGTCAATGTTTTTATGAACTTTTAAGTTATAGTTGTAAGCACAAGGGTTGCATTATTATGGTATGAATTATTTTTCTTTATCTTTGCTTTTGGCATGATCTTCAACAGAATTTTTTGTGCTAGAACAATAACTGAGGGAAATTATTTGCATAACTAGAGTTAAATTATTTGCATGGCATTCTTCTTCTGGTATTATCTGAAATATCTTTGATTACTTAAACTTAATGAATGTTAACATCAGAAGGAACATTCTAACATTGGTACATGATCTGCATCTTTCTATTATGTTAATTTTCTTTTCATTTAAAATAATTATAAAAATGTAAACTAACCTGTTTCAATATATTATATTCTTATCTTGACCTTATTTTTTATATTAATGTTTTATGATTCGCATTAATAAAGTTAGATCACATTTTGTTAGTATAGGTGGAAGTTGCATATGAGTACCGTACTTTGATGTATTAATAGCCGCTTGCTTATGAGGTGAATGAAAACATTGTTCTTCATGCTGTCTTAGTTGTCACAGTTAAAAAAATATTTGTGTTAGACAGTATCTATTTCTTTTGTGTGGGGTATCTTAGTAGCTGTTTTTTGTAATTACTCTATTCTGTCTATTCTTTTGTCCCTATGGGAACCATCTTACTTTCTTTTTTTCATCTGGAATGGCCTGTTAATTTTCTGCACTTTAGGATGGACGTAAAATTCGAGTTGGTGATTGTGCTCTTTTTCAAGCTGGCAATGCACCACCTTTCATTGGAATAATTCGTTGGTTTACAAAAGGCAAAGAGGATTACCTAAAGTTATGTGTTAATTGGCTTTACCGACCTGCTGATGTTAAGCTTGCTAAAGATGTATTACTTGAAGCTGCTCCAAATGAAATTTTTTATTCATTTCACAAGGATGTGATACCCGCAGCTTCATTGCTTCACCCATGTAAAGTTGCGTTTCTACGAAAGGGTGTTGAGCTTCCAGCTGGGATATCTTCATTTGTTTGCAGACGAGTATATGACATTACTAACAAGTGTTTGTGGTGGTTAACTGATCAAGATTATATCAATGTGAGTTTTGTGCTGTCCTAATGGTCTGGCTCTATGTGGCATAAACTGCTTTCTTTTGGTGTTTAGCTGAGGTTAATCATTTGTTACATTTTATGGTTTACTTGTTCTCTGTAGGAACGACAGGATGAAGTAAATCAGCTTTTGGACAAAACTCGACTAGAAATGCATGCAACAATTCAATCCGGTGAGCGTTCACCTAAATCACATAATAGTCCGACAAGCACACAACAGCTAAAATCTGTTTCAGACAGTGTACATAATACCGGCTTTTCTCTCCCGTCTCAGACCAAGGGGAAAAGAAAGGATAGGAGTGATCAGGGCACTGAGCATATCAAGAGAGAGCGTTCTTTTCCTAAACCAGATGATGGTGATTCTGCTAGCTTTAAATGTGAGAACATGATAAAAGCAGAAATAGTCAAAATAACAGAAAAAGGTGGACTTGTAACCACTGAGGGGGTTGAGAAATTGTTGAACCTGATGCAACTTGATAGAACTGAGAAGAAAATAGATGTTGCTGGTAGGGTGCTGGTTGCAGATGTGATTGCAGCCACTGATCGATATGATTGCCTTGGCAGGTTTGTGCAGCTTAGGGGTGTGCCGATTCTGGATGATTGGCTTCAGGAGGTGCGCAAACCTAAGGCTGGTGATGGTAGTAGTCCCAAAGAAAGTGATAAAGCTGTTGAGGAATTACTCTTGGCTCTTCTTCGTGCACTCGCTAAACTACCTGTGAACCTTAATGCTCTACAGACTTGTAACATTGGTAAATCTGTGAATAATTTACGGAACCATAAAAACTCAGAGATCCAGAAGAAAGCCAGGAGCCTTATCGACATTTGGAAGAAACGGGTTGATGCCGAAATCACAAAGACCGATGATGCAAAATCTGTTGCGCCGACCCAACCTGTTTGGCAAGTAAAGCCAGGATCTTCTGATATTTCTAATGCGGGAAATAGACGTGCTGGATCGACTGAGGTGGGTGTGAAGAGCCCTGCAACTCAGACTGCATCATGTAAAATTATGCCTGGTAAGCCTGGAACATCAGATGCTGTTGTGAAGTCATCTTCAGTGACACAAGGGTCTTTGAAAAAGGGATCAACTCTGACAACATCTACTGCAGTTGTCTTGAAGGACCCACTTTGCAAAGCAGCCGCTAACATTGGGAGTGCAGAGATGCCGCCAACAGCAGGCAAAGAAGAGAAGAACAGTAGTTTAAGTCAATCTCAGAACAATAGCCAGACTTGTTCTACTGATCGGGCAAAAGTTGGTACTTCGTTGAAGGAAGACACAAGGAATTCAAGTGCTGGGTCAATAAATGCTGCCAAGGCTGTCGGCTCATCTCGTCACCGAAGATCTAGCAATGGGGTCTCGGGAACCAGTAGTTCTGGAGTTCAGAAGGAAGCTAATCTGGGTAAATCTGGTTCCCTCAATAAGACTACAACTTTGGAAAAATCATCACTATCAGGATTGACATGTGATAAACCAATTGATACACCTGCTGTAGATAATGGAAATAATCAGAGACTCATTCTTAGGCTTCCGAATCCTGCTCAAAGCCCTGCACAAAGTGCAAGTGGAGGTTCTTTTGAAGATCCATCAATTTCAGGCAGCAGAGCATCATCTCCTGGGGTCTCAGACAAGCATGAGTACAATGATCGTAGAACAAAAGTAAAGGGTGATGTTTGTCCTAATACTGCTACAGATGCTAATACAGAGTCTTGGCAGAGCAATGATGTCAAAGAACTGGCAGTAGGAGCTGGAGGTTTTATATCACCTGCTGTTGATGAAGAGCATGTTGGGACTACTGAAGATACCGGGAAGGCCGCAGAGGCTCCAATAGCTGCATGTTCATCATCTGGAAATGACAGGGGGGTCTTCTTGACTGAACCCAGGACAAGGGGATCTTTTAGTTCTATAAATGCCTTGATCGAAAGCTGTGTCAAATACTCTGAAGCAAATACTCCTTTGGTTGTTGATGATGATATTGGGATGAATCTACTTGCTAGTGTGGCAGCTGGAGAAATGACCACGTCTGACTTAATTTCTCCTACCAGCTCTCCTGGAACTTCGCCTGTGACAGAGGATCCGTCTACGGAGGCCAAGCCAAGGTTGCCAAGTGATGATGCAGCCCAGAGCCATTTTGAGTCAGATGAAGTTGTCGTTGCCGATTCCAATAAGCAAGAGAACAGTGTTGCTTCTATCTTAACTAAGGATGCCTCATACCAGGATGGTGCAAACTTTTCTGGAGACAATGGAATTGCTGTCCCCTTGCAGGATAACAAATTGATAAGCGGTCATGCGGAGAAATCTTTTGCTGCTCTGAGTCCTAAAACTGAAGACTATTATGCTACATCTGAGCTGAAACTTGAGGGAGAAAGAGATCGGCATTTTTCCATGTCCAAACCAGTTAAAAGGGAGAAGCAGGACAATGATAGAGCGTTTCTGCTTGAGGAACAACGGTTAACAGATGAGAAGGTTCTAGACTGTCATACAGATTGTAAGCTTAAAGAAAGAGGCTTATCAGCAGATGGAAGCATGCATGTTGAATTTGCTTATCAAACGATTGGAGATGACAATCCATGTAACTCTGAAATTGCTTGCAAAAATGGATGTGATTTTGACCTTTCTTCTTCAGGGATTAATACAGAAAAGCTTGTTGTTGAGGAGTCTCAAATATGTACTACCGGAAAAGAAACAACCGAGGTTGTAACCTCATCTGACCAGCAGCAACTTCTGATAACAGATGATAGAAGTGGTGATGCTGTTATGTCATCTCATGATGTGCCGTGTCCTGAAAATGCTGATGAATCCAGGACTTGTGTGCCTGGTAACATAGGGGGAAGTCACTTGGAGTCAAATGATAAACAGGTAGATAACAGCCTCAATCCAAGTAACCTTGATGAATCAGCTAGACCAGCAACTGCCTCCGACACTGC
Organism: Musa acuminata AAA Group; assembly: GCF_036884655.1. Taxonomy (NCBI): domain Eukaryota; kingdom Viridiplantae; phylum Streptophyta; class Magnoliopsida; order Zingiberales; family Musaceae; genus Musa; species Musa acuminata. The sequence continues at coordinate 4,327,870 of NC_088343.1, read as the reverse complement.
TGGGGTTGAAGATTTGAAAGTAACGGAGGCTCATGAAACTTCTCCAGTGGGATCAACCAGTCAAGAACCACCATCGAGTTGTACGAACCAAGATACTGGTTATCAATCAGAGGCTGCTGATTCTAGGTTATCAATGGGATTAGCCAGTCAAGAAACACCATTGTGTTGTATGAACCAAGATACTGAGAATCAATCAAAGCCTGCTGGTTGTAGATTATCTGGGATTGTTGGAGATGGGAGGGAGGATCTTGCGTCATCTTTAGAGGCCTCTTTATTGGCTGTTACTGCTGATTCAGATGTTGCCAGTAAGCTTGACTTTGATTTGAATGAAGGCATCCCTGGAGATGATGGAAACAATGGTGAGACTGCTGTTTCAGTTGCAACATTCTGCTCCACGGCAATTGATTTGCCCTGCCTGTCTCCTTTTGCAAATCCAATGTCAAATATCTCACCTGCTCCAATAACAGTAGCTGCACCAGCAAAAGGGGCTTTTGTTCCACCTGAAAACTTGCTTAAGAGCAAGGATGAGCCTGGATGGAAGGGTTCAGCCGCTACTAGTGCTTTTCGGCCAGCGGAACCACGAAAAGTTCTGGAGATGCCACCAAGTAGTCCTGACATGCCACCATCTGACTCTGCTGGGAAAGAGTGTCGTGCTCCACTCAATTTTGATCTGAATGAACCCGATGAGGGAGTTCTTGAAGACATGACCATGCAGAGCTTTTCTAAGACCACAGGCTTTGAGCTGGGGACAGAAAGCAATCTTGATGTACCCCCACAGATTTCTGGAGGACTTGATCTTGATCTAAATAGAACTGATGAAGGTACAGAAAATGGCCAGTTCTTAGCAAGCAGCTCCCATAGACTGGAGGTGCCACTTTTGACTGTAGGACCAGCATTAACAGTATTACCTAGTAGGGAGGCCAATATGTTAAGGGACTTTGATTTGAATAATGGACCCATCCCTGATGAAGTTTCCGCTGAATCTGTAACCAGGAGCCAAAATATAAAAAACATTAGCAGTATGCCCTTCTTATTTCCAGTTTCCAGCATCAGAACCAACGCTGCTGAGTTAGGAAGTGTATCATCATGGTTTCCCCCTGGTAGTTCTTATCCTGCTGTTGCTATACCATCCTTGACCAACAGAGAGCAGCCTTATCCAATTGTTGCAGCTCCAGGAACCCAAAGAATTTTGGGGCCGATTACTGCTAGTGGCCCCTTCGGGGGTGATGTTCACAGGGGAGCAGTGCTTTCATCATCTCCAGCCATGGCATTTACTCCTGCTGCAGCATTTCCTTATGCTGGCTTTACTTATGGGTCCAATTTTCCTCTTGCATCAACTTCATTTTCAGGTGCACCGACAACCTTTGTCGATTCTTCATCTGGTGCTGGTTCAAGTTTCCCTGCGATTCCATCACCACTTGTTGGACCTGCTGGTACTGTTTTATCCAATTATCGAAGGCCTTACACGATGAGCTTTCCAGAGGGTAGTACTAGTGGCGGATCTGACAACACTCGGAAATGGATCACACCAAGTTTGGATCTCAATGCAGGTCCAGGAAATGCAGATATAGATGGAAGTTCCTGGGCATCGAGACAACTCTTGGTGACAACCTCCCAGGCTTTCACGGAGGAGCAGGTGAGAATGTATACAGTGCCAGGTGGGGGTTTGAAGAGGAAGGAGCCTGAAGGAGGTTGGGATGCCGACAGATCTGCCTACAAGCAACTCTCGTGGCAGTAAAGGGATCAGGAACAACAATTCGTTAGTAGCATCTGATTGCGGTGAGCTATCATCTTTATTATGCGAAGTGCGTATGTTCATGACACGTGCTATGTTCTAGATTATATCAGATTTTCAGCTTTGTTTCACAGGCACAGGTGTTCTTGGAATCCTTTATATTGCCTTCGCATCATGCTAAGTTAAACAACGCGAGCCCACATGCATCCTGTTTCCTAAGGATGAGGGGAAAGTCTTTGAGGAATGCCGAAACTTGCTCTATTTCATGTAATGTTGAGACACGTGATGCCTCTCTGAAACAGATTTTCATGGATTCAGCGGTTGCTTTGGTTAGCATTTCTTTAGCACGTTCAAGCATGTTTCTTGAGGATATCGATATCAGATATCCGTCGGAGGATGGCGACATTGCCTTGTCAAGTCTTTCTTATTTACCACATCTTCCGCAGGAGCCACTGCAATCAGGTCCTTTTCTTCGCTCGATGGGTCTGCGGCCGTTGATTCCTACAGCTCAAGGCTGAGTACTGCTACATCGATAACATAGTTTGCATGTCAGGGTACTTCCATCTTTCCTGTGTTGAATGCCAAACACATTAGCATTGAGCTGTGCAATCATATAATTCCTGTGTTAAAAGAGTTTCGCCCCATGAAACTCAGATGGATCAATTTGCAACCAACGACTGCGATGGCCCGAGTTGTGAAGCCAGAGCATGTTTCTTTCTTTGTTCCTAACCAACAAAAAAAGCCTACTCTCCTCCTGTGTAGTTTTCCAGTGTTGTAATGCCTGCTGCTTACAAGCGTTGTGGTGCCATGTTTTTTGTTGGTGTGTTCTCATGGTGGTGGTGTGCCCATCAACTCTTTTACAAGCGTGTGGTCTAAGCAAATGTTGATTGATTTATCTGATGAGCAGCTGTTCGATGATAACACATCTTTCTCAACAACAGAAGAGCCTCATTAAACAAAGAGGCAAAAGTGAACGAACACCCTGTAACTGTGAGGACCAATTGGCACAAAGCTTCAAAGCTGTCAGAGAAGCCATTGGCTTTCTATCAATCAGATCGCTTCCGAGTTCACATCACATGCGAGCCGCACGGATACAGCAATTACCTGATGGTACGCGTGCGTTCATTTTGTCTTGTAGGATCTTTCGGAGTGAGGAGAAATCAACTACACAAATCCAACTGTCTTTTGTCGATGCACGTGAAGGCGACGGGCAGAGATTTCCATGAGAGAGAGAGAGAGAGAGAGATTGGTGTCCTTCCTTCCTTCGCTCTCGCGTGCATGCACGGGCAGCATCTGACTCCACCCCCGGCTTTGCTTTGTTCACGCGACCCACCGACGACACCGAGGCAATGACATCGCCCGAGAAAGGACGTGGTGCCCGTGACGATCATGTCCTTTCCCTTTTGCCATCAAGTGAGATGACACGGGTTCGGACCGCCACACGAAGAAGATAGGGAAAGAGAGGACGGACACCTTCTGTTGCGGTTCATATCATATTGTAGACGTAGATTTGTACCGTAAAACCTTGTTTCGGAGGAACTCCTCCTTCCTTTGGGGCATCACAGTGGTCGTTGCAGAACGTCAAACGGGAGGAGGGGATCATCGTTGCATGCCACCAAAAGCTTACGAGGTGGAAGAGGATGAGCATGTCCTCAAGTGAAGATAAGGATTTCTTGTCTTGATACTGCAAACACTAACTTGATCATGGAACGGTGAGGAGACATTTAAGTGGATGATAAGAAACTGGCAGGTTGACGATTGCTTGAAGAGCACGATATGAATTAGAGAAAGAAAGAACTATGGATTGAACTCATCGCTTAGTGTTAGCCTTGAAGTCGGCCGTCAGCCCGATCTATCCCTACTATGGGTCGCACACAGTCTGATCTGATCATATGTCCGAGTCTCGAGGGAGGCAATTTTTTTTTCTTCTTTTTTTTTGTCTTGAGACAGCAAGTGCACAAGACACTTCTGATACGGAGTTTTAAATATTTAAAGAGATTCTTTTTGTGACTCCAACATCGTAAAAAAATAATCTTACATATATTATTAATAATATCCTCGGGTGAGGGTGATGGTTAGATATGCACACTATCACCAAGTGAACAGAGAAAAATAAAGGTGTATGATAGGAGAATACGGAGCTAATTATATGTATTATCTCATATAGTTAGCTATATTTAATATTTCGATCCATACATCTTAAAAAATTATATTGACATACTTATAGTTATAAGAGTGAAACATCTATATCTATTTATCCTAACATTAATAATGACGATGTTATTGGGAGTTATTTGTGACTATTGTAGATAAGGAAAGCGACGATGAAAGGTGAAGATCGTTATGCATCTACATCGATATAATTGACAAACGACTCTTTTATCACTCTACATCTGCATCAGTGTCGACACAATTACTGAGCGACAAAAGGATCATCGACATAAATGTCGAGTGGCATTGCTCAGCAACTACATCGACGTCGTCACAAATGTATCATTCGACATATGCATTGATGGCCCTTTCGCCTTTGAGCAACTGCGTCGACGTAAACGTTGAGTGACCCTCACCTTTTATCGTCGTTCTCTTTAGCCACAATAACCACCCACAACCTCCAACAGCTCTACCATCTGTCACCATCGATATCATCCGCTATCACAAATTGAAATATTAAAATTATTTTTTTACCCTTTATTTTTATATTTTCATCGATAAAACTGATTACGTTAAACTAAATGAATCTAAAAATTTTACTTTCATAACTATAAAGATACTAATGTAACTTTTTAAAATATAAAGACTGAGATGTTAAAAATAATTGACTACAACTTGAGACTAAAAAGACAAAAGTGCAAGAGCAAGAAGAGCGAAAAATGCAATGGTCGATCCCTAACCACCTACAATTAAAAAAAAATTCTCAAATAAAAAAATATTTAAGAAATATACTTCGTTATGATTTGCAAAGACAGGGCAAACTTAATTGCATCTATCACTTATTGGTAGCTTGTAAAGACATGATTGCTATGAACAAAAACATCAGATGAACAACATCAATGTACAGATTTAATCAAGGAGAGTTCCAATGGGTGGTGTTGAACTCCAGCTGTGCCACCCACCATTGTGACAAAATAATGAAATCTAATTAAGAGATCAATGTGGGATATATATATATATATACATGCAGCATTATCTCATCTCTAGAAAAGACAGATTGGCAATGGAACAAGTGAAACATAAATCTAAAATGGATTTCTTTTGCCAGTATACTGAAACATCTTCATAAATGAAAAGACAAAAAGGTTAAGATTCCAGTCCACAGAAAACCTAGCTAAGACTAGCAGTTCATACTTCCAGAAGCAGAAACAAATAATAATCTGTAATATCTTGCTTCAAAACTCCAAGAACATTACACACACATACATCTCTTTTCATGGCCTTGAACAAATAGAAGTCAGTATCGCTGAAAAAACCGCGCCATATTAAACAGCGAATTTGATATCCTTTCAGCACTTCCATGACAAATAGTTGACGCCATCGAAAGGAGAAACCTGCCAATAACAACTAGTCAGACAAAATTATTGTACCTACACTTCCAATTCACTTGACCTAATGAACAGATATTAATGCTTAGTGACATCATCAGTCATGAACAAATTACAAACCACATCCATTCTACTTCAGAGGTAGAGATGTCTTTTATCTTATGAAGATGCAAGGAATATTGGCAGTGTGTTACACATAAGAACTTTAAAGCTTCACAAATTAAGGGACCAAAACCACAACAAGGGACAGAAAGAGAAGTACCTTTTTTTTTCTATATGATACCTAGGGTGCCAACTCAGAGAAAGACTATCCCATTAACTGAATACAACATACCAAACTCCTGCACATTGTTGCAAGAATCTTATTCTACAAAACTGACTATCGTGAAATCTGTATGAATTTGCAGTGATATAATAAGACTATGACAAAGTTGTTCCGGCCACACTTTCCATTTCACTACAAAAAATTATTGGTGATATCTGAGCCAAATTGAGGACACAAATTGGGTGGATTTCTGATCTTGAAGCATGGATGAGGAGCACATCAATGTAAGAATAAAAAAAGAAGAAGCTGATTGTGGAATTACAATCTATATCCTGGAGTAGCAGAAGTACCAATCCTTTTTTTTTTTTTTTTTTCAGTGATGGAAAGAAGATACATTAAAGGAGAGAACATATAGGTCAAAAATTCAGAAAAAGAAAAGCAATGTTACTGTTGTATCAAGGTCCATGCTCGTTAAAATAAAAAATAAAAAATATGCCAAAAGATTACTTTTTAAATGTACAAAAGTGTAGACGGTATGAATTTTTAAATAGATAAGAAAAATGGACGTAAAAGGTAAAACCCTGTTGCCTACAATCAGACCAGCCAGCATGAATGGTGTCTTGCAGCAGTGTGATGACATCCAATATTAGGTTTCCCTTAATCCTTTGCTCATCCTCTTCCTCAATCCTATCCCTCTTCTCCTTACACTTTCTGTTTCCTCTTTTCCTCCTCCCATTCCTTTCCTTCTTCTTCGTCTGTATATCTTATTGCAAGCGATCAGGATCCAGTTGCAATGGGTCTTACAGGCTGGTCTCAGTCAGAAACGTATGATTCAGGCCAACTCTTATCAACGCCACAACCATGGTGGGTGGAAATGAGAAATCAATTGATATCAAACTGGAATCCTCATATCAAATTTCGATGGACTGGTTCCGGTGCGACATGTGATGGATTAGACCAAATTATCTAATGTTGCAAATCATGAAAATATTTGTCTTTTACGTGCCAAAGTCAGGATACATTACTGGGAAGCCTAATCATTCATATAAGGAGACAGGGAATATATATGTTTATAGAATTATTTTTCACGATACAATGTTGATCAAGCTAGCCAATTGTATTAAATAATCATCAATATTACAGAACACTGTTAGGTTCCAATTTTTAAATGATTGACTCATAAAATCACAAGGGAGGAATAAGATCACTTAATGCAATAAAACTATCTTTCTTTCTAAGATAAGCCAATGAAGATCAATCTTGCAACAGGATCGAATTTCTTTTCAAGCAATCAAGTGCAGAGGCCACTAAAAGTCAAAAACCATATCATTCATAATCAATTCAGCACTTGATTTTTTGAGATCTAATTGATTTTGTCCAATGTAAGAATCGATGTGGTTACCTTTTGAAACACATTCTTGCACATAATCTCAAAATTTTGAACAAACACACCTGAAATTACATAGTTCAAATATTTATGCGTTTGAAGTATAATTCCACAAATTAGGCCAAAATTCCATTTGAGATTCAAAATCAAGTTGACACAATGGAAACAACATCGTGCTACTCATCAGTGAAATTGAAGGTTATACACAAAACTCTAACTGAGAACTTACTTGTAACCATGATTAACAACTAGAGGAGAGGAGGGTAATGAGAAAACAAATTAAGAAGTTTGAGAACAATAAAAAGTTCATTTTATACTAGAAAGATGAATTCACTATGGAAGATACCATGTTCATAGTGACTAATGTTTAAGAGCAAAAAAAGCTTGACTTAGATATGTATATGGTATAGAAAATCAAGCACATATACGAAATAAAACCTACATTCCATTTCTTTCACATAAATACAGTGTAGCGTTTCCACTACACTATGCATAGTGCAGTAAAATGTAGTGTTTCTACTATAGATGATCTCAAGTAGTTCTTTTCCATCATCTCCAATTTTGCTAACAGCCGAAAAGATCTAATCTTTTAATGTAAGTGGGACATTTTGGTCATGTGGTGCATAGTATTATCTTAATCAAGATTAAAATGTCAACAATAAAGAAAATCAAGCCCATTAGGCTCTAAAAGCTGATGGTTGCAAGATAATTATGATTATGATATTTTGTAATGCACATAAAGTAAATTCCCAAAAGCTTTTGCATCGGAACAAGTTTAGTTTCTTTATATACCTCGAAATAAGGTTTAAGAATATTACCATCATGGTCTCTTCATGCTCTTGTTTATGTTGCTGAGTGTGGCTTATTAATGATTTGCATTAACAACTTAACCTGTTGACATGATGTAAGACTATAATCAAGAACTTAAGTTGTAGACTATGATTGCACAATATGCACCATGTCCTCAAGCCAGTCATTAAGGATACATTGTCCTTTACCAACTTAGACAACAAAAATTTATTCCATAGACAAATGATTCGAGCACAACCCAAAAGAGAACGATCATTAAGATGAAATTCTGCAAAGTTTGAAGTGCAATAAGATGAAGACAGAAATCAAATCAATGTTAAGTTTGAGAATCATTCAAGAATTCCAGCCTACACATCTATCTGTGATCTTAACAAGCTCAACACAGCACTGTGCTATTGCATCGACCAAAAGGTCCTAGATCAATTAAAAAGGTGAAAGTACCAAGAAGACTTTAACTTGAATACCATCAACGCATAGAAGGATTTCCAATATAAATTCTGAGAGATAAAATGCAAAGCCCAGAAAAGATTATTACGGTACTTGTATAAAGAGATTAAATTACCCATCACTGATCTACTTTTGTCTTCCAGTTCAACACTAACCAAGATAGGATTTTGATTATTGTTAAAAGTTGGAAATATAATACAAAATTCAAACAATTATACCATACTATTCGTAACAAGAGCGCAATCACTGATCTGTTATAGGCTTGAAGATCAACAATTATAATCTCTATCACATCAAGATAGGATTTTGGCTCCACAATGCAATCACAGACAAGCAACTACGAAGGGGAAGTGGGATTATGGGGGGGAAAGAAGAAGTGATGTACCTCAAGCTTCCGAACCACTCCCGAGGGGGAAGGAAACGATCTCCTGCACGGGCGAGAACTCCACAAGGCCGATGTCCATGACGTACCCTGACACGGGCAGCTTGAGATCCCGGAGAATGCAGAAGGCGTCGGCGATCCTGCCCCGGGGAACGTCCTGGGCGACGGAGCAATGAGGCACCCAGGAATCGGGGCGGAACTCCTCCGGAGCCTCAACGCCTTCCTTGCGGAGGGCGTCGCAGAGCTGGGAGTGGAGGTGCAGGAGGGCAGCCGAGGGCGTGGGGGCGAGGAAGAGAACGCCTGCGTCAGAGGAGGAAGAGGAGGAGGAGGAAGGGAAGGCACCGACGGAGGAGAGGGTGAGGGGGAGGGGATCGAGGCGGGCGGCGAGGGAGCGGAGGGCGGCGTGGAGGCGAAGGGGGTCGAGGGTGGGGACAGAGAGGAGGGTGAGGTGGGGGCGGGCGGCCATCTCGATGAGCTGCGTGCTGATCTGCCGGCGGGCGAGCACGTTCCACGCCTTCAGCACTTGGTTCTCCAGCGCCGGGTCGAAGTACAACTCCACCGCGTAACCCTGCTGCTGCCGCCCCACAGCCGCAGGTGGGACATCCGCCTGCGGCGGATTCGTCGCCGGAGTCGGTGACGGCGTCGGCATCGCACCCTGTCCCTGCGCCATCGATTCCTGACCTCACCCACCGCGACCGCTGCTTTGCCTCCTCTTCTTTCTCCCCCCTTCTTTTTTCCTGTCTCTAAAACTCACCTACCGCAATGCTACCCGCCTCAACGAACCGAGACGACAGCGGAGATCTCATGTGACCCCACTACTATCAACCAATAACTAGTAGGGTAAGTGCGGGTTCTTTGGCAGAAGGGATGGAGAAGATGGGGTTTTGGACCAGTACAAGGGTTTCTGACATTGGAGATGCGCATTAGATTTGTAATTTAAATATGTCCAGTTCTCACTTACTGGCAGTTTTGCAAATTTACTGTTTTGTCTTTAATTTGTTTGTGATAAATATTTTGAATCTCCTAAAATTGCGTCTGAATATTTTAATTCTCCAATTCTTGTTATTTATATGAAATCCCTCTGACTCGTTCATATTCCTACGGAAATTATTAGCTAACATTAACATCTTGCTTTTCTGACATTGGTGGCTAAGCGTACAGCTAATGCGTAAACATGTGGTTATGGAACGAAAAAGCAACATCGAACCATCAAAATACAATGGTTTCGTAAGCTCATGCATCAACGTCGGCCGGGAGCCCGTGAACGTGATCAGCTCCATATAGTATGCAGATCGATAGCCAACTCAGCAATAGCACACGTCGATGGATTAATGAAGCTATAATATAATTGTATCGACGTTCATGCAAAAGGAAGAAGAAGATAAATCGTTTATGATTTCACGACTTTTACAGCTACTTATCGCAATCAGTTGATACGACCAAGCAACGGTTGATTAATATCAAGCGATATACCAAAACGACATTTTATAATCTCACACACATTTATGTGTATATATATATATATATATATATATATATATATATATATATATATATATATATATATATATATATATATGTATATATATTTTTATATTTATATACTTTCAGTTGAGAAAAGGCAAATAGAGACCGTCACTAACGTGCGCACACCAACCTGTCCCCGGAAACTCCTCCGTAGGCCGGCGAGGGGCGGAGCGTAGGAGATCGATGGGCGACTAGGCCGATGCCGGCGGGGAGGCGAACCGGGTGGAGAAGTCGCGGTAGCCCATGTACTCCTCCTCGGGGCACTCCCCGTGGCCCTCGTCGAAGTTGAGAGCGTAGCTTAAGGGGTCGTACTGGAACCTCGCCGACGCTACCCTCCATCCGCCGCCGTGCCGGTGGCGCCTGAAGTGGCGGATGAAGGCATTCCACCGCGGCCTGGCCACCAGCTCCGACCACTCACGCACCCTCGTCAGCGCCGCGCCAAACACCCGGCTCCACCACCGGCCTTCGTGCCGGCCGCCGACATCGTGGATTTGCTTCCACGACTCAGCGGAGGAGGAGCCGGGGGTGGACCAAGGGGTCCAAAGGCAGTCGAAGTAGCGGCGACGGCGGGGGGCGAAACTCTCGTCGACGATGGGCTCCAGGCGTATCTCCTTGGCCTCCATGGATGACCCGATCCGCTCAGAGTAAAAAGATCGATGGACTCGGTTCGGTCGGGGGAATCAGGGATCCGATTGAGAGGGGATGAGAGGAAGAGGAAAGGGAAGGGAGGAGAGAGGGCGAGGTTGGTTTTGTCGAGAGGGAAACCGTAACCATTCGCTTCTCTTCTCCTCCGTCTTCGTCGAGACACACGAACGGTGGGCTGTGGTGCTTTCCTTCATTAGGTGGGTATTTTAAGTTCTTGTACTTGTACTAATAGTAACAATAACAACTATAACAACATCAACAATAAACCGTTTATCTAATTAGAACGAAGGGCGGGGCCATTTAGTCTTTTCATTATTTTATTTATATTTATTAATTTTATTGTATTTTTGGGCTTTAGGCGTCCGTTAATCGCCCGTATTGGGCTGTCTAATAACAAAGCTAAAATTGGGATCGACATGCTAGCTCACACTTGACACGTCCACGTCACCCCTGATATATTTTTGCCACCTAAACATCACATCTCCGACCCACCATCACTCAGGTATGTACACCTATATAGAAACCGAAAGGGGATTGGTGGATCGGCTTAGAAGAAGATGATGAAGGCGAGGATGGAGATGGTCTTTCGGCGGAAGAGATGCTGCTCCAGAGGAGACGCGTCGACGTCTTCATTGGGAACAGGGGGAAACTCGATCATGCATACTGGGGTTCCAGAGGCTCGCCGGAGATCGTCCCAGAACCCGGCGACGGAGGAGACGCGAATTAGGGCTTCAACGGGGTCAATCGCGAGGTATTCTTCTCTTGGAGGGCTTTTTCGTAAATATATATTCTCTGTCGTAATTTGAAAAAGGAAATTGCTATTGGCAACCCTTATTTCCTACGAATCATCTTAAAAAATAATAAAATATAATTTTACTAAATACAATCTCTCGATTACTGATCATATCCTTATTTTTCACAACCTCAATTATCATTACGACAGAGTGAAAGAAAAATATAAATGTAACTTTAGTTATGCTCAAGAGATATACTGGAAGACGCTGAAAGCAGATGCAAGTATGTTGAAGTAAATTGGGCCTCGTTGGGCTATAAATGTACAACTGCATCTTCCCGGCCTGTCAAATTAACAGCATTAGATCATGTATGAAATTGATGATCACATTCACTTAGTTTTTATTTTCTTTGATGGTCTCCCAGCCACTCACAACACACACTGTTCTTCGATCCTCGATATGTATTATCATTTTGCAATTTTGGTGGAGAAACCATGTAGCTGACTCATAGTTTCATGTTATTTTAATTTGTTGGATTGTTCGAAGCCTTATATCCTGATATAAATATAAAGAGATGAGGTTATTTAAGATGCTTACTACATTTAAAATCTTGAATTATTTCTTTTGATTGAGATTTTTCTGTGGCTTTTTCAAAATGCTTGTTATGTTCAGTTGTAGTCTCACTGTGGCTACTTTTTGACCAGTGAATGCAATGCATATTCATGTTTGTATGCATATATCCATGAGAACATGTAAGTTGTTTTGCAGGCAAGCTTGGCCTTGCTAAGATTCTTTCATGATCACTTTTTTTGATCATTTGGTCATTCTGATCTAGTAAATCTATTTTAAAATTTTCTTATATTATAAAACTTATATATTATAAATGTAGGAGTGATATAAAGAAATTCCAATCATGAAGTGCTGACGATTGGAAGGGGCATGACTTCAAGCTCGTACCATTTGGCAAGGGCTAAAAGATCTGTCCTGGTAAGATTGATTGCTGGGATGATACTGGTGGAGCACGTGTTCGCCAATCTCATGTCTGCGAGCAGGGATGAAGAAGGAAGATATCAGCCTGAACGAAGCACCTGGTATTACTGTGCACAGGTGATCTGCTCTGTTTCTTGGGGCCACCAAATATGGAGGAGTAGAGATGGAAGATAAGCCCACTTGGTGATGCTTCTCTGAAAACAATGGTTTAAAGATATGTTTGTGAATAAAGCTGAGTTGTGGGCTCTACTGGAGAGACTCTCTCATTGCCAAATGCACATCAGACTCCATCCATGGGATAGCAGATATGTTCCTCATTTGATCCCTCTTAATTGCAAGACTTATCTATGTTGTGTATCATTTGCCTAATTGAGAGCATTAGAATCATTCACAACCCTGTGAGTTCTAGACAACTTATAATCTCCTGTGCTTTGTGGTTTCAGGAGAGGAATCCCTTGGAAACTTTCACCAAATGGAAGAGACTATCCATTTGGAGGTGCAACCCAGTCATTTAGGTAAGTGAGATTTAATTACTTCTAACAAGTGCCTATCATCATTAAATAAGTGGAGTGCATGTTTAGTTAAGCTAATCTAAATTAGCATAACATCATCAAATAACTGGAATGCATATTTAGTTCAGCTAACTTGATTTAGAATAGTGGTTTATCGCATTCTATAAAAGAAACAAAATGAAGTGGAATTTGGCATTGATGGTGATGATGTCGGTGATGTTCATTGATATCTGTCCGATTCGGTTCAGATCTACATGCGTAAAATATATGATATGGTCGGATGAGGGGTTTAGGTGTTCGTTTGATGATCGTCTTGTATAAAAATCGACATAAGATAAGGTTCTCGACGTGGTCTCTTCAATGCTCTAGTTAGTTCCAAAATGAGAAGTGAGTTTCCGAGTATATAGTAATTGATCGCGATTACTATGGCTTGGTGAACATTTTATAGTGAGCTCGATCTAAAAAAATATTCTACTATATAAATAGAATATTCTTCAAAATTTTATATTAGGCAAATGTCGAGATTCATTTTTCACTTGTTGATTGTGTTGTCGTATGTCAAGTCATGATTAAGGTAAATATTTTTCTTATCAAGTATCATATAATTTAATATAATTTGATACAAAATATTTTTATCTTTACAATTTTCACTTACTTTCTTGGCATCATATTATGTTGGTTTGTATCCTTATATGATAATGTTGATATATGACTTAATATCTTCCAAAAAAAATTATTTTATTATCAGTGTATTGATATTTGATGAATTATAATGCATACCATAAGATACACATCATGATAGTTTATGATATTCTAAAAGATATTTTGGTTACATTTTAGCCACACGATAGTTTGGATATCCATTCCAACAATATTATGTTCTATTGCTTCACACGACAACCAATCGAGAGTCTCTAAAAGTTCAAGTAAAATAAGGATAGACAAACTAATACACGTCTTTTGCTAGAATAAGCAGTAAAAATGATCGGTCGTGCAAGCACGATCGTCGTCATGACATGTCTATGACCTGCTGCATCTTGCGGTCGCTATTTCGTTCTTCGTACTCAATTGTGCAAACACATCTCCCCAACTTGATAACCACGATTTATACATGTCTCCTGTGGTGGACCCAGCTTTTGTTGCAGTCAAGATGACTAAATCCGGAGAGGAAAAAAAACAAGAAAAAAGCAAAAGCCTCTCGCGATCTCCTGAACCAGAATCGATTTGATGGATTATCAGTTTCAAACTGAACTAAAATCAGTCCTAGATGGTTTGGTTCCGGTTCCGATTTGAATCATTTGATTTTATAATTTTATAATTTTTATTATTTAAAAATACATTTATAATTTTTTATATTTTATATTTTATATTTAAAAAATAAAAATTAATGTTGTAATCAGAAATGTTTGAACCGGAACCAAAACTGCCGAGACGACCTTGTCATGCGCTTGAAGCTTGGTTGTCTCTTTTGCGGGGCATAGTTTAAAACCAATCATGTAAAAATAATTTTACATGATTCTTTAAAAATCAATTGTTCGCACAAGCAATCTAGTTTTGATACCGATATGTGCTTTATAAGTCAATTATGCGAGTGATAACATGTGTAACATATTATGTAATTTATTTATTTATTATTATTATCAATATTTTATTACTTTATGTTGCATATATTATGATATATATGGATCTGTATAATGAAAATCGGATCGTGATGATATCACGATAATGAGATCGATTCATCTTTAAACATAGACCATAAATAATCTCGGTCATATGTTACTCGAGAGGAATATTAAGATAATCGGATAGACTGATGTGTTATATACTCATCTATACAATGGAGGCAGTTGGTTTTATAGTTGCTCGTGTGGGGACACTAGGGATACAGTGCAGGTCCTCATTGAAGAATGAGTTCACTGATTGATTTGCTCATGGAATATTGGATGATTGATAATATCTCATTGTTAGACAATAATTCTGTAGTCTAGACTTGAGACGTTAAGGATGTCCTGTATAAGCACTCAACTTTTTGATACCAGACTTATAAGTCTGGAAGTTCCATATCTAATATAGTCGGTCATCATGAGTGATAGTTAACCTTACGAGGGCTATTGATTATCGATAAAGGATCATTCGCTCTCGATGTTATGAGAGAAATATCATATATGTTCTTACTCGAGCAAATCCCTAGTCAAGGTCATTCGTATTGAGAGAAAAAATTTTTCGGAAGAATTCGATTAGAGCAAAACTCGAGTAGATTTCATATGAGCTTAATAACATCATGCTTAGTATATGGTCTTTGAGATATTAGATGGATGAATGATTATAAATATACAATAATTAAGGAATATGACGTAGTAGCATGTCTATAAATAATGACTCGAGTGAATTAATATGAAGATAATAATTCACTAGATTAGAAGAAGTTCTTATAAGTGTGACTCACGACTAGCTTAATGTTGGGCCTAGAGAGTCACACACATACGGTAGGTGTTGCGACCAATATGGGTTCAAATATGAGATATCCGCTAAAGCTACTATCTTATTAGATATCCAATAAGCCATTGAATTATTAAATCTTTTGGGTGAGACACAATAAAACCTAATAAGAGATTATTGGATATAGATCCACTAACCCAAGAGACTTGGGTAATTGGATAAAAATAGAGTATTCAATAGTGTAGGATTTATTAGAGTTAAGTAGCATGAACCTCTATAAATATGAGGAGCCAAAAGGTGGACTAGGCTACTCTCCTCTTGGCTGCCTCTCTTATTCTCCTCCATCTTCTCTCCTCCCCGGCTAACAACCCCAGTTTGGGGTGTGTGGACAGCAAGAAGGGTCGGCCCCTTCTTGATCGTGGTGTAGCCTTATGGTGCGCGTGGAAAGGAAGATCGTGGTGCGATTTGAGGAGCATTGTCGCTGCATCTATCGTGTTGATTATCACTAGAAAGGAGGACAGTTGACCTCTTTCATCCTCTCATACAAATCCGAGATTTTTCAGGGATATATGATCTTCCTATGTAACTAATTTTACATGATACGTGTAGTTTTTGATATTGTGATTTTTAGTGTACCAATCTTTGCACGATGATGATATACTTTTCTCTAGGAAATCTGGGCTTTTTTATGTTATGTTCTTCCGCTGTGCATGTGATTCTCTAATCAAATTTCCCAATAGTCTTCGTCGTGGTGGATTCATCTTGGTGCGAGTTAGGTTTTTCCTACTTAGACACCTTGGGCACATTTGGCATAGGGTCTTCATCGTGGCGGATTTATCTTGGCTTGGGTCGGGTTTTCTCAACTCATATGCCTTGGACACATTTGGCCTAGTATCTCCATCATAGCGGATTCGTCTTGGTGCGAATCAATTTTTTTTGACTCACATGCCTCAAGCACATTTAGTCTAGTGTCTCCGTAGTAGGCTTCTTCTCTCCACTATGGTAGATTTCTTCCCCTCCCTACCATAGCAGATCTTAAGGTTCCAACCATGGCCGGCCTTCATCTTCTCTCTGTTGTGGTGGATCTCATCCCTTCTCCGTTATAGCGAATCTCAGGCTCCCACCATTATGAGCCTTTAAATCTTCTCTTTATTGTAGCGAACTTCTTCCCTTCTTCACCATGGCAGGCCTTCATATTCTCTTTACCATGGTAGATGTCATCCCTTATTCGTCGTAGCAAATCTCGAGCTCTTGCCATGGTAGGCCTTCAAATCTTCTCTCCACCGACAGACTTCTTCCCTTCTTCATCGTGACAGATCTCAGGGTTTCCAATGTAGCAAACCTTCAAATCTTCTCTGCGCCAGAGCAAACTTCTTCCCTTCTCCATCATGGCAAATCTTGGGGTTCCTGCCATGGTGGGCCTTCATCTTCTCTCTATCATCGTGGATCTCATCCCTTCTCCATCGTAGTAGATCTCAAGATCTTGCCATGGTGGGCCTTCAAATCTTCTCTCTGTCATAGTAGATTTCATCTCTTCTCTACTATAGTGGATTTCGGGCTCCCATCGTGGCAAACTTTGAAGCCTTAATCTGTCAATGTGGATTTCAAGGCTCATAATGTTGCAGCGGATCTCGAAACATCATTTCTTAGTGGCGGACTTTGAAGCCTCTTCCATCATGGCGGGCTTTGGGTTTTCCCACCATCGAGACTCCTTAGGGTTCGTTCCAAAGGGGACACTTATCTCAATCGTGGGAGGAGAGAGATCGATAGCTCTCCCTTAAATCCCTCACCCGCTAAAGAGCAGGGCTCATTCCCCACCTAAGCCTCTAGTGTCCAAATTCTTTGGGATCTCGGGAACTCCCAGTCTTACCTCCCCAAGATCTTTGAAGGGGCATTCCTCACATTGCCTCGGAAGGGCGGGTTAGTCTCTGGTTCCTACCCCTTGGCATTAAACCTACTCTCTTGTGTCAGGTCAGGATGTTTCTTATTTCTCACACTAATTTTTCTGGATCTTCTAGTCGTTAGTCCATTGAGGTTCATGCTCTGTCTTTATGCAGTTCGAGTGTAACATCCCTGATTAGTCCCACATCGAAAGTGGGCAAGACTAAGATTGACTTATAAGGGTTTGATGAGTGTACTACTATCAACTTCAGCTTAAGCATTTTGGGCGGTGGAGCTTCTCGGAACTTAAGATTCCATAAAGAGTTTTCACGATTATGATTTGGTAGTGAGTGCACCCCTCTTGGATCGCTTGTGATCTCAATACTGCATCCCGATCAACTTTGAGCTATATGCTCCCCGACCCAATTAGCGCCTCTTTGACCTGGTTCCAAGGACCTTCTACTTATCTTGTGATACCCTTAAGGTGGGACTCCGTCTCCGACTCCATCCGATAATAGTGTCTTGTCTCTAATGGTAGAGGATTTTGCTTTCTCATATAGTACCCAATTTGTGTCACTATCTTATAAAGTTTATCGGGGAGTGTGGAGGTGTCAGACATCATCTCGACTCGCACCCTTTTCATCTCCTGCTTTTGATATGCAAGGGATAAAACGACTATTACTTGGTCGCCCAAGGATGTTTCAAGGTGGGTGACGCTCATTCAAACAACAAAAGTTGGAGGGAATGCTAGTTTTACGTGAGTGCTAGCTAGGAATGGGGGTTCGCCCTCACTTGGTTGATGAACACTATTAATAACACCTCTCCTTTTCTATAGGAAGAGGAGGCAGATCAATTTGCGTCGCTTGAGGGAGATTCTTTCCTTCCAGGCGATGAAAAAGATGGATGAAGACTAGTTAGTTAATGCAAGTCTTAGGTAGCCCCTTAGGGTATAAACTGAACCTCCCATTTGCTCGAATTTTATCTTTAATCTTCAACTCTCGATATGAATTATCTTTAGATATGCACCTACACCACCTGAAGAAGGGATTATGTTCCACTTATTTTATAGTAAACTTAATCTAGAAAAATATTCTATAATATAGATAGAATATTTTTAAAATTTTATATTGGGTTGATATCCGAGATTCATTTTTCACTTATTGATCGTCTTACGGCGAGCTATCAAGGTAAACACTTTTCTTATCAAGTATCATATAATTTAATATAATTTGATACAAAATATTTTCATCCTTATGATTTTGTGATTATATTTTGTGATCTATATATTGTATGATAATATTAATATACGAGTGAATATCTTTCAAGAAAAAAAAATTTTATTGTCAGCATATTGATATTTGATGAATTATAATGCACGGTGATTATGATGACATTATATTATGCATACTGTAAGATACGAGATACGATGATAGTTTATGATATTCGAGAAAATATTTTGATCATATTTTAACCACAAGATCGTTTGGATATCCATTTCATTATACTGTAAGAAAATGTCCTTTGCTTTTTGATGTTGAAAAGTCGGAATCGTGTCAATTCCGGAAGCATGACTATGACTAGGCCTTGATATATTTCTTCGTGGTCACCTCATCTTTTGGCTAGAAAGTCTTAGTAGGTGCGATACCATAGCCTCTTTACTTCGCCATCGGAAGACCAAACAAATCAACCACGTTGATACTCCACCAAAGGATCAAACCCCAAATAAGCGTTTGTGCTGCTTGCTTGCGTGTGGAAGTGTAGTGCTCCACAATGGCAGCTCTTCACATCTCTCTCCTTCTCCTCCTCCCTCTGCTCACATTACTTCTCTTCTCGGGTAGGAGGAGGAAAGGCAACGCAGCATGGAAGCTCCCACCAGGGCCAAACACGCTCCCCATCATCGGCAACCTCCACCAGTTGGGCCACAGCCGCCTGCACCGGTCCCTGTGGGAACTCTCCAAGGAACACGGCCCTGTCATGCGCTTGAAGCTTGGCCATGTACCCGCCGTGGTCGTCTCTTCCGCGGGGTCGGCCGAGCAAGTCCTCAGAACCCACGACCTCGAGTGCTGCAGCCGGCCTCGCACCATCTCCAACGCGAAAGTCTCCTTCGGCGGCTCCGACGTGACCTTTGCCCCGTACGGAAGCCATTGGAGGGATCTGCGGAAGGTTTGCGTGGTGGAGCTCTTCACCACCAAGAAGACCACGTCCTTTAGACCAGTGAGAGAGGACGAGGTCCAGAGAACCGTGGAATCGATCCGTTCTCATGCTCCCAACTCGGTCGTCGTCAACCTGAGTGAGGAGCTGCTCTCTCTTGCTGCCAATATCACTTGCAGGACCGCCTTTGGCGGTCGCTGCCACGACGGTTTCCACCGCATCACCAAAGAGTGTCAAGAAATCCTTGCCACCTTCTTCGTAGCAGACTACTTCGCCATGCTCGGGTGGGTCGACGTTATCAGAGGAACGCAAGCCAGGCTTCAAGATGTCTTTCTTAAGCTCGATGTTTTTTGCCGACGACTCATAGATGACCATCTCGATCCAAGGAGGCAGCAATCCGACGATGGTGAAGACACCTTGGATGCTCTGCTCCGCCTCCAAAAGGACGACAACAATATTACAGACGCTCACATCAAAGGAGTACTCGTGGTGCCGTTTGCCGCCCTCATCAGCATCACCTGTACTTTCAGCATCGCATATAGTCAGTCATACACCAAGCTAGCTCAGTTCTTGATGATTCTGTAGGACATCTTCGTTGCCGGGTCCGACACATCGGCGTCGGGGCTGGAGTGGGCGATGACGGAGCTCATGAGGCACCCGGAGAAGCTGAGACGGGCACGAGATGAGGTGAGAGGCTGCGTCGGGAGGAAAGGGAAGGTGGAAGAGAGTGACGTCCACCAGCTCGCGTACCTCAAGTGCGTTGTGAAGGAGACACTGAGGCTGCACCCTCCCGCTCCACTGCTTGTTCCGAGAGAGACGATGGAGCACGTTAAGGTGGATGGATACGATGTTCCTCCCAAGACAACGATCTATGTGAACGCATGGGCGATAGGGAGGGATCCCAACTCATGGGAGCGGCCGGAGGTGTTCGAGCCAGAGAGATTCATGCGGAGCTCTGTGGACACGAATGGGCAAGACTTCAAGTTCATACCATTTGGGGAAGGTCGAAGGATTTGTCCTGCTAAGAACGTTGGCATGGCAACGATGGAGCTGGCGCTGGCCAACCTCTTGTATTCTTTTGATTGGGATTTACCAGATGGGATGAAGAAGGAAGACATCAGCATGGATGAAGCGCCTGGCATTGCTGTGCACAGGAAATTTCCTCTGGTTCTTGTGGCCACCAAGTATGGTGGAATAGATGTGAAAGATAAATCTGAATGGTGATTCTTCTCTGAAACCAAAAAAAGAAGGCTTAAATCTATGTTGTACGAACAGACCTCACCTGTGGGTTATACAGCAGTCTTTCTCATGGTGATCTTATTAAAATGATATTGTCTTCATGTTTCGATTGAACCGAATCATGATCATAAATAGTATTATCACATAATTACATATTATATATATATATATATAGGGAGAGAGAGAGAGAGAGAGAGAGAGGAATGAAGCAGCAGAATTGAAGTGATGATGTGGAGAGGAATCATTCCCATTTCGTCTACTCTGTCACATCTTTTTACCTAATTACGATAGTTGCATAACCATATCCTCTGGAGCACTGCACGAGCTCCCTTCCGCCACCACCATCTCTATCATCACCCTTTATTGTAGCTCCACTACTCGATCCCTCACCTCCTGTCACTCTCGACCACCAACTCAGCTAGTGCCCTTGCCACTTTCTCCGCTCTAGCATGACCTCTACGCTACTCCTCTCCACCCTAATAGATACTGCTTTCTCCTCCGCCAATGGCAGAACTTATTTTGCCGATTGTCCAAACCCGAACATTTCTAAGTCTCATCTTGCCTTGATCTGGTGCTCCAACTTGTCGAGCCGAAACTGGAGTCGGCCCAACTTGTTGTAGTAGCATTCACTCTAGGTCATCTCATTCTTCAACTCATCTCTCTCTAAGCACCAAAAAGAGAGAGAGAGAGAAGGAAGGAAGGCTTCTGTCAACCTTATAGGCCCTTTGCCAACCTTTCGTGCAACATGCTTCGACTCCAATGGGTGACCTCCCTTAGAACCTACTAGGGCCGACTCATGCCGTTGATGTTCCAAGATGAAGCGACCACACCCTCCTCTCCCTTAGTCACCTCATCACTGTCTGACTTTCAATGATAGTGATAGCAAATAAGATTTCTTCAACTATACGAGGAAATCTCTCAACTCTGTTGAGGAAAATCCTTTATTCCGTTGAGAGAAATCCTCCCTATGTATAAATAAGAGAGGCACATGTTAATGTATTCAAGTTTCTTTAATAATTTTTTTTTATCTTCTATTCTTTCCAATATTGTATCATAGTAGAACGAGGCTCCACGGCCATTGAAGCTTGCCATTCACCACATCCTTTACCTCTGCAGAGCAGAGAAGGGGGTAACTCTTTCCCGCCGGACTTACTTCCTCGTCGGACTCCCCTCTCCGTCCGCTGTACGACCGTCCACTGTACGGTGCGTTATGCCTTCGTTGCTACCCTAACAACTACCGTGACCACACTTAACGTCAGTGCGACCATAACAATGAGGGCCTGTTTTAGTGCAGTCGGCTACTCGCCCTCGGTAATGGATCCCTCTCCACAATCGTAGCCCACTGCCTCATTGTCAACTATCGATCCTCAGCTCCTGCTAAGAGCAAATCGTTGCAGCTTCCTTCTTTACTGTAACTTTATCTTCTATTGTAGCATCGTTGTAGCTACCTCATCTATTATAGCATTACTGTTCCTCTACCGTAGCATTACTGCTCCTAGCTTCCTCCTCCACTGTAGCTTTCTTCTCTACTGTAGCATCACTGTAACATCGTTGCAATTTCCTCCTCTACTGCGGCTTCTTCCTCTACTATAGCATTGCTATAGCTTTCTCCTCTGCTGTAGCCGTCGCCGTCGCAGCCGCAGCAATAGTAGCAGCGATATGCTCTTGCTCTACTCACGAAGCCTCTCGCTTATAAACTGTTTGTTTTGCATCGATCCAAGATTGGTATCCTTAACAGGAGCACCATTTTTGCGGGGGCATGATAGTAGGAAATCTCTCTACTCTGTTGAGAAAAACATTCTATTCCGTTGAGAGAAATCATCCCTCCTAATTTGTATAAATATGAGAGGGACGTGTTAATGCATTCAAGTATCACCGGATAGATGAAATCTCAAACTCGTTAGTAGGTTGTGGGATGTCAGGAGCCAAATCTTATTAGATTTCATGCAACCACCAAGGTCATATGCCTACTTGCAAAGATACCGATGAAGCCTCACACAAGCGACTGCATGTACAAATATTTGGAACATAAGGCCAAATCATTCTACAGCATATTTTGATGATGTGCGAAGCTAAATTGAACCCATAGCATATTTCAACGACATGCAAGGCTGAATCAGCCCGTAGGTTCATAGTGCATTTCAACAATGTGCAGAGCTAAATTGGCCTATAAGCGTAATAAGAGGGTGAACAATTAAAGTGGTCAAATGTAAAAACGATGCCGATTCAGAAAACTTTATTTTGATTAAATCCGTTTAACATAAAAAGGGTCGTAAAGTGGATTGTGTAGTCAAATAAATAAACAATATAAAGAGAAAGTAGGATATAAATGGCAAAGAAGAGATCATACGGGATTGGGATGAGTGGAGTTTTTATAAGCCCCAAATGGACTCAAATTTGAAGTCAAAATGATCTTATCCAGATTTTCAAGGTACCGAGGGTACCACCGTAAGTACTGGACGGTACCACCACCTGCCAGTTTGACACTAGACGACACTACCGCTTGACACACTAACACTGGGCAATACCATCGGTCAATCTGGTAGTACCATTGCCTGACATAGTTTGAAAGATTGTGTCAAGCAGTGGTTGGAAGACTGTGTCTAGGTAGTACCACCGTCTGACACAATCTAGGAGACTGTATCTGGATAGTACTACCACATAGTCTGGGTGAAACAACAGGCTTAATTCAGTCCTGATTCAGGCCCAATTGGCTCCTAATTGAGTTGACATTGTTTCATCTCAATACCAACTCAATTAGATCTAAACTAACTCGATCTAGACAAATTATTACAAAGCACAAATCATATATTGTCCGGCATGTCATTGGTTCTTCTGGCACTTCGTCTGATCCTTCGGTGCATCGTTCTCTCCTTCAATGTATTGCTCAATCAGCATATTGACTCCCGCAACTTTGATCTCTTTTGCACAATATCCGATCCTTTAGCCCGATGCTCGAACTCACTGCATGAAGCCCTTCTGCTGGCACGTCAACTGATCCTTCGGCCCGACGTCTAATCTCCTAGCATGTTTAACTCTAGCCCAACGTTTGATGCCTCTTACTTCAATCAATCTGTCTCTCGTTGATCGAAGTTAGTCCTACGTCATTCAAAACGTATATTAGATTACAAACTCATCAATTGATTTCATCATCAAAATATGAGATTTAACAATCTTCCTCTTTTTGATGACGACAATCAATTGATAACGGAGTTTAAACTAAACTCTCCCTATATAATTTCAATCGTGAATTATATGTAATACATCATATTATTACTTATATCATAAGTTCAAGTAGTACGTCCAAACCATCATACATAATAAAATTTTAGTTTATCATGCATGATCATCATTATACCTTCTCCCCTGCAACTAGTAATTTTTAAAACATGCAAGTTCTACTTCTATAGAACATGCAAGCTTAGTAAGTTTTAGAGATATGCTACATTTGTTTCTCTCTTGAGATGTGCAAGATAGTAATTTTTATATCTTGTTGAAATGGACAAGCTAGCAATTCTTGTTTCTTTTTGCAACGTGTAAGTTTACAAATTTTGCTTCTTGAGTTGGGTAAGATAATATATTTTTGTTTAGATTGTAAGTTAGTAATTTTTTCTTCCTTTTGCAATGTGCAAGTTTGAAAGTTTTACATCTTGACCTAGCAATTCTTTCTCTCCCTTTGTTATTATCAAAAAGAGGAATACAATGGTACAAAAAAAAAATTACATCAATTTTTAGATCATAACAAATATTAATAATAACGATAAGTTTACATCAATATTTTAATCATAAAAAATAAAAGATCAAGAATACTAAAAGACTATGAGTTATTTTTGACAAATCTCTTTTTAGTAAATAACAAAAAAAAGTTATAGGAGATTAAATAGTGAATTATATTTAAAGGTAATCTTATGTTATAAATTCTGAAAAATCAAGAGAAAATTTTAAATAAATATTCTAGGAATCATGTGAACGATATTGATTTTTATCATGCAATCCGATATATCATGTTTTTATCCTTGTGAATTGATCACCTGAACCCGAACGAACTGATGTCGCCAATTCGAATTCGACTTTGCTTTGTGACGTTGAAAAGTCGGAACCGTGTCAATTCCGGAAGCTATGACTATGACTAGGCCTTGATATATTTCTTCGTGGTCACCTCATCTTTTGGCTAGAAAGTCTTAGTAGGTGCGATACCATAGCCTCTTTACTTCGCCATCGGAAGACCAAACAAATCAGTCAATCACTTCGATTCTACACCACCACAGGATCAAACCCCAAATAAGCGTTTGTGCTGCTTGCTTGCGTGTGGAAGTGTAGCGCTCCACAATGGCAGCTCTTCACATCTCTCTCCTTCTCCTCCTCCCTCTGCTAACCTTGCTTCTCATCTCAGGTAGGAGGAGGAAAGGTACCGCAGCATGGAAGCTCCCACCAGGGCCAAACACGCTCCCCATCATCGGCAACCTCCACCAGTTGGGCCGCAGCCTCCTGCACCAGTCCCTGTGGGAACTCTCCAAGCAACACGGCCCTGTCATGCGCTTGAAGCTTGGCCATGTCCCCGCTGTGGTCGTCTCTTCCGCGGGGTCGGCCGAGCAAGTCCTCAGAACCCACGACCTCGAGTGCTGCAGCCGGCCTCGCACCATCTCCACCGCGAAACTCTCCTTCGGCGGCTCCGACGTGGCCTTCGCCCCGTACGGAAGCCATTGGAGGGATCTGCGGAAGATTTGCATGACGGAGCTCTTCGCCACCAAGAAGATCACGTCCTTTAGACCCGTGAGAGAGGACGAGGTCCAGAGAACCATGGAATCGATCCGTTCTCGTGCTCCCAATACGGTCGTCATCAACCTGAGTGAGGAGTTGCTCTCTCTGACTGCCAATATCACTTGCAGGACCGCCTTTGGCGATCGCTGCCGCGACGGTTTCCACAGCACCGCCAAAGAGAGTCAAGCAATCTTTGCCACCTTCTTCTTAGCAGACTACTTCGCCATGCTCGGGTGGGTGGACGTGATCAGAGGAACGCAAGCCAGGCTTCAAGATGTCTTTCTTAAGCTCGATGTTTTCTGCCGACGACTCATAGATGACCATCTCGATCCAAGGAGGCGGCTATCCGACGATGGTGAAGACACCTTGGATGCTCTGCTCCGCCTCCAAAAGGACGACAACAATATTACAGACGCTCACATCAAAGGAGTACTCGTGGTGCCGTTTGCCGCCCTCATCAGCGTCACCTGTACTTTCAGCATCGCATATAGTCAGTCATACACTAAGCTAGCTCAGTTCTTGACGATTCCGTAGGACATCTTCGTTGCCGGGTCGGACACATCGGCGTCGGGGGTAGAGTGGGCGATGACGGAGCTCATGAGGCACCCGGAGAAGCTGAGACGGGCACGAGATGAGGCGAGAGGCTGCGTCGGGAGGAAAGGGAAGGTAGAAGAGAGTGACCTCCACAAGCTCGCGTACCTCAAGTGCGTCGTGAAGGAGACACTGAGGCTGCACCCTCCCGCTCCACTGCTTGTTCCGAGAGAGACGATGGAGCACGTTAAGCTGGATGGATATGATGTTCCTCCCAAGACAACGATCTATGTGAACGCATGGGCGATAGGGAGGGATCCCAACTCATGGGAGCGGCCGGAGGCGTTCGAGCCTGAGAGATTCATGCGGAGCTCTGTAGACACGAATGGGCAAGACTTCAAGTTCATACCATTTGGGGAAGGTCGAAGGATTTGTCCTGCTAAGAACGTTGGCAAGGCAACGATGGAGCTTGCGCTGGCCAACCTCTTGTATTGTTTTGATTGGGATTTACCAGATGGGATGAAGAAGGAAGACATCAGCATGGATGAAGCGCCAGGCATTACTGTACACAGGAAATTTCCTCTGGTTCTTGTGGCCACCAAGTATGGTGGAATAGAGTCGAACGATAAATCTGAATGTTGATTCTTCTCCGAAACCAAATTATTGACTCGATTCAGTTTCAATTTGGATTGAATCATGATCATAGCAAGTGCTCATCTGAAGAATTTAGCTTACAAATGGTCCGTATCGAAGTCACATAAAGTAAATGTCCAAAACTGTCGAATTAAATGTAGGGGACTTGGTTTTGCATAAGGCTAAAGTTAGTAATCCTACCCACAACCATAGGGAAGGGAAGGATTATACTGTATCCTATTGCAGTGGAGGGGGCAAGCAAAGTGTCCTGCCTCACTGCAAGAGTGCTAATGCAGAAGAGGTAACATGACTTGTAAGGTTAGTCATCTTGTCGAGTAACAATCAGTAATCTTAGGTCAGACACCAACGCAATCGAGTCAAAAATCAAATGAATCTAGTATGGGTGATGTGGTCGTCGGCGTCTCAACTTGTTTTGAGAGACGCCTTCTTGGCCTTGTGATGGTAAGATTTTTTTTGTAGCCTTGTCATGATCACAAACAAGTCCGTCGAACATCCAATGTGATGTGATGTGCATCCATTCAGCTACTGCTAAGTTCAGGGCTGAGGACAACTCACATGTGACGTTCTTGGCCTGCTAACAACGTTGGGAAGAAGGAAGACATCGGCATGGATGAACCACCTGATATTACTGTGCACAGCAAATGTCGTGGAATAGAGGTGAAAGATGAGATGTCAACGTGAGATGGTGAAAGAAAAATAAAACGAAAAAACAAGAATATGATATGCTTTGAAATAAGATGGGAGTCAAAGAGGATATTTAATAGGCATCTCAATTGCATATTTTCCAAAGGATATTTATCTGAGGAATAAGTGGTGACGTGGGAGACGCGTCGGTCCCATTTGGTCTTACCCTGTGGTGTATTTACTCAACTGTGACAATTGGATGGTCAGCTCCTCCAGAGCTCTGTACGAGCTACCCCCCTCCGCTACCGCCGCCACCGCCCTTCCCCGTAGCTCCGCTACCCGATCCCTCACCTCCTGCCACTCTCCCCCCTCCGCCACCGACTCAGCCAGCGTCCTCGCCAGCTCCTCAGCGGCTGGCGTGCCCTCTGCGCCGCTCCCCTCCCCCACCCTGACAGCTACCCCTATGTCCTCCACCAGCAGCTTCGCGTTCACGAACTGCTCCGCCTCCATCGGCCAGACCAGAAGCGCCACGCCCGCCGTCACCCCCTCCAGCACCGAGTTCCACCCGCAGTGAGTCACGAACGAAGCCACCGCAGCGTGGCCCAGGATCGCCACCTGCGGCGTCCATCCCCGCATCACCATCCCTCTCGCCCCCTCTCGCCCCTCCGGCGCCGCCGCAGCCCCGCCGAGCGCCCACAGGAAGCGGACCCCGCTCTTCTCCAGCGCCGCCGCGATCCCGCCGATCTGGGCCTCCGTCGGCGTGTACTGGCTTCCGAAGCAGATGTACACCACCGATCGCGGCGGGCACGCGTCTAGCCACGCCATGACCTCCTCCGCCGGGACGGAGGTGCGCCCGCCGCGCCCCTCCACGGCTCCCGCCGGGCGGATCGGCCCCACAGCCCAGACGCGGTCGTGGCCGTAGGATCGCCTCAGGTGGGCGAGGTAGTCGCCCTCGAGGGCGTCGAAGGTGTTGATGACGGCGCCCCAGCTGGCGGCGTTGGCCAGGAAGGAGTCCTTGGCGAACTCCCAGTCCGGGTCGCCGGCCTTGTAGCGGCGGTAGACGGAAGGGAGGTGGGCGAAAGGGAAGGAAGGGGCGGACGTGAGAGAGGCGAGGGTGACGGAAGAGGAGGAAGCGGCAGCGCCGGAAGGGGGGGCGGGGGGCATCTGTCGCCAGACGTGGTCGAGGACGGAAACGCCGAAGGCGCCGGAGGAGTAAAAGACGACGCGGGGGATGCCGAGGTCGGCGGCGAGGTGGTGGGTCCAGCCGATGAAGAAGTCGGAGAGGAGGGCGAAGGGAGGGCAGGTGAGGGAGCGGGCCCAGGAGACGACGGCGGGGCCGAGGGAGGAGAGGGCGTGGATGAGGGCGGCGACGGAGTTGCCGTGGGAAAGGTGGCGGACGTGCTCGACGCCGGGGGCGAGGGTGGAGAAGGAGAAGGGGAGGACGAGGGGGAAGGCGGAGGGGGTAGCGGCGAGGAAGTGGTCGAGGAGGGGGAGGTTGGCGGGGGTGACGACGACGGTGAAGGAGAGGCCGGGAAGGCGGAGGGATAGATGGTGGACGAGGTCGAGGAGGGGGATGAGGTGGCCCTGAGCGGGGAAGGGGAAGACCAGGAGGTGGAGGACGTCGCCGGTCGTCGACATCAGTCTTGACCGACCCGGGCTCGGTGGTGCGAACGGAGGAAGGCGAGACCTAACTTGCTGGGGCGGAAGCCGTCGCCATCGCACGTCGTGCATTCATCACATGATGTGACCTCCATTTAAAATAAATAATTTTATTTCTATATTAAAAAACATAACACGTGATTTAAAAAATAAATAATTGTATTTCAACATGTGACATGTTATAATTATTCATTATTTTTTTTCTCGTCACTTTTAACTCATACGTCACATCACGTATTATGTTTTTCATCAATATTAAGACAAATAAAATTAATTTTTTATTTTTAAAATTATAAAAATCATAATATAATTTTTTTTAAATATAAAATTATGTTAACAGAGTCTAAAAATAGAAAATAATCTATGATTAATCCGAAGATGATAACGTCAGTACTAAGACGGCATGGTGATCATCATATTGTTCATATTTACTTTTATGAATAATATGAGGACCAACTATAATGAACTTAAAGAGTATTAATGAAGTTGAGTATAGCACAAATTGTTGACCAATCAAGTTATCAATGTACTAGTCAAACTGTTCTTCATTTCTCTGAATAATCTTACTTATATATACAATACTTTTTATTTCTTCAATAAAAAGTATCTAACAATAAATGAAAAGGATCCAACAAAATAAAAAAAAATGTTGGATTTACATGTTAAAATAAATATGTTGACTTGCAAACATAAATAAAGCCAAGATTGATGGTTGATCAACTCAAAAATGCGAGCATTAATTTGTAAATAGCCTCAAGAACTCTCCATGTCTAAAAAAAAAGCCCACTTTATAAAGCAAGTTTAATTCTAACTAAACATTTAACGCAAACACAAGAAAAAGGTTCCCTGTTTAACTATGACCAATCCATGAAGCTCTCACTTTGCCTTGTAACTATTGACTAAGAAAAAAGAAACATAAATGCAAAGAAATAATGGTCATGGATGACAATCATGGCTAACCTAATTTTCCTTGATCCAGATTGAACAAAGAGAGCATGGTCGATCAGATGTAAAGCTTAAGTTCACAGCTCAATGAATTACTTTGTGCCATTACAAGTAACATAAAAGCTAAAATGTCATAATCAATGAACAATACGAGCTAGTCTTGACAAAACAAGATCATCATTATCTTGGCAGGAAGGAGAGAAATGTCTGTATCTGAGATCTTGTACATAGAGACAGAAATTTGATGAACTCACAAATAAAGGAATCAGAGATGACGTACAGGGAATGTGGCCTTCTCGACTCTGAGACAGCATTACATTCTGAGCAAGTAGGCGCTATCGGCAAGAACTGTGCAAGTTCAGCATTATAGTATGCATGAAGACAGCTGCATCACCTTTGGTTGTTTAACTTGACAGCTTAGATTTTGTCAATATCACTATCTAAGCCCTGCATAACACAAAAATTTCAACTGAGCAGACAAATACACTTCTTATTCTTCCTAACATAAAACTATACTAATTCTCGCAAATACATGTTTTGCATCTTAGTTCCTTTTTTATTGTTCTTTTTGAAAATTTATAGTGTCACTAATTACTTTAATCCTTTTCTAGAATAGCTTTGAATATCTCCCTTAATCTTACAATTTGATATAAAAAAAACTCTTGTTCCATTTATCTACATCTTTTCTATCATCAAAATTATGTTAAATACAATCGATCTATCTCCTAAACCTTTTCAAACTACAAGTATACAATTAGCTATTTTCAGTCGTAATTTAATCTTCTTTGATACTTCTTTTATCATATTTGTTCTAATCTCATGAATAAATCCATGATTTATAAACTTCCCACCGTCGTTTTAATTTAACACATAATCGTCATTAAAATGTTTATAAAAAAATAACACAACAACAAAGGGCAAAAGATAGTTATTGGTCATAATAAAGGTGTGATAAAATAGAAGACCATATTGGTCATGCTAGCAAGTAAATAGCCACAAAAGACCATGTGAAAATAAAACCAACTATTTGTGACAAGTTTGCATGAGCAATGCAAATTCAACAAAATGAGATTAAATAGAATATGATGGGATAGTAATTCGATGTAATACATAAATACTATCATTAATTAGAAGCTGAATGAATATTCAGATCACATGATTTATATCATCATAGCATTAATCTCATCTATGAAAAAAACATAACAATGTCTTTTCCTTTAGTTTCTTGTTGGATCGCAAAGAGCAAGAGTTACTCAAAGCAACCAGACCGTCATATGTTACAGTAAAATGGACACTAAAAACTACTGAATTTCATGTGTTGGAAATTTGTGAGGTATCTTACCGAGGTGCTCCCAATCTTATTAAGATCATCATCCAAACCATCATTCCCATCATCTGTAACAGCATAAGATTATTATGAGGCAGGAAGTTGTAACTAGTAACTACTTTATTCTAGAAGCGACAAAGACGAATTGTAGAGTTACTCAAAATATGAAAAGACAGCGAGTCCATTGAGGTTGCAGAAACATTTATTATATATTTTTAACCATAAATTATGATAAAAAAATGTATAAATGGAATATTGCATACCCAAACCCTCATCATCACTTCCAAGATCTCCCAGAAGGAACACATCCAAGTCCTCTACGGTTGATGAGGTAGTAGTCTTTTGCAGTTTTGTTTCTTTTGATTTTGCTGCAGAAGCTGAGACAGCAGTTGGATTTTCCTTGATTCTATCAACTTGACTTTGCTCTGCTTTAGTCTTCAACTCTTCCATATACTGTTTCTCGTAGCTGATTTATTGTAAAGACAGCTAAAGTCAGTATTGGCTGCCTGCTTCCTTTGCCCCAGTGAGAGCTCAGGTTAGTGTCAAACAAGCATACATCTCACAGAAAAAACATTAAAGTATATATAAAATTCTTGTAAATAAAACATGCATATTCCAGTCCCAAGACTCAGCTTGAACAGTTGATTCAGTGCTAAGTAAAACAGTAAACTGGAGGGAATGAAGGCTAATCATAACATGATTTTCTGCATTTAAAGGAGAGAGACAACCATCTAGTGAAAGCAATCTGAAATCTGAAAAGGAAAAGAAAGAGCATGACATACCACTTAATCAAACTACCATCCAAGACTTGTCAGTAAGCATAACACAAAGAATTCTGACCATAAAAGATTTTCTTTCAAAAGTAAGTTGATTCAAAAGTCAATCCTTGATTAGGAAACAAACATATTTCCAATATAATTATGTATAATCTGGATCTGTTAACATCCTTAATGGACAAGTAATTTCAGCCTTTTGTTTGATACCGAGCCTAATTGGGATATGCAGGATTTTAAATGTTATCAAATATTTTTTATGGAATTTTCTACTAGTCCAAAAATGCTACAAAACTGACTGTCATTTTATATCCTTTATCAACATAAGAATTCTAAAATTTGGATGGTATCAACAGGCTACAGAAGAAAAGATACTTACGGAGCCACATAACTGTTTATGAGAGTAAAATATATCCGCCAGAATTTCCTCTCCTTCATATAGCGTGGGCATAGCTCATATCTGAATGTTGATATTTCCTGAAACATTAGATGTAAATTATCCAGTCATAATCTTATGTTTAACAAAAAAAAAAAAGAAGAAGAAGAAGAAGGATGGCATTGCTGACATTTCATCGACAAGATTAGCATACACAAAGGGTAAGTTAACTATGATCAAGTAACATAAAGTTAACGTCGTCTTCACATTGCAGTACTGAAAGATTATGAATTAATTAACAGAATTGGTTCTTTCAGAACTTCACAAGATGTAAAATGAGAGATTCAATACAAGCCAAACTATTGAAAAAATTAAATTGACACAAGAAATAAGTTTAACAGAATGAAACACCTTCACTGTCGACAGAACAAGTGTAGCATGCCTTGCTTGCCATTCATTAAGATCCTGCCTCACATTTGACACTGTGGGAACGTCTGACATCTCTGGTTCATCTACAAAGATAACACAAATGTAGTAAGATTAACCTTGAAAATTAGAATTAAAAGATACTGCATATCTTCTGACGAACAAATTAGCAATAACACCCTACATAGGCTATTACAGAAAAATAAGCAACAAGGTAATCCAGAAAACTCGTTGCACAGGAACACAAACACATCAATAGAACAACTTCAGATGCCACATAAATTCCTGAAACATTTTGTTATAACAGCGTAACAACAAATAATTGAGCTATCAATTGCATTCGGAGCCCATAATATTATCAAATCGATCATGTCAAGTCCGTCTCTTTCAATTAAAGCTTCAATCAAGAAGATAGACAACCGTGAAATGCAAACACAGATGATAAAATCGAGTGAAACAAGGAGGGAAGAAAGGATCTAGCGCGCACCTTGCATGGGGAAATCCCTGAAAGTACTAAGCTGGATCCCCTTCACGAACTCTCTCAGCTCCTCGGTGACCCCAAACCTCTCGAGATCCGACCCGGGGTCGGGAGCAACAGCCGCATTGGATCCCTGCCCCAAGGTGGAAGGGATCGGGATGGGGATGTCGACGGCGAGGGTCTTGATCTGGTCAGCGGCGCGGAGGGCCTCGGAGCGGAACAAGTCGGCCTTCTTGGAGGCCTCGGCGGCGATCTCCTTCGACTTCTTGGTCGTCTCGGAGACGAACTCCTGAGAGATCCTGGCAGCGTCCCTGGTGAGATCCTGCGACCGCTTCGCCGCCTCCTCGGCTAAGCCCTTCGCCCTCTGCCACAGATCCATGCCCGATCCGGCGATCCCCACCACTCCCCGAGACCCGGAAGAAGACGCGACCAACATCTCTCTCAAGGTAACTTATTTACGCATTTATTCGTATTCCAGAACTATAAACTTACATATACGCCCTTATAGTATATAAGATGTATGTTATTCCAATATGCTATTTCTATATTTACAAGGATATACTTGTAAATTAATGAGGACAAATACATGATCTTCAAAATTCACAGGAGAAGGACGGGATCTAATACAAGACCGTATTGTAAGAGAAATTTAGTATGACACTTGGAGGTTGGATCCGATGTTTATGATGTATATATATGTATATGTATATGTATATGTATATGTGTGTGTATATATATATATATGTATATTTGTATATATATATAAAATCTAGTAAGGTTGATCTATTGGGATGTGCCACACAATGGAGTAATGGCAATGGAAAACACTAATAAAGTAGTCCAAATTAGCATTAAATTATCAGATATAACACTAATAAATTCTAAACAACTGATAGCTTACCAATAATTTAATTCTATTAGAATCTGTAAGGATGTCAAACAATTCAAGATATGGAAAACAGAATCTGTAATCAAAATTTGAGTTCCTGCCCAATTTTTTTTTTTCTGAGCAAAACATTGTCTATGATCACACTGAAGTCAAAACTGGAGGAATTTACATGGCAATGATCTCTGTCTAGCTGCTGAGCAGCTTTATCTTTATGAGTTCTTGTGATTCTAAAGATCATAGACATCTAGGAAGCCTTCATTCATGCTTAAACTATAGGCTAAGATCTTGATATAATATTTAGAGAACACAACTGAGTCTGTAGATAATAGCAGCTGTATCTATCAACTTCAAAAGATCTATGACAGATCTTGATATAATATTTAGAGAGAAATGTGTTCTCTTTTTCAGAATGAAAACATTTAAAGGGGATTGTTAAAGCAATTCCATCTCATTCAAGGAGACCAGAAAGAAAGAGTTCATTTCTGAGCTTTGAGCAGCTCACAAGTACTCAGTTGAGAAAGAAAACTAAACAGGAAAAGAAAGTAAAGTCATCTCCTTCTCATATTACTTCAGTTTCCACTAAGATCTTTTCCTAAGCCTTCTCACAACTGAAAGAAACAGAACTCTTCCAAACCTAATATCTATTGATCTACCAAGATCTGCAATGCCTCCAACATCCTCAAAAATCATCAGAAGTAACAAAGCTCATAGAGATCATAAAAAGAAGAATTAGAACAGGAAGATCTTTTAAGTAAATACCTCAAAGTCCTGCCTCCTTTTTCTCCTCCTCACCAAAAGGTCAAAACTTCTGAAGATATCAGCTACTTGAGACAAATCTGCTGCCTACTTCAGAAGCCACTTATTTAAGTTAATCTAATCCTATAACTCACATCAAATGAATCACTGATCCAACATGCATAAACCCAAGTTGATAATAGTAGATCTATATAATCATATAAACCAAGACAAATATACTCTCACCTTGTTTTAATCAGCTACTTTTCTGCATGCCTCACTTCATGTACCATGGTAGCAATACAATTAATTCTTATTCCTCCAGCAATATCATCTCTGCACATAATTTAAAATGAGAAACAAAAGAAAATACAAGTTGATGATGGCTGCATAACATTTACAGGGGAAGAAGAAAAATGATGGCATGCCATGTTGCAGATACCCAAGAACTGTATCTTTGTTTGTGCTTCTTTCCATGATATTTCTTCAAGCCCTTGCCTTAGCCTTGCATAGATTTCAGACTGTCTTAACCCTGGTTATAATAATTCTTCTTCCTCAAACAAAATCATATCTACACATCAATAAAAAAAGTGGCACAGAAGGAAAACACAAGAGAGGCAATTGTTGGGGATGGATGATACAATGAGCAAGCAAATAATCTTTCTCCAAGATATGCATAGGAAGAGGAAAACTTGTGCAGATCATTACTAGCATTTTGTCCCGGAATTAGTTGGCCCATATGAAGAACCTCAACTACAAGCTTGGCAAAACTGTTCTTGAATCATATCACTGTGCCTTTATGTGCTATTATGCCCTGCTCTCATTTCTGTAGATCAGCAGCTGTGCTGCTCCAACAGTGATATACTTGATGTCTTATCTATACACTTCTTCCTTCTCTTGATACTAATGCTTTGTAATCAAGATCTTTCTGGTCTGATGAAATGATCAAGCTAAGATAGACTACTGGAATCTCTTTCTGCCTCTCTTAGCTTTGATAATTTCATCTATGAAATACTTGGGAAACAATATTTTAGAAGGAAGAATCAACCAATGCTCAATTAGGCAAGCTATTAGCCACATACTGGATTTCATGAACATCCCTAATTTTCAGGGAATGGAGGCAAAAGAATAAAAAACTGGAAAATATCTATTTTTCTGGTTGATGTCTACATCCATAGTGATGTGGTCAATCAAATAATTCTTGGTGTATCAATTTATGAAATATTTTAATATGAAGGATATCATTGTATATTTTTTAGAACAACTTGTGATTCAAGTTTCTATACCATTTTATAATGTGCTGTTAGCCACTTTCTTCACACAATTTTAGGTGGAAGAGATTATTTGATGATAAATAAAGTATAATATAAAACTGTGCAAAAGAATATATATATATATACACACATATATGCTAATATATTAATAGCATTCTGTGCTTGATGAATACCTCATGTAGTTGGACTGGTCAACATCTTTGAGCCTGAATGAATCATCAAAGAACAGTCCTCTTATACCCCATAGCTGTTTCTGATCAAGATGAGGCCTCAAATTGGAAATGGTCCAATATAGTTGCTTAATCATGACTTAGCTTTTAAGACTCATTCTGCAAAGTCAAATCAAGTTTTGACTAAGTTGTGCTATGTCTCCTCAGCTTTTTTTTTTTTTTTGGGAGCATTCATCGTTCTGCACAATCAGATATGTTGAACTCTAGCAATTCAAGTCTCTTTTTATTTGATTAAACATAAATCTAAAATATGCAAAAAAAAATTTGGAGCCTTTAATATTATTTATCAACTCCTACTCTATCATTATCTTCAACAAATTCTCGTATAATTTATAATAAGATATTATTAGTCAACAACCATGGAGACACTCGATTTGATTTTGATTTCGAATCTTGATACACATCGATCTACAACAAAGATAGTAAATTCGTATAATTTGTAATAAGATATTATTAGTCAACAATTATGGAGACACTCGATTTGACCTTCATTTCGAATCTTGATGTATATCAATCTACAACAAAGATAGCAGATTCGTGTAATTTATAATAAGATATTATTAGTCAACGACTATGAAGACACTCGATTTGATCTTGATTTCGAATCTTGAGGCACATCGATCTACAGTAAAAAAAAACAGCATATTCGTATAATTTGTAATAAGATATTATTAATCAACAACTATGGAGACACTCGATTTGATTTTGACATCGATCTACAACAAAGATAGTAGATGACAAAATCCTTTAATTATAGTAAAATATTTTTTTTGAATTATGTTTGATTTGGAGAATATTTTTGATTGACTTGACAAAGTCAATTAATCTATTATTTTTTTAAAAAATTATCCCAAAAAGGATATAAAAAATTATTATTGTTGAGATTTTG
This sequence comes from Musa acuminata AAA Group, assembly GCF_036884655.1. Taxonomy (NCBI): domain Eukaryota; kingdom Viridiplantae; phylum Streptophyta; class Magnoliopsida; order Zingiberales; family Musaceae; genus Musa; species Musa acuminata. The sequence goes on along the minus strand of NC_088343.1, from coordinate 4,290,616 downwards.
TTGTTTTCCAATCCAATTTTATTTACATAATAAAAAAAAATTGAGGATAGCATCAGATAAGCAGAATAAAATTAGAATACTAATCCTTTTTGTGTTGAAGCTTATTTTAGCATTTGTGATAGAGAAATATGATGAGGTGTTATCCCATTTGGTGTTCTTTTGAGGTTGTCCAAAGCGGCGCCGTTTAGCAACCAAAATGGAAGACGTCGAGTTCACGAAGGCTTCCATCTCGAAGACCTCATCAGATTACTCCACATGTTCAAACAACGAGTGGCGGAGGGACCGCCGCTGACGCGCCCGAACAGTTGGAGACGAAAGCCTTCGAATCTAATGCATGTTTGTCGTTGCCGCCGTTGACAACTTCTTGCTTTCGTTTTCGCAGATTAATTCGTTTCTCTTTGTTCCAATCATGCGGTCCGTCTCCTTCACGGAAGGTGATGTGAGTTATCTTTAATTTTTTGTGGTGTTTTTATGCCAACACTAATTTGGAGTTTGACCAGTTGGTGGCAGTCCGATTGGGAAGCTTCCTTGATCTGTCCTGCTGTGTTCGAGTAGGTAATTATTTAGTCGATCGGTTGTTTATGGGATTAGACGGGAGAAAAAAGGAGCAATTTTTGGTCGTGATGATTGCGGAGGATTATTTTTATGGAATCTGGGAGTCAACACGGCGACGCGTCCCAATTGGATTAGATGAGGTAAAAAAGGGGTTATATAGATGGAAAGGAAAAATATTAGTTTTTGATCAACAGGGATTAACTTAATGGGATTCGGAAGTCAACAGGGAGAACGCGGAGAGACGGAGGGAGCAAAAGAAGAGGAGGAGACTTCTTCCCTCCCCCCCCCCCCCCTCTCTCTCTCTCTCTCTCTCTCTCTTGTGTCTTCTTTAATGCATCCCAATTGAGAAGTTGGGGTTTCCTGTGGCCGGACAAAATTCGGGTGAAAGGCTAGGTTTTTATTCCCATATCGATCACATCTCCCACCTCCTTTAGGAGACACAAACCCTGTTCTTGTTCTTCCGCTGCTTTTCTCGTCTGATTTGGTTTGGTTTCTGATCCCCACCGGAGAAGTTCCTCTGGATTTCCATCTCGCTCGATGTTGCTCTTTGTTATAGATTTTGATTTCACTTTGGATTAATCCTTTTGGTGGCCTTTGTTGTGTTTTCTCGGATCGGATGGGGCAGTTAGAACAAAGGTCGTCAGAACGTTTGCTTTCTATACTTTGATCTACCTTTCCATTTCATGATCCTCTTTGCTTTTCGTTGACTTCGTTACTTCATTCATTCCCAAGATTCCATCAAACTATAAACTGTTCGTGAAAATCGCATCTTCGTAGTCCCACATCCAGTTCTTCTATAGCATCTTTTCAGAACAAATCAAGATTTCCCAGAGTTGGTGTATATTGCATTCGATACTGTACATTGTGATACTTTCAACTCTTTCTCAGTGTGTCCGGTAGTACCTTAGTTTGGTGTAGCTGAATAGTTGTTTGAAATGAGGCTCTTGGTGCATGTGATTGAAGCCCGGAACCTCCTTGCAATGGATCTCAATGGCCTGAGTGATCCGTATGTAAAGTTACAACTAGGAAAGCACCGAGCTAAAACAAAGGTGGTCAAGAAGAATCTGAACCCTGTGTGGGATGAAGAGTTTAGCTTTCGAGTTGGAGACCTCAATGAGGAGCTCACAGTATGTGTTTTGGATGAAGACAAGTACTTCACTGATGATTTTCTGGGACAGGTGAAGGTTCCGCTATCAAAAGTCTTGGATGCAGAGAACTTGACCCTTGGAACAACCTGGTATCAGCTGCAGCCCAAGGGCAAGAAGTTGAAGAGCAAAGATTGTGGTAATATACCACCTTTTCATTTTCATTCATGCATTTTGGAAATTGAGAATCTGTTACAATTGCTCGGCATGTTATTGATTTGAGATGTAATTTATGTTTATAATATAAGGCCGAACCACATACCTGTTGGTTGATCTCAAGGATGACCTTACCTAAAATTCTTCTCATCTCAAACAGATATCCAAGCTCATTGGCTTTTGACCTTTGTGAATTAGGTTTCTGCATGTGTTTTGAACTTTTAATTAGAATTATTCTTTCTGCTCATGCAGAAATTTTCCCTTGGTTTAGGTTGTCATCTTGATTCACGATTCTTTTGAGTGACCCAGTTGTAAGTCACACAGTTGCAAGTTACCAACCTTGGTTTATTCCATCTTCCCAATTCAATTTGTTGACCATGACAACCTACCTATATCTGGAGCTACCTAACTCGATTGAAAAATTTGTAAACCAATTTTGAGGATTTTAGAGCAGAGGCATCTGGATGAAAGGGAATTTTTTGGATGACAGGGATTTTATCCTTCAACCTGAATGTTAATACTGGATGCTCAAGTCAGTATGTTAATGCTGGATGCTCAAGTCAGTAAGTGATCAGTGTCAATCGGGTTGTTTTTCCTGGTTAATTGTACAATCGTTGCAAGCTTATATTATTTGCACGCAAGTGGACTGAGATATGGTTTGATACATATTTAAGATCATCCAAATATGTATGAGGATGTAGAATTAAAAGCTGTGCTGTATCAATAAATACTCCATTGCATTTTCTCCAGTAAACAAATCCTCTTACCATATTGTGGCATTAATGCTTACTTTGGGATGGCCTTCATTTCTTTTTTTCTTTGCTGAATGGAAGTATGATCGAAAACTAATTTTATTATAAAATTATATCTTTTTTGTACTCATATACCAGTTCAGATCCAAGTATGTCTTTGTGGCTTCATCCTGCAGGAGAAATTCGTCTAACCATATCTATGAACCAGAAGAATACTGAAGAAGCATCTTCTGGCACACGAATCATTTCTGATGATCTTGCATCAAATTCGGATAGATCAGGCGAGTTAACAAAGGGAAGGCATTCATTATCTTCAAATGATGATACAGAATCAGCTGCTGCACCAGTGCTTAATGAAATGGATTCTCTTAAGGAAGAGAAACCAAATGCAGGAACTTTTGTGGATCGTCTGTTTCAGTTATTTGGTGGGAAAAATGTAGAGCCTACATGTTCTTCCACTAGGGATGTTGATTATTCAGAAAAATTGCAAGATGTACCAGCGGATGAAGATTGTGAAGACCAAATGGTTGAAGCATGCGCCGATCTCCCATTTGATGAATTATTGAAAACTATGGAATCAAAGGTTCAAAGTGAAATGCCTGCAAATTTGCCAGGAGGTGTACTTCTTGACCAATCTTATTCTGTTGCTCCAGGTGATCTAAACTCCTTTCTCTTTTCACCGAGTTCAAATTTTTGGCAATCACTGGCTGAGGTTCAAGGAACCACTGGTTTTCAAGCTGAACCTTGGAGACTTGAAAATGGTGGGGAGAGCTTGAAAAGAGTTGTTACATACACAAAAGCTGCAACTAAATTAGTAAAGGCTGTGACAGCTACAGAGGAGCAGACTTATTTAAAGGCTGATGGGAAATTTTTTGCTGTTTTAGCAAGTGTGAGCACACCTGATGTTCCTTTCGGCAGCAGTTTCAGGACAGAGCTTCTCTTCTGCATAATGCCAGGGCCTGAATTGTCTTCTGAAGGACAATCGTCTCGTCTGGTAATATCCTGGCGCACAAATTTCCTACAGAGCACTATGATGAAGGGAATGATTGAAAATGGAGCAAGGCAAGGTTTGAAGGACAGCTATATACAGTTTGCTGAGTTGCTCTCCCAGAGTATAAAACCGGTTGATTTAAAAGAAACTGCATCTAGCAAGGAGCAGATCCTAGCTTCTATGCAAGCTGAGCAGGAGTCAGACTGGAAATTGGCATGTCGATTCTTTGGAAATTTCACTGTCATATCTTCTGTCTTTGCAGTCTTATATGTTCTTGCCCACCTCTTGCTTGCAAATCCTAGCACAATTCAAGGGCTTGAGTTCCCTGGCTTAGATCTCCCAGATTCAATTGGTGAGATTGTCGTTTGTGGGGTTCTTGTTCTACAAGGAGAACGTGTTCTAAATAGGGTCGGACGTTTCCTACAGGCAAGGAAGCAAAGAGGTAAAAATACTTTTATTTACTTTTGATTGTTTTTTTGTAGAACTATCCTGTTTCAATACTTGATTCTTGGTAATAATGGTCATGGTTTCCCACATTATTTTGGTTCTGAAAGCAACCTCAACTTCCATAAATTCATTTAATATATGAATGCTTATTATCCAAAAGTTATTGCAGTGAAATATAAGATTCTCTCTTCATTTTATACAGTAATCCCTTTATATTTAGCTCAGAAATAACAAAATCAACATTTCAGGGTAGCACAGTGTTGTAATTCTAATATATTTTTTGGATTATATATATATATATATATATATATATATATATATATGCCACAGCAACTTTCCAGATCATGTTCTCTAACTTATTATCGATCAGAGATGTACATTATACAAAGATTTGCAACATTATTCTGTTTTTGTACAAAAGTGTGTAATTGTATCACTGTGCCACAATAATGTAAGCTTTAATGGATTAACTTTTTAGGAGCTCTGACACCGTCTGATACCCTTTGGACATGCACAAACCTGGTATTGTTGATGCATGAACAGTGTCTATTTAATTGTTCATCATGATAATTGTGTGGATTAAAGCCCTCACTTGCACTGTCACCTTTATGAACTTAATCTTCTTATAATTAAAAACAAGGTCTTCTTCTTCTTTTGACTATAGCCTTTGTTTCTCAGGCAAAAAAAAATATTATGATCACTTGCATCTTTCTACTTTCTGAACTCATCTCATCTAAATTCTGACCTGTTTTGCCATTAACTGGTATTATCTTATGCTCTAGGAAGTAACTTATTGTTATTGATGCAGGCAGTGATCATGGGATCAAAGCACAAGGGGATGGTTGGTTACTAACTGTTGCTTTGATTGAGGGTAGTAATTTAGCAGCTGTGGATTCAACTGGATATTCTGATCCTTATGTTGTCTTTACATGCAATGGTAAAACAAAAACAAGCTCAATTAAGTTCCAAACACTGGATCCTCAGTGGAACGGTAATCATTCAAATAACTTGGTGCCTGATTTTGTTATTCACAATTTCACATGACTAGTTGCTCAACATGAACAACTGCAACAAGTCAGCTTCTGTTGTGACATCAAATTAGAAGCCCACATGTAAAATTGAATACATGTCAGACTACCAGTTTACACATCAATTTGCCACTAAAATTTTCATTAAACAATGAGTTGGCTAAATCTGCCTTTAGTATATTTATGCTCTTATACCAGCATTCTTTTTCTGTTCCCTCAAGATTTAGGGAGAGTTGAAATTGAGTTGAATAATATCCATCTGAATCCATATCCTTATACAATCCTGGTGTATTCCTCATATGTCCAATTATGGTTACATAAATTTGTATTCCTCATATGTCCATATTCTTACTTAGATTCCGGTATCCTGGATATGAATGCTGATACAGGTTCAGTTTCCATGTATCCAGAAATTCTTAGTCATTGCTTGATGCTGCCATGTCCTTCGCATTGCAGTCTTGCAATCTGTTTCTGAGTAATAATGACTATCCAATCATATAAGGCAACTTTCAAGGATCAAATTACAATTTGTCAAAGTTTTGGGAAGCTTTACCCTTGATATGCAACGTTTTATCAATCTGTCTGAAGATTTTGGTTTCACTCACAGAACTATTAGATGGTCCATTTAGAGTATGCATAGAATGAAATGATAGAGAACACTGATGACAGGGTGATCAACGTACATCCCTAATAAACTTTGCTTTTGATTTTCAATAGAATGTTTGTTGTACTAATTATCTGTCAGTTCTGCAGAAATCTTTGAATTTGATGCCATGGATGATCCCCCATCTATGATGAATGTGGATGTTTATGATTTTGATGGACCTTTTGATGAAGCTACATCCCTTGGTCATGCTGAAGTGAATTTTCTAAAATCTAATTTATCCGACCTAGCAGATGTTTGGATTCCTCTTCAGGGTAAGTTAGCTCAGGCATGCCAGTCTAAGTTGCATCTGAGGGTTTTCTTAAACAATACACGAGGCAATGATGTTGTCACAGAGTATATATCAAAAATGGAGAAAGAGGTTGGGAAAAAGGTAAATTTTGATTCTGTATTAGATATCGCTTCATTGATTTAAACTTCAAGTTTAGTATGTTTACATGAACTGCTCATTTCAACATGTAGATAATATTGAGGTCTCCACAGACAAATTCTGCTTTCCAGAAGCTGTTTGGTCTGCCAGCTGAAGAATTTCTGATCAATGATTTTACTTGTCACTTGAAGCGCAAACTGCCTATGCAGGTGCTTATATTTATACTTACCTTTGCACTTAAGCTCTTGTTTAACTTCAAGTGTAAACTTCATTTTCTTCTTTTATATGCTTGGGAAATGACACTAGGATTTTGAATGATTACAACATTGTGGATTTTTACTAATTAGTGCAGTCTTAGTCAGAAACAGTCTAGGGTTCACAAATCACTATATTATATTGAAACATTTGGACTTCATTCTTCTTGGACAGACGACAAATAGTGTGACAATATTTGCTATTTTGATATATTTTAGTTTTTGTCTAAAAGTCTTGTTTCATTTTCTTCTCAGGGTCGCCTTTTTCTCTCTCCCAGAATAATAGGTTTCTATGCAAACCTTTTTGGACATAAAACAAAGTTTTTCTTTCTCTGGGAAGATATTGATGATATACAAGTAATTCCTCCATCATTGGCAACGATGGGGGGTCCATCTCTTCTGATTATTCTCCGGAGAGGCAGAGGCATGGATGCAAAGCATGGAGCTAAGGCGCTTGATCCAGATGGCAGACTTAGGTTTCAATTCCAGTCATTTGTGTCATTTAGTGTAGCCAACAGGTAATTTTGGTCTAAGATTATGTTATATAGCATTTTATGGATAAAAACTTGTCTAAGATATTACATAAAGTCATATTAAGAAAATCATTTTCTTACTTTTCTTTAACTTTGTGTTAATCAACCATCAGTTTCTCAATTTAGATCTTTTGCATGCATTCATCTATTGAGATTCAATATGTTTTCCACTTAGTCTTCTGATTTATTGGTTTGGCTACTGCTTGACATTTAAAAGTCACATTTTCTTTTAGTAATGCTTAAGAGTTAAATGAAATTAGGAATGTAGATTGTAGGTTCATGTTCTACATCATCTCATAATTATGAATTGAAATTGCCACGGCAATGCCCAACAGGACAATCATGGCACTGTGGAAAGCAAGAGCCTTGAGCCCTGAACAAAAGGTGCAGATAGCTGAAGAAGAATCAGGAGCAAGAACTTTGCAGGGTGAAGAGATTGGATCTTTCTTAGTCTTAGAGGATGCTAACATGTCAGAAGTCTTCTCCTCTGCTGTTGATGTTGATGTAAGTTGTTTTCCTGTCATCTACACATTTTTATTCTCAAGGTATGAGAATCTTCAAAATGACCTTTAACATGCTATCAGATCAACACACTGATGGAGTTATTTGATGGAAGTTCATTGGAACGAAGAGTAATGGAAAAGGTTGGTTGTGTTGACTACTCCGTAACACCATGGGAAGCAGTTAAAGGAGATGTGTACCAAAGGCAAATTTATTTTAAATTTGACAAGAATTTATCCCGTTATGGGGGGGAAGTGACTAGCACCCAGCAAAAAGCTCCTTTACCCAATAAAAATGGATGGCTTGTAGAAGAAGTGATGGCCCTCCAAGGTGTGCTGCTTGGGGACTATTTCAATGTATGAATACTTTTCAGAAACTAAAATATTTCAAATCTTGACATATCTGAGAATGTGCTCTTCACTGGTGCTTTCTCTGAACATTTTTGTGATCACCTGGTTCTTCTGTGGCCTGCAGCTTCACTTGAGATACCAAATAGATGATCTGTCCCCCAAGTTGAAGGCATGCGATGTGCACGTATCACTGGGGATTGCATGGCTGAAGAGCACCAAACATCAGAAGAGGATAACGAAGAGCGTTATATCGAATTCGTCACTTCGACTAAAGCAGATGTTCAGTAAACTTGAGGATGAACTCACACAACTAAAATAAACCACAACGGTATGCTAGTACTCATAATGTACATTCCCCAGGCTTGCTTAACATGAAACATAGTATAGCTCTTCAGTTGCACTGATCTGTTGCATGTAAGGAAGGTCGGTCAGAGATGCACATAGCATGCGAGAAATGGTAAATGCATTGAGATTAGCATCGAGCCTTCCTTACTCGATTGCAGAAAGGCATTGAGGTCATGATTGGTAATCATCTGTAGTTAACTAGCCTCTACATTCACTAACTTGAGAGAACTCGATCATAGAGGAAATGTGGTATGCCATAAATTTAGTCAGTGGTGGAGTCGACACTAAAGAATCAGTTCATTGGCATTGTTTGGACTTTGTACTATAATTTTTAGGTTTTCTTTCAGTTGACAAATAGAGAGGTCTGTAACATGCGATACCTATTACAAGTTGGCATCCATGGCAACTAGATCGACGAAATTGCAGTGGAATCCAAATCTAAAGTTCTTCCGAAGCTGTTAGTATTCTGTGAAGTATATAGAGAACTACCTTCACTGTTAAAAAACTATATTGTTCAGTTACATATTTGAGAATTCTAATTGTTTGTTATCAACATCACAAGAAATTGATTCTTGGAAGGACTTCTGTACATCTTTCAATATGTTCTCAATAAAACAGCCTGCAATATTTTAGACAGTGATTTGCTCTTTATGAATTATGTGGATGTGATTTATCTCATTTTTTGGACATCTCACCTTGATGCATGCATCTAACACAAGGTCGAACTGATTATGAGTAATATGGACTCCACCATTAGAATCATTTCTAGCTTTCTTATGTTCTTGTTCCTGCAATGCTAAATGATTTTAATGAATGAGAAGCAATGCTGTAAATGACTCAAAAGGGTTTGTGTAGATTAAATGCATGCAATTACACACTTTCTCACATGATTGTATATCACTCTCTTCTCGCATGATTGTTCATGTTGCTTATCCGAATACATCAGAAACCACATGCAAACTGGTGGTGATTCTTTTGTAAGTGAGCAATATACTCCTATAAATCCAAGGAGTTGACAGAGTTTCTTTGTCAACTCCCTGCCATTTCTTGAACAAGTCTAAATATCTTACCTCCCCTAGTTGTAAGCTCCAGTAACTTTGATATGAACATTTCAAGTATGAATTGGAGACTTGATCTGATAGCTGACTTCAGGTTGAGTGCAAGATATGCTACTGAATGGATAACAACAGCCATATTGTGGGTGGAATACTGAAAGCTGAGAGTTCTCTTGCATCATGTTGAGTGAGTGTGCAGACTAGAGAAATATTTCTAATCACAATGTCTGTTTGAAGAAATCCTTTGGTGACACAATAATAGTCTTTGATTAGGACTCCTTTTACTTGCTATTTGCTGATTTTATATTTGGTTAGTTGTACTTGAAATCGATTGTAATCCCATCTGCTTCACTGCTCCTCTCATTAGCATCAGTTATTAAAGGGAAAGTTCAGCAACTGATTAGCTACTGTTGTGTTATTTATCTTGTCTAATAATTCCTTGGAACCATTCTTTGTTACATGCTTGATAACAACCATCTTTGCTCACCTCACTACTAACAAGTTTTATTTGCATAGTGGTTTCAGCTGGATTTTACTGCAAATGATATGAACTAATATTTACCATTATCAAACTCCAGATAGAAATACCAAAGAAATGATCAAATGATTGGAAGAGTTGACCTCTCACTACACACATGTATATAGTTGTCTTTATGATCCCTTTAGTAATAGCACAAGCAAAGATAGATCGATAGGGCTGCTGTTTGACAGTATATCATAAGGTTCTTCGGCTCAAATATTATATTTGTCACTTACCCTTTATAGAGAAAAAAAGAAAAAGGATAGATAGATAGGGTTAGAGGTTATTGCATAGGGGAGCTATTGCTGACCATGGTGGCGGCGATAGATAGCTTCCTTATGGAGGTTGTGGTGGAGGCAGTGACAGTGGTGGTGGTTATGGTGGCGGCAGCAGTGGTGCTTCTGGTGGCCTTTGTGGTGGTTGGGTTGCATGTTGTGATGCAGTACTGTGTGGGGTTTGAGCAGAACTCTGATGGCCATGGAAGCTGCCAGTGCTCACACCCCAAACCATGTAACCCTAATCCAAGCTCACTGCTGAGCTACCATCATCGTATCCTATGACACTGCTTGTTCATGATCATTGAGGTTATATACAAATAGGATATGCAACCAATATTGTCTGTGTTTTTTGGTGAGAGAAATAGAGAGGAGAGGAAGAAAAGAGAGAAAGAGAAAAAAAGGAAATCGATAATACACAGATAGGCTTATGTAACTCATTTTTAGTGGGCAGAATTAGAGGAAATAAGCTAAAGGCAGAAAGAAAAAACTAAGGATTTGGGTGTATAAACTAATAAGAAGGAAGAATTAGTTTGAGAGTCATTTAGTAGGATCCAATTCCTCACGGATACAATGAACAGCCTAATGTATAATCCATGCCGTTATGAGGTCGGATGAGAGTTAATATACACGCACTTAGCTCTCCATTCAGAGAGAGATAGGTTTGATGATTTAAGAGGGTGTAAAGCTGATGAGTGAAGAGGATCCATGTGCCCTTCCTTGAGTAGTTGAAATTAATACTCTTTTTTTTTTATTGTTCTTTGTCTCCATGCTGGGCGCAATCCAATTGCCAAACAACTCCAGCATCAATAGTCCCTCATCATGTAGATATTTGATTTTATAATAACTGTCATGATTAGCATTATCGGTCTGTACCGATATATCGATCAGTTATCGATATAATACATATCGAGCTAACTAATATCAATATACCATCATGCTCTATCGGATAGGTATATACCGTTCGTATTGAACGGTACATTGTATGTGTCAATTACGGAGGACCTGAGGTAAAAAGTCTTACTGCATGATCCTTTAATGTCTCATCACAGAATGCGAAAGTTTATAACACCTTTGATCTGTGGATAACTTACAACTTATTTTGCTGAAGAATCCCCTGGAAGCTTGTTGGAAGGGTTTTCCTCTAAAATTGCAATCAATTTTCTTCATTCTCTCTCTCTCTCTTAAATTAGTGTGTCTCATTTTGATGCCAAAGAAAACTGGACAAGAAGGAAAAATGCTCTTCCAAGTCTGATTACAGATGTGTCATTTGACAGAAGTGTACATCTGGAACCTTGGCAGAGCTTGCAAATTGGAGTTCACTTTGAGAGACTTCCTACTGCTGCCAACCTACTTTAACAAACTTGGAGAAAATTTACATGATTTTAATGACAGTACACATAGATTCACATGTTGCCAGTCCTCCAGAGACTGAAAAAACAATCTGGAGTAATGTAAATGAAGTTGGCTTTTTTTTTAACCACATGTCAAGCTCTATAAAAGATACAATATATGCTTTACATTCATGTTCTCAAAGGAATTAAATCAGAGATACACATCCACAAACCCAGTTCCTGAGTCACATTCTTTGGCACAACACTTGATACAAACACGAGAACTGTCTCGCTAATTTAGACATTATTTTTTATGGTCCTGCTGAAGATGAAAGCAGAAACTGTTTGCATTCTATAACTGGAAGGGACAAGAGCAAAAGCAAAATTTTCTTCTCAGGTATGCATAACATCTATTTTTCCTATAGTGTTATTTACAGCTGGGGTCTTAGAGGCACGCCGTTCATTGTCATCTGATGGTACACTGGACCTCCATTTAGCATGGGCAGCCTCGTCTCTGGCATTGGTTCCTCGTTGGGCTCTCCTTTGGGTATCATGAGTCCTTCAACAGGCGGGCCATGCCCTATATACGAGTGAACTGAAGGGGGAACTGACATCTTCGTCGGAGCTAGAGGACCAAAGCCAGCCATGGCGAGGTTCATTAGGCCCGGTTGGCCCATCGCAAAAGAGAAGCTGGTTGGTGGTCTAAGCTGCTCCATTCCAGGGAGGCCAAATGTGCCAAGAGGTGCATGGCCTTCAAACCTCACCAAACCACCTTGGGTCGATTCTGCTCTTGGAAGCAGGCCATGAGGTTGAGGTCCTGCATTTGATGTGGTATTGGAAGGAGAAGAGCTGGGGTGACCACTATTTCTTGCAGCAGGGACATCGTGGTTGTGTTTGCCCTCATACGTTGTGATGACTGACTTCAGATCATGTGCTGCCCTCTCTACATGTTTTCGAACATTACAACCTGGATGTGTGCACTTATAATAGCTTCTGCAAACACACAAGAAAAAAGAATCATTCAGGGGAAGTTTCAAAATTCTCTTTCAATAAATGGCCAAATATGCACAAGTGGATCTAGCAAGGATAAAGTTTGAAATTTGTGTAGTTTCCACAATCAGATTTGCACCACCATTCTGCAAAATCATTGTGATACAGTTCAAAATGATACCTTGGATTTGGATTTCCTTTGACCACCTTCTGTCCATATTTGCGCCAACGATACCCATCATCAAGGATATCAACCTCACTGGTTGTCTGAACCACAACCCTTGGTTCACGAACTGCCCTGGAAGCTGCATTCATCTCAATAGCACTGGTGTCTAGCTTCCTGAAATAGAACATATCCAAGTCACCGTATATTAAAAAAGGAAAGTATGTGGTTAAATACAGCTCAATTGAGAAATTTCGCTCAAGTTTAGCGACAAAAAGTTCATTTTAAAAAAGAACAAATGCTTACGGTCTTTTCGATTCGGTCTCATCTCCCTCACCATCACAGCCCAGTGATACACTGCCATGGGTGGCCTGGTCATCCTCATCTTCACCACTGGACATTGTGGATGAAACATCTATAGCATCTGAGGATAAACGTGGTCCATCTGGTCTCCGTTGCACGGCAGCTGAGGGGTCACAACATTCAGCAGTGACATGGGCAGATGACGTAGCCTCCAGGTCACCCTGCCAATCGTGTCCTTCATTCCCCATGTTTCTACCCACCCACATGGGCTTGCTATCAGTAGTCATTTGTGATCCAGGTTGATCAGAACCATCAATTTCTGCATCATTAAATGGGTTGGACAACAAAACACCAGATCGGCGATTTGGAGGAGGCTTGGGATGATTGTGTTCACCCTTGTAGATAATCTCTGTGAAGTGACCCTCTTGAGAGCGTTCCACCTTTTTCTTTACCTGACAGTTTAGATGAGTGCATTTGTAATAACTTCTAGGGTACTCACTACCCTTGACCTGTTTCTGTCCATACTTCCTCCAATTGTAACCATCCTCTGCTGGGGCACCAACAGCCACAGATGATAGCTCTCCTCTAAGGTCTCTGTCTCCTTCCTGTTGTTCATCAAGGGGCAGAGAACGGTCGCTACTCATGAAGGAATCAGGTATAGCATCTTTACTCTCCTGAAGGTTGAATTCTTGTTGGTTTAGGACATGCGTAGTGCCAGCTTCTGTAGTTCCCATTTCTTTAGAGTCGCCCGATTGAATTGATACTCTCATACTTGATAATGTTTGTGGCTGACCAAAGTCTGGAGCAACCTATGGTTCATAAATTATCAGTCAAGATCTGTTGGGAACAAAAATCTTTGTAGACTTTGGTTATCATGGATATCATGCAATTTTTCACAGTAATGTTAGTCCTGCTGATCTACTCAATTTTATAGCCTACACATGCGCAAGCATCAAAAGCAGTATATAGCAAAGGAAAGACCAGAAGCAAACATAGTTTCTAAGGGGCATTGCGAACAACACTTAATCGGAGCTTCAAAAACTTGCTAGCACCGACATTCCATCAATTTAAATGAAGATTTGATCAGATAGTATGTCCAGATATATTAAGATGAATATTTCATATGTTAACCTGCCATACAAATCTCAAGCAAAAGAAATGAGATTGACCAATTTATTAGCATTACAGAACAAAATAAAAGGGAGAGACAAATGCACAAAATTCCTAAGAAGACAAATAACAACATGACAAAAAAAAAAGCAACAGGAAAAATCATAATAGATAAAAGGTCTGCAGTTTTTCCCACACAGGGATGAATGAACTTACATCCTAACAAGGATTTAATTTCGAATAATACCATTGGTACCAGGCAGCACGTACCAGTCCGCTAGTAGACCGGTATGCGAACGGGTGGTACTATCGATTGGGGCTGTTTCCACCCCGTTACCACCCTAAATCGGTCGGTGACGATCGATTTCAATCATCATAGTCCACTACCGAGTGGTATTAGTCGAGGGAGAAGAAAGAAGAGAAAGAAGAAAAGGGAGAAACTGGAGATCCGACGCCGCCCTCCCTTGCCGGACGCCGCAGATGAGATGTCGCCTCCTCGTCTAAGACAACGAGGCCGCAACGTTGTTGGCGACTTCTCCTCATCTGCGCAGGGAGACGAAGCCTCAGCGATGTTGTCGGGAGAAGAAAATGAGCGTTGTTAAGGCAATGTTTCTTCCCCCCATGCGGGCAGAAGAAATGAGGCGACACCCGTCGCCTTTTTTTACGCGGTGAGAAGGAATCCTCAATTTCTTCTCCCCAAGCGGGCAGAAAAACGAGGCGACGTCGAGGTTTCTTCTCCTCATCTGCCTATATATATATATATATATATACCGAACGATACACCAAAACATACTACTCGGTATACTGCACCGTACCGAGCTAAACTCAATACTCTGGTATGGTACGAAATTATAATATTTTTTATAACAAATGGCATTCATGTCCAATGAAGTGAAAGCTTACCTTTAACCTGATATTTCAGTGCAAAATCAACGCATGGAGAAAACTTAAAGGTTAACATTTTATATAAAGCCTATGAATTGATATTCCTTAACTAAATTTAAGCAAGTATAGATGTTGCCTAAAGATTGTCTTCTCGAGTTATACTCCTCTTATTTGTCCATATAGAATGATATGAACCAAAGATCATATTTTGTCCTAATTTCTCCAAAATTTTAATATGCTTTTCATAAATCTTTTGTGATTATTTCACTAGCCACTAACACATTTCCCTTGTTGGCCACCAATATAGACATGGTTGCTTCTGTATGTCATGTTTCTCCATCAAATGTGGTTAATTTTCCAACTACAACTTTATATAATCTCAATTTAAAAACACTCTTGTGTAAGATAATTAACCATATCAAAATATTTTCTCCATTTAATTCATGATAAGATAGTTACTAGGGTTTCTTGGCAAAGAATGTCTTTAATTAGGCTGGAACGAAAAATTTGACGGGGATTTGTGGGTGACATCAAATAATTCACAATATTTCCTAGAAGACATCCAGAGAAGGAGCTATAGGTCGGCACAAATATGATTCGAATATACATTAATTCTTGAGCTCCGCAGTTATCCATTAGATTCAAGTTTTCATTCTGTAACTGCATCCAGTTTCTGAAAAAGTCCCATTGTTTTGTACTTTCCAACTTCAACAAGGTTACCTGTAGTAAACCCATCAAAATTGGACCTTGCCCAGTGGCTCTGGAAGTCCAACCAAGACAAAAAGACTAGAATTACATGAAAGATAATCTTATACTTTTCGAAGTCATTGAGTTATGGGCCACAATACAGACTCCTGAATACATTATTTCAATAAAGATGTCAAAAAGTAAGCACAAGCTACAGGTCATCCTCAATTGTGAATTGTTACCCTTATGCTAACTTTTTTGTCAGAAAGAGACATGTACAGATAACAAACCAGGACCTGCATTGCTTTCAGATAACATATAAGCCTTGATCATCAGCATTAATATGACTTTACATGGATTAATGGTTCTTTATTATGACCTCAATATGCATTTCAATAGAATGCAGATAAAGTGGAGTTACCTTCATTTCAGAACTTGAATAAAATGAGTGTGATTCCAAGGGGGGCTTGAAAGCAAATGCTTCAGGAACATCTTCAAGTAGGTCATCACGTTTAATAGAAGCTGCTGAGACTGACACTGACAGTGGGCCTGTGTTATTGTTCCGAGCAAAAAGAAACTTGCCTGTGGTGGGAGATGGTTGAACCTAAAGAAATTGATCAATAAAAATAGGTTGGGCATTATCATATAAAGATATTCAGATGATAATAAGTGACTATATTACCCTTTTTTTCAATTTAATGATTAAATATCTAACTGGCTTTCAAAAGTAAATTTACATTCATGGCACCATATTTCATCCTCAATGACATAAGATATTCTGGAATTTCTGCAACTAATCACAAAGATTGAATTTGTTTTTGGAGTTTAGTCAAGTATAATATAAACATAACTATCTTGAAAAAGTCTTGAATTGGCTACCTTCATGATGCACATCCCACAGCCATCTCGATCCCCTGTCATTGTGTTATGCTTGGCATGCAATGGTAGTATGTGGTACATTCTCAGAAGGTGAAAAAATAAGTAAAATAAAACTAAACTAAAACACCAAGAAGGTAGGTCTATGTTCCCTGAAATTCCCAAAACATTTAAGGATACTTGTTCCATGTTATCATAGCCAAGAAACTCAAATAGTCTAGGTTTATGCCAAAGGCAATGCAAAAAGCCTCCTTGTTCAATAGAACTTTGGGTTTCAACCTAGGATGTTGCAAAACTTGCTAACACATTGACAGCACAATAAGCAAAAAAAACCAACATCCGAAGCATAATATCCTAAATTGCAGCTACTTGTTTACTTCTGAATCATATCTTGTGAAAAGCCTACTGTTACACAAACTGATAATTTTGGGTAAGAAGTCATACCAAAGAATTACAGAGAAAAACCGGAGACTCCAACAATGTTGTAGGGCTTAGACCCGGTGGAATTGTCAGATATGGAGACCGGACACCTGAGGATGATGAATCCATGTTAGCTTGTCCGATGCAAGCAGTATTGAGCTTCGGCACATTAAACCCACTAGCAGCCATCCTCTCAGCAAGTCCTCCATGCGAGTTCAATTTATGAGCTCCAGACCAATTTGGTTCCAGCGGGTGATCATTTGATGCCTCACCCCCCTCCACTTTTGTAACCCTATCCACCTTTTCCGTCTCCGGTGCATTTGGAGGCGTCTCATTTTCCTTCCCTGATAACAAATCCGAGAATGATCTGGAACCGAACTCCTCATTCAAAAGGTTTGAGATTAAGGTTCTTGGGCTGGGATTCGGAAGCGTCCAGTCCTCCATCATGGCGGTCTTGTCGTCCATCCCACCAGTGATCGATTCAATTCTGCTCCCGATACAGATAGTAAGTCCTGTCAGATCTGCAAAGACAAACCACGGAAGGTCCAACAAAGTTGAAACCAAATCGCAGAAGATTGTTTCAATGCGCAAGCAACGATCAATGCCCACCTTGGGTTCCACCTCAGATCAAAATCCGATTTTGAAGATTCCTCGAGAATCCCACGAAGGACAAACGATGATCAACCCAAAAGTTCAAACTACCAAAAATTAGATGTACGACATGATCAACCCAGCGAGCCAGATCTTCCAAAAATCCGGAGAATATATCAAAGTAAAGGTCAATTAGAACATAAAAGAACCCTAAAGGGCCAAGACTATACGAGACGAAGATGGTAGCAGCAGAAAAGTTCCGAACTTTGAGGGAAATGGAGCAAATCCGAATCAATCACCGCATGAAGCTATCAGAAGAGAGAGGGAAATGCCATTTTCACTAGAAAAACAGCAACCCGAGCAAACGGGATGAACCCAACCACATCAACACGGGGAGGTACAGAAGGCGTCGGAACCAACCATCGACGGCCACTCCTCTGAGCTCGGTCAGTCTCTTAAATCCACAGAAACAGAAGAAGAGAAGCAGCAGAGAGGGGACAAAGACCTGACACAAAACATGAGATCTTTCCTTCTTCCGTCCTTTCTTCTGTTGGGAAATCAAAAAATTCCTGCAGCAATCTCTTCTTTTTACTTCTTCTAGAACGGACACAAAGAGATACCCAGCCCCAGAGAGCGGTTTGACCGAGATAGAGACGAGAAATAGGAAGGATTCGAGAGAGCGAGAGAGAGAGAGAGAAGCATTCAGTGGCGAGCTCGTTCTTATCCTCCTCCTCCGCCCTATCTTTTCTGCTGCTCCCTCCCCCTTCTTGTTTCCCGTTTTCCTGTTGCTTTTTCGTCTAATTTCATATGCATGTCTTTTTCTCTCACTTCATATCCTTGCGAGGGGCATATATGAAAGTTTCGGGTCGACAGGGGTGTATATTGGATTATGTCAAAAGGCCAAAGGTGGATATGGCTACTGTGATTGAGGGTATGTATAAAGTTTTCGACTTTATTAGGGGGTTAAGTATAAATTACACTACGCTTTGGGATTTGTGCGGGTCGTGATTTTTTATTCGATGATGGGAGGTGGGAAGGGCGTCGGGAACGGAGCCGTGCATGTGGAGGCGATGTCACGTGGTCGAGCAACAGCCGTCCATCCGTCGAAGGAGAGGGGAACGGATCCATAGGATGTCATGACCGAGACAGGATCCAGGTTTCGCTACACGCCTGTTGGCACTCGCGATGCCACTGCAGAGGAAAGCCTGTTCCCTGTTGGATTCACGCAACAGCAAATCCCCACGCGGTCCATTTCAATCGATGAAGACCGATGACGAGCGTGTCTTCGACCCATTGACCGGTTTTGTTTTGGGGTTGCGAAGGTTGCTTCGTCACAAAGCTTACGTGTTTTAAGCTGCAAACTCGCTCGCCGACGATCGACCTAACTGTCGCGTCTCGATCATGATATGGAATTAACGAACAGTGGAGGCATCATTATCTCGACCCCAGCACAGCGAATCTTGATCCTGTGGACGATGCCCATGTGCTCATGTCATCAAATTCCACGACGCCATCTCATGTCATCATCCCATGGCCTCACTAACTCACGAACTCGACGGCGGTTCGGCTCGAAACAAGAACCGGACCGTCTCAAAACCAAAATTCGAACCAATCAAAATTGATTCGGTTTGAGACAAAGAACCAAACCAAAATTCAAACCAGCATCGTTACGGTTCGATTCGATTCGATTCCGGTTCCACCCCCTTGGAACCAACTCTAGTTTGATTCCTAACATACTAACAAATATTAAATGTTAAATATTAATACAAAAATGAAAAATTATGAGAAGGACAGAAACAAAGACAAGAAAAGTCAGTTGGGGAGCTAAGAGAAGAAACAAACCATACTTGATTAACAACTCAGAACTTACAGGGCACAACTTCCATAGGACAACAAAAGAAATCCACTCATTGTTCTTGAAACTAATATATGACATTCTTCCAAGAGATCATGCCATTTATTTGGTGTGATGATGATGGCAGCATTTCTCTTGCCATGTATAAAAGGGCATCTGATACTTTTTTAAGTAGCTCACATGTGCCACATGCATTCAGTATTAATCTCCAGAATGTAATACATTGTATGCTAATGTCTTCTGATGGAAAATATGTTTACAAACTAAACCACAAATAGACACCATCTTATAGGAGATATTACATGTCGTCGATAAACGGGCCCAAAAAATATGAAATCCTATCCCTTCAATTATTTGAACAAATTGTCAAAGAATAACTACTGTAGGAACAAAACACATTGAAGCAATTTGTTGACCGTCCTTCATCCTTATCACCCAAATAATATATGGAAAAAAAGAATGACACCTGTATTCTACTGTAGATGTAATTTTTCTCCACAAAAACAAGAAGGCATCCTACTATATCGCAGCACAAATGTATAAAATATTTTCTAATGAAACTTCCATATGCATGTTTTCCTCTTTTGCTTGATAATTCATTCGGTGAACTAGATCTCCGGGTCATCCCCCAATAGTCGAATTGCCATTTTCTGACTGGGATGTATCTGAAGCAGCATCATCGATTGCCAAGTCAGAAATGCTCTCTGCAACAGCACTTCCATCTCCGTCAGATGGGGCTGTCTGTGATACAGAATCCTCTTCTGATGGTTCAAAGTTTTCTCCAGTTTGCTGCAGACTCCAATACATGATACTGGCAGTAAGAGTAAGAATCATCTTCTGGTTTACCTGTCATAAGGACACAACATAAATGTTCAGCATGTGGATAAGATTATTTAGAAAACTGCATATCCTTGGTTCTAAATGAGAGGAAAACAGTAATCCAAATAATAATTGAAATCAACAATTATTGGAATGTAACATAACTACAAGTGGCCTGTTATGGTCCTTAACGAGAGACACATAACTACCACCGACACATTATGCAATTTGCTTCTAATCATTTACTGGAATTTGCATGTAAAGCCATACTAGTGAACATGTATCACTGGAAAATTGAAGTTGTACTATTTCTACCTCTATGATATCCTCAGGCAACAAAAAGACAGAGCAGCCAAGCTTTCTCGCAACAGTGATGATATATGTGGCATTCAACTTCTTCTCTTCATCTGCATCCATTTAATGTTATATAGTAAGCTAGTCAGGATATGGGCAGCTGGAACTGCAAAAATTAAGGGTAAAAAAATATTCCAATTATGTACTCTTTTTTCCTCTCATATTCACTCACCACACAAGATGAATACAAATTCCTTTTGCAGATAAAAAGAAAATATTGGATAATTATTTGACTAAAGAGCATACCACTTTCACCCGTTGTAACAAGCTTCCAATTTACAGTCCTTGGTTTTACAGCACTAAGAAGCTCGAGTAAAAATATTCCATATGACAAGTTCTTATCCTGTAAGGGCAAAACAAAATAATTTGGAGAACATGAGAATTTGACTGCTGAATTAGTAGAGATGGGGTGAGCATACCTTGAAACTCTCCATTTGAGGTGTTCTGGCTGAACCCTTCACCTTGCTATTGGCCCAATTTAGAATATCAACATCTGATATCTCTTTTCCTTGGGAGTGATATCTCAAGTTCTTTAAAAGTTTAAGAATATTGAATCTCATCAACTGCCACAAATAAGCTGAAGAAATCAAGTGGTAGTTGTCATACAATGTTCATCAAATATTCAGTATCTGTCTTTAAAACTCAGGAACAACAGTAATTGAAGCAAGTTAAATCAAACTAATCAAAAGCACATCAAAAATTTTCACACAACATAATTGGTTATCTGAGAGTTGGAAAATGTTTCCCATATAAACAATTGATACTACTAGATGAATATGGTTCATATAGTTTAAGAACCAGCATATACCACTTCCATGGAGCTATTTGACAGCAATTTAAAAGTAAAAAACCAACTTGAAAGCAAATGCAACAAATGGCATGCCAAAAACCTACCTGAGAGGCGATGAAACCTAAATAAGACAATTGACTGATGAAATATTATGATAGCTGCTTTATTTGAGACAACATATAATGGCAATGATTTACTTTGAAAAAAGGTCATATGGATGTCAAGATAAGCTCAGCAAGATTTAACTAATCAGAATGTAGCATGAACAATACTTGAATATAAAAATCTCATGTTCCATGTCTACGACGTATAAGCATGTTCAGTATATGGCCATATTAGGCTAGCATACCTGAAATGAAAATCTCTACATGATAACCTATTTATTGCATTCTCATCTAGCTCGTATACATCAGTTTTAAATATTCTCAAGTTTACAAGATACAAAAAGCTTATATAGCAATTCAAGTGACTTCGCAATTAAGAGAAACAAGAATTAAATCCTTTGATCAGTCATCTTAGTTAGGCTTCCTAGTACAGCATGCTAAAGAGAACTGTTGATCTGTGCAGCCAAAATTCAAAAACAAAGAATTCATTGCTGATAGAAGAATCTATTCCACCATCACCAGAAAATTTCCCATTGATAAGGAAATACGTCAGTCCATATTGGACTACTAAAGTTCAAGTATTTACAAGTATTTGCATGAGTTTTTATGTGCTTGTCATATGTGCAAAACAACAAGGTTGTCAAGAAGGAATATTTACTCAGTAGTTCTTTAAAGGTGTTGTAGTTCGGTAAAGGCGTGACAATTATCCAGAAATATAATATGAACAGGGGAAAAATCAGAAGTAATACTAATGTTACAGATGAAAATTTAGATATGAATTTCAGTAAAGGTGCAAAGGCACAAAGGACAATCCAAAAGATACTAAAGTGAAACAAACTCACCAAGAATGAGCTTCTTATTTCCTTGGACAATGTCATTGCCAGCAACATTTATAAGCGAAAAATTCAACTCCTTGCCAATCTTTATAATTTGGTTGCAATTTTCCACTTTTCTAAATGGCATCTTAATTGGAGGTTTAGTTGCATGCTTCCAGTTAACTAATCCAGGAGACACTTTGTCAAGTACTTCTAAAAGAACCCATCTGCATATATCATTGTTATCATTTCAGAAGCTTAAAAGATAAGCCATTTCATCAATTAAAAATGTTCTTACCCGTTCCTGACATCCTCAAACAAATTATTAACATATGTAGCAATTCCAAGACTGTTAATCCATAACCGAAAGGCTCTCTCATCTCTGGATACTTGGATATCATCCGGCATCATTTGAGATAGGGAAATCGACTTAGTGTCAGTGGATAGACCATTCCTGCACACATTACATGATCAGGATACTATAACTAACCTACATCAAAGAAATAAACAGAATAACTCAATAGATGGAACAAAAAATATAGCTGAAAGAAATCTGTATGTTGAGCAGTTATCATCTTTAGTGGTCAAGTTTAAGTAGTTCAGGCAAATAATAAAGAGACATGTTATACAAGACTTCATTCAATCTGAATTTGGCAAACAATGATTATTTGGTGATGATTTTACGGTGTGACACAAAGAAAGAAATACACTAACATTGTGTCTCTTCTGATATTAAACATAGATATGATTAAGAAAGGAAAGACTCATACAACGCAAATTTCAAAAGATTTTACAACTTAACTGAGATACATTCTTTTGAAGAACATGATTGCATATAAGAACTGAAAATAGAGGATTTTTACAGTCTACAACCTAATCCAAGAATATTAATGATTGCAGGGTTATACGCCATAAGCATTGTAATTACAACCAACAAGATGGATGTTAGGAGGCAAACAAAGACAGATTTCAGAATGCAACCCACTTTGCTGGCCGCACATTCTTTAAAAGCATTTCACATTCTCATGTTATGCATGCCTCGAACGAATGTAAATTAAGAGTCTTGAGAAAAGTGAGCTTCATGGAGTAGTTGGACTACATACTGAAAAGTCCATAAAAGCTGGCCATCTTATGAGGCCAACCAAAGCTCAAAAAACACACAAGAGAAGCTTAGTACTCTGTTGTTTTTCTTAGATTACTGGATCTTGTTTAGCACTTCAGCCTGTGAATACGTATGACACAAGGAAAGAAAAGCTGTGAGTTCTAACCTATGCTGGAATATCTGAGCAACAAATGCAAGGTTCAGATTAGGAGAGCCTTCAACAATGTCTTTTTCACTTAGATACCGTTTGCAATCCAGCTTTTCAGCTTGTTCAAGTACTATTTTTGCCCTTTCATTGGGATCTTTAGTATCCAAAACAGCTGGGCTGGAATGTTCAGGTGCAAGAGCATTAAGAAGGTAAGCATATGCCTCACCATCCTGTAAAACAATCATCATGAGATAATGAAAAGCAGCATTATAGATAAACAATGGCTCTATGATAGAACGTCAAGAATCACTGATAAGGAAAAGAACAAGTTACTCAGATAGAGCTGACAGAGAACTTATATAGTGAAGAATATGCTCAATCCAAAAAGTAACTCAAAGAATCATCTTATTTTTGCCTAATGAATGATCAATAGAAACCTATGATTCAAATGGTATTGATGCAAGATCACATGAACCTTAGAAGCAGCAACCATGGTTTATGATATGAGTCCAAGTGCTGCTCATTTATGTCCTAGAAATGATGATATGATATACTTGTTTATGCTTGTTACCCCTACGACTGATTTTCTGCCTGAACGATGACTTTATAGGTTTCCTATAACTTAAAATGGTAGGACTGCACAAAGCATAATGTATTATTCTGTTGCAAAAATGTATCTCTAGACAATGTAATCTTGAACATCACGCAACTAACAAAATAGTTGGTGCTGAAGCACTAGAGATGTTTTTAATATATATAAGCTGTATTAAGATACAGTGCAATCATACCATAGAGAGGGACCTCTACTCCTAGTGAAAACAAAAACATCATTCATATTATTAGCCTGGTAAAATTTCAAGAAGAAACTAATTTAAACAGAACCACAAGATTACAGCAACTTTATGATTTGTTTAAGTAAAATAAAGTAATTCCCATTGCTGATGACTTAAGCCTACAACAGGGTCCAGCCACACATGAGTTTCACTCAATGATCATTACATGGAAGAAAGAGAATAGACATGATATATCAAACCCTAGTCTTAAAAGAAGATTTCCTGTTGAGAACACACATGACCATAGCTCTACTTGCATGCTGAGAAAGCCTCCATAATTGATCTCATGTTGCTAAAATCATTTTTAAAATCTAAAAGAAAAAAAAAGTTTCGACAAAAAAGAGCTCAAGGCCACTTTAGTTTGTACCTTCACATCAGAAGAAAAATTTGTTACAGTTTTCTTGTATCCTGCTTTCTTTAGATGAAAATTCATCCATTTTAGTAACAATTTCTCGGGTCCCAAGCTCATTAATTCCTCCATGTCCTGTAACATGAAACCAGCACATGGCAAGTTGTTACCCAGCATATTCATCCAAATCTAAAAAAGAAAAAAACATTAAAAAAAGTGTTTTTCTTAACCTTGCTGTCATCTACCAACTCAATCAGCTGTGGTGTCTTCTTGAGGTTCAGATCTGCCAAGAGTTGTATCTGATAAAAGGGCAAGAAAGAATGATATTACTGATGTCTCTATAGAAAAAGTCACAATGACTAATTAGCTTCCCCTTTCAGGGAGGAAAGCTACTGCAAAACCAGCAACCTAAGCCAGCAAAATATAATGAATAATAATGAAACACGACACTCTTCCTTTCTAAGGTACCATGTCTATTACATGAAAGCACTTCAAAAATACAAAAAAGGCAAAAAAGTTCTGTTGCTTACCTTTATAATTTGAGATATCAAGCCAAGCACCAAGTGAGGCTGCATAGAAATTCAAACTATTGAGTTCTCACAAACGGAAAATAAAGTGAAATTGCTAATAGAGAAAGGTGAACTGATACTTAAGTAAATATGCAATCATTGGAAGTCACAAGCAAGAATCTTACAAAGAATGATGTTTTATTAAGGAAGAAAAAAGAACGCTGCGGACCATTGTCTGAATTTCCCAAAGAAAAGAAGGCAGGAACTAATACATATATTTGTAATGAAAAGTAATTAGTTTAAACTGAATTGTGTATGCTATATCTCAAAGTACATTGGAATTATAAAGAACATTAATATTACATTCTGGGACATATAGCTACAAATTAGAAAAGCAAATAGGCATCTAAAATCATTACACAACATTTAACCACTAAAAACAAGAGGAACATAACAGTAAGGTTCCCCTTGTCCAAGACAGATGGTGCACTTATATAATATGACAATCAAGAAAAGACTTACACATGAACATATCAGAAAAAAACCAAAAATAGCTTCTTCTTTTTCCTTTTCACAAACTACTGCAATTTTTAGGAAAAATACTGACTGACATTATCCTTTTGACTTACCCGCCCTTCAATCAAGTCTTGTGTTCCAATATTGACGACAGTGCACCCAATAGCCTTCGCAGAGTTGAGGCAAAGAGTGTGATTTTCATTTCGCTCCCATGGATTGAGTACTCCTTTTGTATTGATCGCCCTCTCATCAATAGTGCCCGGCACCGCAACGTTGATCAATTTACTAAAATCAGAAAAAAGAAGTGTCAATCAATAAAGACAATGGATGTAAGTTTAAGTAAATCTCTTACTACCTTTACCTAACGAAGGTGAACACTGAATATGCAAATTTGTGATGTACAGCCACAATAGTATCGATCTTAGTTACTTGATTTTATTGCATTATATTAGCTTAAATATGAGAAATTCAATCAACTAAATCATGATCAAATTAGTTCACTCGATAATCAACAAAATTTTATCAGGGCCTTGTAATATATACCATAGGAGAACACCATCTCTGACAAGGTTGAAAAGTTCATTAGATGCAGGATCCAATGGAAGGTATTTCCTTAAAAATGAGTCTTCTCCAAGATAACTGTTGATGTGTGCCACATAAGATGCCTTCTCAGATTCGTTTATGGTGTGCAAGAGCGTAGTCGTGGTGGCCTTCAAGAACGATGATGAGTTCTTCATTTCACCTGATTTTTCTGCCACACGAGCTTGCAGATTCAGATATGCCTGCACAATTCATTGGCCATGGTGCATCAGTTCCAGCTTCTACTCTTTTCTTCCAGAGAAATTACATGAACAAAGGTAAGGAAGTAAGCCTCACCTGAAGGAATGACTCGAAGTCCAATTCATGCGAGGTTTCAGCGTAGGATTCGGCTAAAATGCCTGCAATCTCTTGCTCAGTAACCACATCTTTGAGACCCTTCAGCTTTCCCATCAACGGGGGCAGATCTCCTACAATCACATGCCCTGACTCCCTTTTGGTGGAAAGAAACTAGACAATGCAAGACCATCCCAACACAAGAAATTTATTCCTCGAATCAAAACCAAAATCATATCCCAAAAAAAAAAGGCAATGACATTTGGTGAGGGATTTCTTACTTTGGATTTAAGGCCTCGAAGCTCGACCTGCGTGAACTGATTCTGGAGCCAGGGATCGGAGACAAGAACGCCGACGAAATTTGACATTTTCCTACCAAATCAATCACCTACTCCGGATTTCTAGCCGCTTAAGCTATGAAAATTCGATCCCGTCTTGTTGCTAAGTTCAGATGGTAATCCCAAAACCAAGCTCCGGCCTCAGAGACACTATCTCCTCCCGATCCAAAGATCGCAACTTTCTCCACTCCTGACCACAACGAACGCGATTAGAACATTAAAGAAAAATCCAAGAATCAAGAAACCACGCAAGCGACGCCTTCATCCCAAGAAAACCAAATTGAAGGTCGACGGAGAGGAAGCCGACCTGGGATGGGATTCACGCCGAGAAAGCGAAAACTTCCCTTCTTTCTCGGTCCCTCGTCTCTCTTATCACCGCTGCAGACGCCACAACTTTTTCGTCCCTCCTTTCGCTCCTCCCTTGTCGTCGTCGTTCTTGGCGATTCCCGCAATCGCGGGGGCGGGGGAATGATGGTGGGGGGCACCGACTCTTTCGATCGCCCTGCCGAATGCCAAAGGTATATCGAACGAAATTAAGCCTCCGCGTCATATACCTGTCAAAATTACCTTGTGGGACCCGCCTGCCTCTACTCTTCCAGCTATTTATGGAACCGGTAAACTACATGGGTAAAATTCCGGGTGGAAAATTATTTCCTCACATACACGGACTCCCGGAGTCCGAGGCGACCTACGGGCCCTACCATGACTGAAATATATATATATATATATATATATATATATATATATATATATATATATATATATATATATATATATTTATATTTATATATACGTATATATACATACATATATACACCGAAAAAGTAGAGTGGCTTAGCTGTGGAGGTCAGGACGCAGTTCACCTCCCAAATCGAGGTTGCACCACGTCAGCTCCGTCCCTAACTTGGATTATTGTTGACGATGCTGCCGATTTCGTCCACCGCCCGTCAAATCATGTTTATGTATAGCATTCCTCCTTGAAAACCCATGCAAGCTCAAGCCCAATATAAATGTGTCCTATGCCCAAATTATACTTCAATCTAATAATAAAATAAAAAATATATATAGGATAGGTCCTTTATAGGCAATTAGGCTCGTATGGCTCTAATGTAACGACTCAGAGTTTTCTATATCCCCTTGGATAGTTATAACGGTGTAGTGGTATTATGATTCATATCGACTCTTCCAAGATGAAAAAAATTTACCTCCCAATGAAAATTAATATACTATTCTAGGAGGCCAAGGTCTATTAATCACAACTCTTCTTTTGAAATTCATGTATCCTTAAGGTTAGATTATCGATGCTATGATACCAAATATTTGGGTTCCTAATCGTGGGAGAGATTATAAGATAATCAACTAAGATGTGATATGATCTTTTACTCTTGAGGATTCTCTGCTCACTTAGACCTCTCGCCTAAGAGTTCTCGATGGTTATAAGTACTTAATTCTTGAAAAAAATTTCTTTTTATGCTAGAATAAAGTATATCCAAATGAAGTATCACTTCATTTAGTTCCTTCTAGAAGATAAAGCTCTTAAACTTAAGAAGATTCAAGAAAATGGAAACCCTATTAATATGCTAAGTAGGACAATGACCATTGATAAATTGAATTTGTGTTCAACTTCGATTGACTGCATGAGTAGGGGGGAATGCTAAGTTTGTTGCATTGATCTAGTGTAAATACATGATTAAAATCAATCTTCAATCTTCAAGTAGGAGATTGTTAAAGCCGTGTTTGACTTAAAGAAAGTATTATTAAAAGTCATCTTTTTAACTTGATAAAAGAGGTTATAATCACTTATTTGTTTTATGACTACAGATTATTAGAATTGTTTAGGGCCTGTTAAATTAGTGGGTTACATGCTATCTCTTTTTTTTTCTTGAATTGCACGCACTACTATAAATAGAAAGAAACTCTATTAAGAAATGTATGTGTGAAGTAATTGAAAGTTGAGGCCGTAAGAAATTATTTTTCTATACACTTATAATTTTATCCTCCCTATAATAAAGATTTATAATTGATCTGCGGACATAGTCTAATTTGGATGAACCATATAAATGATTGTGTCTCTATGTATTTTCTTGTATTATATTATTTCTTTCACTTATTTGAATTATATATTAGGAGATTTGTTCATTCTCATGAAAGAATTCATGTTGAGGCTACATCATTCTACAAACTAAACTCTTACTTATATTCAATTGTTAGGGTTGTTTGTGGTTATCTAATCTTCAAGTTGAGTCGGATCCAACCTAGTTCCTTATTTGAATTGATCTCAAAGCGAACTCCTTAAGTGTTATTCGAACTTTGTAAAAACTACATCGTAGACACACTAGATAGTGCCCCTTCAAAACTCAAGTTAGTGAACAAGTTGACCTTAAAGTGTACGGTGTGTTAATAATCTACTAAGCGATCAATAAACACTTTATAATCAGGACTTATTTGTAGCAAGGACATGTATCTAGTTACATATTTACTACATCTTCCTCCAATAATTAACAGACCTACAACTTTACATGCAGATAACATTCCTTGTGAGAAGAAACCAGTTACAAGGACCAATGTAATTGGTATCATATCAATTTCAAATGAAAGTAATATTTAATTTACAAAGAACTACTTGTTTAGGTTGACAAATATTTTTAGATTTCTTAATATTCTGAGCTCCTACTAGAAGAGAAAAACTTCTGATTTAGGCTTTGATTATTGTATAAGTATCACATATATCTATAGATCTTGGTGGAGGAGAAGATGTGAGAAAGGAAAATAGGGGGGGTGGAGGTAAGTGTGGATGTGAAGAGGATTGAGTAAAAGAGATATAAATTCTTCAAATTTTATATGAGAGAATGTAGTAGGGAATTTGTGTTTGAGTTAAGGTTAATTGACATGACTTTATAATTTGATCTCACATGATTACAAATTTTATTTTATTTGGTAGATGTAGATGAAAAATTCCTAAGCAAGTAAATCTTTTATTGGTTTTTTGAATTTGTTCTTCGATTATTGATTTTTTATTTTTTTTTCTTAATTTCAAAACCTTTTCTCTCTCTCTCTCTCTCTCTCTCAATGCCATGTAGCCTCTTGTCTCATTTTATAGAGGAGAGAGTTGAATTGCAAGTCCCTTCTTTTGTCATGCACATGAAAGCCACATATAAATTCTGTGTCTTTCTCACTGCCTGTTGCTCAAGTATGTGTCCCATAGTTGAACCTGCACCAATGATCTGTTTTTGCTTCCTTGCATGTCAAACATTCCTACAAGAATAAGCACAGATACCAAGTAAGCAAGAATCAAACCAGTTGCAAAAGGAATCTTGATTCATGGTCCAGAAAAAAAACATTATCAGATCAAGAGGAGAGTTACCTGTTTCACAGTTAGATTTGCTTGAAGTTTGTATGATCTGAACTATATCTGAAAGAACAAATCAATCAGAGTTGAATGGTTCCATCTCCAAATGATCCTTTCATGTATGTGCTCCTACCAACTATTAGTTCATGGATGATGCAAAATCCATGTCCTGTGCTTGTCCACAACAAGGTGATAGAGCATCCATCATTCATGACCTGTAAGCAGCCAATGTGAAGGCTTCCTTCCTCTCTTGGTAGGGCTTAATCTCTCTTTCAGCTGTTTGTGCTGCTAGGACAATCTTGAGTGAATCAGAAAGTGTACATATTCTTCTTCATGTCTTGGGGTGCTCTGTCACAAGAATCAACCACTAATATATATGAATTCTCACGAAAGTGAACTTAGTTCAGACTTGTGATTGAATTCTTGATGCTTCCTTGCCTCACAAGTAATCAAATTGGGGAGGGAAGGAACAAGTCTCTGAACAATGGACTAGAAAAGAGTATGATGAGCAAGTTGCAAAGATACCAACCTGAATGAAGAACAGTTTCAGAAGCATGGGCCACAGAGATCAAACTACAATGGTTTCAGATAACTTGAAGAGAACACATTCTAGTAACAAAGATTTTCTGAATGTAAGAAATGAATTCAATGTAAAGTAGGAAAAACAAAGTCGAGTAATTGATGGAAAAGCTAAAAGATCGCCGGCCAGTCTGAATTTTCTTGGCTTTTGAGAAGCATATATCAAAAGAACTGTAGCTATAAAGCTGTGGTAAAGAACAAACTGGACTTTCTCATGGCATTCCCTTAGCTTGCATCTATATCTGTCTCCTCCTTTAATTCCTTGGTGATACAGTAATCACTATGTATGAATAAAGTTTGATATGCCCATCATAATTCAAACTTCAAACTCTGATCTTTCTCAGTGGAACTGCTCCTGTCTTCCTTTCTTCCCTAACACGAGCAACTGGGACTCAAGACTCTCTATTGGTCACACAAATCACTGTCATATGTACCCCTCCCAACATAGACATCAGTGCATTAGGTGTGAGTTGCAGGAAATGTGTGTTTCCCTTGCATCAAGTCTGACCCCTGACAGGGATGTCACTGCTCTCCGCGCCTGCAGCAACAGCACCTTTCTTCCAACCCTCTCCCTTCTACTTCTCGTGGTACTCCATGCAGCCTCTCTGTCTTCAATGAACCACCAGTTCTCTCTCTCTTGATTCAACTACAGCACTGTGCACCCCAGGGCATCTGTGGAGCTGCTTCCTCCTCTCACTAAATGCCCTCACTGTTTGTCTGCTCACTTATACCTTGAACCTTGTGTGGTGGTTGGAGATGAGTGTGTCCTTGACAAGTGCTTCTTCTCCAGCTTCTACAGTACACAAGAAGAATAGTACTGTTGGCATTTAAAACATCATAAGGGAACATGAGGTGTAGAGAGAGAGAGAGAGAGAGAGAGAGAGAGAGAGAGAAATTAATTCTAGTTGTAGCAGAAGAGGACCAGCTTTTTGGAATATCAGTGAGGGTTGCAGGTTTATCTTTCACTTGTTCTCTGTGCATTATGATGTCAACTTTGAAGGAGAAGACAAATAGTTCATTGGGAAACAGGAGCACTGTTTCCCTTTCTTCATCTGCACTCCTATGTGTTTGGTCCTTCTTTCTCATTTACTGTGAGTATTGCAGGAAGAAAAATACTTTTGTCACTATATAATCTTAATTTTTCTTACAATGACTGATTGTTTATACCCCTTAAAACAATCCCTCTTAATGGTACAAGAAATAGCAATCTATGATATGTATGCCTTTTTGCATGTAGTTACAGCTTATATTTATTGATTACCACAATCTATGATATAACATGATTTTAGGATGTTAACGATGATAGTATTAATTAGTTACAGATGGAATCTAAAAGTATTTTATGGAGATTGTTAATCACAGTGATTAGTTGTGATGACAGGATAGCATAGAACTGTACTTCACAGACAAATTAATGCTAAGAAGTTGGTAGATGTTATTGCATGCTTTGGTTTTGTGTGAGATCTTTATCTCACATCCTAAGCAAGTTAAGATTAAGCTTAGAGTTTGATGGGTGTATTATTATTAAATTTAATTTAAATATCTTAAATCAATGATTCAGACTCAATGAAATTAATATATCAATTATCCTACTAAATTGGATCATAATAATTGACATCATAGGAATTTGAGTAAAAAAGGACTGTCTGTCTGTAATCAGATGATACATCATGACATGACATGGAGTTAGAGCCTTGGCAAAGCTTTTACATGACAAAGATTATAATACTCTGATTTAGTCTAATATCAGAAGTGGTCTAAGTCTCAGATAGAATTTAATGATTATATTATTATTAATTTCAGCTCAAATATTTTATGAAAAAAATCCAAATTTAATAAAACTAACAAATAAATTATGCATCCATACAATGGAACAAATGGGAAGAATAACATAGATTTGCATTCAACCTCTTGAGGATAGCAAGGAAACACACAGAATCTTGCAAATCAAGACTCAAACCATTCCCTTACACACAGAATCTTGCAAATCAAGACTCAAACCATTCCCTTCTCTCTCTCTCTCTCTCTCTAATCTTAGTGGGTGCAGACAGCATCTAGACCAAGTCTCATTCCTTGTCTTTGGGGTAAATATTCTCTTAAAGTTTCCTTTTCTCTTGCTTGTTTGTTTGTGATGACTTGGTGTGGGTGTTTACTGTGTGCTCTATATT
Organism: Musa acuminata AAA Group; assembly: GCF_036884655.1. Classification (NCBI taxonomy): domain Eukaryota; kingdom Viridiplantae; phylum Streptophyta; class Magnoliopsida; order Zingiberales; family Musaceae; genus Musa; species Musa acuminata. The sequence goes on along the minus strand of NC_088343.1, from coordinate 4,257,815 downwards.
TCTAAAGTTATGTTTAGAAAGAAGATCTACATGGACTTCATATGCTCCAACCAGACTTGTTCTGAAAGCCCAAGTGTTGTTCTTTAATATATCTCAAGGATCTTATCCTCTTGATCTCTTCTCTTTTGCCTCCATTTCCCACTGTTCCCAAGGTTCCTCCTCTTGATTGTTCTTTCTTTGATGCCATTTCTACTATTCTTTGCAATTTCGTGATCATCTCTCTCTCTCTCTCTCTCTCTTAGTGAAGAGGCAAACATCCATTAGATCTTCCTTTCTACTCTCGACAACTCCAACCATGGCAGATCCCTATGCTGATCCCTTCAAAGCTTTCCGCAGAGAGTATCCTTTCTCCTGTAACCCATTTTCTGAGTTCTGCCATGGCGGCACCAACTCCTGCCTCCCTCCCCAGACCCTCTCTCCTCCTGTGAGGGAGGCCCTCCCTCTCCTCAGTCTCAGCCCTACGAGGCACCAAGAGGTGGAAAACAGCTCCTCTTGCAGTGCCGTTAATGAAGGTGGAAAGGTCAAGGCCGCCGTGGACACTGATGGTGAAGCTGATGCTGTGACTGTGTCTCTGCACATAGGCCTTCCCAGTCCTGGTGCAGTGGATCTGACGCCAAGATTCTCTTCAACTCCAGAGGATACTAGTGGGGGAAAGCAAGAGCAAGGTGGCGACGATGAAGACGATGTGGTTTACCCTATCGATCTTATAGGAAGGATCAACAAGGGACAGTATTGGATTCCCACCCCTACCCAGATCCTAATTGGTCCAACCCAGTTCTCTTGCCCAGTATGCTGCAAGACCTTCAATAGATACAACAACATGCAGGTAAACCTTTGTCCCAATTCTGGCCTAATTGAGACTAAGATTGCAACCTATCCCTTCCTGTGATTGTACTACGCATGGATCATGCTCCAATCTGCTTGTTGTGCTTTTGGAGATTGGTTGATGCGTTGCACGGTACACTGCAAAGATTTTCCAGTCCTTTCAGTGCACATATGGAATATATATCAAGAAATATGTGATCTTCTGCACTCGCAGTTCACTGAGATATAATCTCTCTCTCTCTCTCTCTCTCTCTCTCTTCATTTGTCTTGTGTATGATAACTCAATTGAATCTTATGTTGGATTTCGTTTCTCAAGTTCTTCAACTGGCAGGCCAGCTTGCCAACACTACAATACCAAAAGCTGAGTGCATCCTTTTATCACTACAGTACTCTCAGAAAACAACATAAGAATAACATTCTCCATCTGCTTGTTATCTTTTTGGTAGATCATCATGGAATGTCAACAAGCACTCTCTTGACTTCTCTTTTACTCTTATGTTTAGAATAATCCTTTGCCTCAAGTAATGATCTGTGCTTGGCAATTGTACGTGTTCATCGCCAGATGCATATGTGGGGACATGGATCACAGTATCGGAAGGGACCCGAGTCTCTGAGAGGCATCCAGCCGACGGCGATGCTGAGGCTTCCCTGCTACTGCTGCGCCCCCGGTTGCCCCAACAACATCGACCATCCGAGATCAAAGCCATTGAAGGACTTCAGGACCCTCCAAACTCACTACAAAAGGAGGCACGGAATCAAGCCCTTCGTGTGCCGGAAGTGCAGCAAGGCTTTTGCGGTCAGAGGCGACTGGAGGACCCATGAGAAGAACTGCGGCAAGCTGTGGTACTGCATCTGTGGCTCAGACTTCAAGCACAAGAGGTCACTGAAGGATCATATCAAGTCCTTCGGCAGTGGGCACGCCGCGTACGGCATCGACTGCTTCCAGGAGGCAGCGGAGGAGGAGGAGGAGGAGGAGACATCGTCGGAGATCGAACAAGATGGTTTCCAGTCCTACAAGGGAAGGAAACACGGCTTCCTGGGTCGCAGGTGATGAACTATATCATCATGCCATGCTTGTTTCCTTTTTCTTCCTTTGTCTCTCTAGATTTAAGTGTTCCCTCACCATAGATCCCTTCTCCTACTCTCTCCTTTCTACTATTAAGCCAGTAAATAAAGATCGATACATGGCAATAGGGAGAGATTCTACTATTAACCTCACTCTAAGGAACGTTGCATGGATCCTTCTTTTCACCAGACCGAGTCTTTTCATTCTTCCTTCCTTTTGATCTGTCATGCATGTCAAATGGGGCATAAGACTGTACCTTAACATTTGCAGTTTGGTAGGCTTTTTAGATTCTGCAGACAAGCTACTGCTTTTGGCTCACATGTTGCTTTATGCATTGGATAGTGGCTACATATATGTATACATCAAATGATTAGCATACCTTCCTTCAAACACTATGTGAAAGTACTCATTTGGTGTGTGGATTATGGAACTTAATTCAGGTTTATGTACATGAAATGTGTCATGGCTATCTTCTTTTGAAACTAGACACACACAGAATGTGTGTGTCTGTGTGTGTGTGTGTGAGAGAGAGAGAGAGAGAGGAGTCATTTCAACCACAACCAGTCAATCTTCAGTATACCTGTGGGACTGTAGAGGATGGTCAGATTGATACTCTACAGATACACAGTCACAGGTTTGGCTCCATAAGTTCTCAGACTTGCATGTTTTCTCTATCTTTTTCTCCATTTCTATCTTTTTTTCTTCTTCTTTTTTTAGTGACAATAAAAGCCTTACAATTTTTTTTCATTCTGTACCAAAATATGAAATATCAAAATGTTGCACTGTGATTCAACCTAAATAAAATCCTATATCAAAATCATTATCACACAACATAACAACTGAGAAAAGATAAGACAAACATAAGAGCGCAAACCCGAGATAACACAAGAATTAGTTCGGCCATTAAGCCTAATCCAAGAGTAAAAAACCACTAGTGAGAGCTTCACTAGGATGAAAGATATAGCATAAAATAATTTCATGTTGCCAAACCAAGATTTCTCTCATTCAATAGCCATTTCTCTAAGAATCCAAGCAATATGTCTGCAATACTTTATCATATAAAATAAATGGTTTAAGAGACTGCAACTCAATAGTAAGATGGAAATAAGGAAATTAATTGCAAATTGTTCTATGAGAATATGTCTATCAGCAACCAGTTTTTGGCTTCATGCAAAGCAAGACTAGGTGGCCATTGTTGTTAAAATGCCTTATTGCTTGAAGGACACACCATATAAAGTAAGCTGAAGGTGAGATAGAGTGGAACATATGTATAATAATCCATGTAATTTTCCACCTATGTTTGTGTGCATTCATGCATGTAAATGGACATGTGTGGTTGTGCAAGAGAAGAAACCTTCTCTTGATTGGATTGACCCTAATTTTCATGACTCCATTATGAATTATTTCAGGAACATTGAGACTCTATTGGTGAAGCCTAACTTTGTCAACTTGCTAAATGTTATATATCTCAGGTACATGCATTCTAACATTATTTTGGAACAGTGAAAAAGGCCCTTTTCATTGGATCAATAAACTAATAATCAATGATGCACCAGTTCTTACATTCATTTTAGATTATACACAATCATACACTGAAACACTTTGATCAGATCAATGTCACATTTTCATAATTAATGGTGGTGGTATATGTGGAGGATGTTAATATTTGAAGGGATATATATTTCCAAAATTTACAAGGATATATGTAGAAGCCCTTCTTTTAAGTACCCAAAGGAAACATCCTTCCCTGTCATTAGGTGTGTTCCAGTGACAAAGAACTATCATCTCTCTGATGAATGATTGGATTCCAACAATTCCTTGTTCTTGCTGGGTCCAAGAATAGTTTCAGTAATAGAACCATCAGGGTCATCTGATTGATTTCACATGCACTCCACTGTGTGGCCAGGATTTTTGAAGATCCAAGACAGTATGTTTCAGACTGGACTGTACTCTACCGACCAGAATATGATGGTTGAGATTAAAAGAGCTGAAAGAGAATCCATTCAAAGAGTGAAACCATGCATCCACAGTGCCAACAGTTGTCACCACTCTCAGCCTCACTAAACTAAGGATTCTTTTGGGCAGTGTTCTATGTTCTTTTCCTTTTTGTTCTGTGTTTTCTTTTGTTTGGCAATCTACATATTTGACAATGCTGCTTTTGCTTTATTCTTGAAGTATGATCCCTTCTTCTCCAAGCTTTGGTATAGCATTGGAAGTAGAAACATTGGAGAATTCTCATGGTTTGACTGAAAATTCAGAAATGTTGAACAAAATGCTTGAAAGGGATGATGTGAAAGATGTGTCTCTGGGATCACTGAGAGTTATTTGGTGCATTCAGACTATCCATTCTGCCTCTTTCACTCAGATTGCTTGGATGATGAGGCAGTCTACAGTGGAAGGAAATGAATTCCACATCCACAGTGTTAAGCCAAAACTCACTGCAGTGCAGGTACTGCTCCTTTGTCAGTATCATGCACTTCACAGAGTTTACTCAGAAAGCCTGGTCTACTTCCAAGGAGTACACAGCACATTCCAACTGGAATTTTTGGTGGTGATGATGATATCATCTCAGAGCTTTTTTGCTCAATCCTCATGCCTCATTCTTGAGTGAGCCATCTCATATCATGGGCAAACAGAGTAGCATAGCATGAAAACAAAATGATGGTGGTAAATCAATTATATATTCAACATATGACAAGACATGAAAGGGAAAGCATAGCAAAAGCTCCAGTTTAGGCACTGTGAATTCAACAAAGCAACTCTCTTTCAAGAAAAGTATACAAAGTTCTTGATAGAAGAAGACTTTTGCTTCCTTTTCCACTTTAGTTGATGGCATCTTTATCCTCCAACAACATCAAATTTCTCCAGTGAAGGAATGGGTGGCATGGTGGAGAAGAGAAGCGTTGTTGTAAAAGCAAGACCTTAAATGCCCGAAAAATCTCACACAGTCATTGGACATTGAAGAATCCAGTCAGGCAGGAAAAAAAGGCTCTTCTTTTCCCCAGGAAGAAAGAGACCAAAACCACTTTAAAGATGATTGAAACTTCATATGAAAACATGAAATCATACCTGAAGTACTTGGATGGTTCATTATCAATCATCAAATTAGGTTGTGAATGAAGAGTCATGCATCTGCAGGTATATGACAGATCTGCATAAAGTCTTTGCCAAATGGCTCATACTACAAAGTACACCACACAGGGCCACATGTTCTATCAGAGTTCTCCATTTACTTGTATGAACAAGTAAGTCTCTAGGATAAAGAGAATTCAAACTAAAAGGTATTGAGTTAGTGTTTCAGCAATTTATCTTTACTTTTTGTGAACTTAATGGCCTTAATCCTTGGGGTTTACCACTTATTATTTATGCTGTTAAGCTTGTTCCAAAGATCTTCCACTGACAATTAATTCATCTCCAAATCCAAGAAATTTCAATCACAGCATCTAACAACTTCAAATATATGGAAATCCTCATTGTTCTTAAGGCATCTAAAACAATAAAAATGCAGGCAATGGGAGGATATCTAATAAAGTCCCTAATGAACTCAGCAAAGAATTTATAATATCTATATACTATATTAAGATGCATGGATTGCAAGTGGTCGAGAAATTCAAGATTACCTTTGAAAATCTCACCTATAAAATAAAACCCCTGAAAGCTCTAATTTTTTTAATATAATTTTACAAATATTAAAAATAATAATAATAATAATAATAATAATAATAACATATAATATTTTTTTAAAGAATAAGTAACAAAGATAGATTTTGATCCCAGGTAATATTTTTTAAATAATTTCTAAATATAAAAATATAAGCAAAAAGGGAAATTGTGTGTGTGTGTGTGTATATATATATTGCACAATAATAAGCTCAAAGAAAAAGAAAAATGTAATGCATGGCATAGATTGCCAATTGTTATACCTTTGTATATAGTTGAGATAAAAGAATACATATTGTTGTTGATGTATCACTGTTACATGATACTACCATCTTGGCATCTACAGATGGAGGAGGCAGAAGAGAAGAACGAAGCATATGGTGATGGCGGAGGCCGGAAGTCCGGCCGCAGCCACGGGCATGGGCGCCGGTGCATCCGCGAGAAGCTCACGCAGGTCGCTCTCGCTCTCGTACCCCGCGGCCGCCATAGCCACCACGCACAGGAGCACCGCTCCGGCCATCACAGCAGCAGAGAACCGCGCCATCAGTTGTCACGACGATCTGGAGAGGGAGGTCTCAAGCTCGGTAAAGAGAGGTAGAGGATTCCATCTTGACGTCAACAGCTGTGTGCCTCTTAAATAAGGGGGGAAGGGGAAGAGTGTGAGGAGACTTTGGAGGAGCAGCTCCGGCACCATGGTCATGCATTCCATGTTCTCATACTTATTGCATGCAGTGATCCTACGTGAATCTTTAGGTCTCTTGTATCCTCTTACGATTCCAAGTTTTCAGATGGATGGATTGGATGTTGCTCCTTCAACCCCACCAGATTTAGCCACTGCCATTGATCATGAACAAAATGTTGCTAATTAAAATGGGTTTTAAAGCTACCTACTCTGATTTAACTGTAAAATAATGAGTTTCTTAATTGAATGTTCTTTTTATTTTCATGATGGAAAATAAAAAGTTCAACTCTGTCCTTTTAATTCTTTGTCTTAGATTAGACATGCTATTTCCAGGAAGTCAAAGATGAGGAAGAACAGGTAATGTAGTCTTCCACGTACCATGCGCATGCATGCACGTAGAGCTTCTTCCCTTCACAAAACATGGCCACCACCCAAGAAAACCAAAGGCCACAAAGAGAGCACCCCAACCACCAAACCAATCTATAAGACCCCCTCCTCCATCCTCTCCCCTTCCCTCCTCAGTCCTGCAAAAGGAGAGACAACCACCCAATGGAGATGGGGAAGATCGCCTGCGCCGTCCTCGTCGCTGCCGTTTCGGCCACCACTGCACTGGCAGCTGAGGCACCCGCCCCTGGCCCTGCAAGTGCTTCCTTCGCGGTCGCCCCTGCCGTCGGGGCCGTCATCGGGGCCTCCCTTCTCTCCTTCTTTACCTTCTGCTTGCAGTAGTCTCGCAAAGAGGAACAAAGGAGAAGAAGAAGCCTTCGTGCTGTTTTTGTAATGTAATGTGATCGGTCAACCAATCTCATGGAATAAAACATTGCTTATATTTATAGTGTCCCATCGTATCTCTTTGGAATGAATTGATGACACATTTCCATTTGGTGCTTCGACTCAGCTCGCACTCGGCCGATTGGACCCGACACGAGCCCAAAGCCCGCGTCCAACATAGGCCCATAACGCCACTTAGGTCATGTGGGGCGATATCGTAATTAAAGGCATAACTGGTGGCGTTTGGTTGACCGTTGTCCTATATAAGATCTCCGGGTAGCGACCATTAGGGTTTCTTGTTATTTGGCCGCGCGCTCAAGGTTGAGAGGCGAGAGCTAGCGAGGGAGGGGGAGCCGGCGGCGGCGACGATGGTGGAGAAGGCGAGCAAAGGGAGGAAGGAGGAGGTGGTGACGAGGGAGTATACCATCAACCTCCACAAGCGGCTTCACGGATGGTATATCTTCTTGCGATTTCTTTTTCCGAGGGTTTCTTTTTTTCCCCGCCATTGATTGGCGTCGTATGATGTCGGAATGTGTGATCTGTTGTTCTTGGTCTGAGTCCTGTTTGCTTCTTCTTTGTTGGAGATGGGTTTTTGAGATTTCTTAGAATTCGTTGTTTGTGGTGTTAGATTTTGATGTGATGTGACTTGTTGTATCGAAACAACTTTTGATTGTTTGCGCTTTTAGCTTTCCTTTTGAATAGATGAGGAATCCAAGTTTGTTTCAGAAATGACCGAAATTTTGTCCAGTGCTAGAATACGGATATGGATGTCATGGATATGGATGTCATGTAGTTTCTCAGTTCAAGAACTGATAATTTTCTATAGTCTATGGGTTTAAGAACTTGCAAGAGTAGTACGTCATTCAGATATAAATATTCTCTTGCTCTTATCCAACGCTGATGGACCATTTAACCAAGCAGATACATTCTTTAGTTCATGCTGTGCCAGTGCCAAAACTTGCCACTAAGCTTAGTTCACGATGTGCAACTGAAACCGATATAGGTTCCTGAAGCCAAAGTTGGTAGGAGCTATCATTCAACTATTTCTTTAATCTCTGAAATGTCCCAAAATTGGTGAAAAAAAGGAATTGACTGATGGTCTTCTATGTCCAACTGAAACCGATGCAAGAGACAAATTGGTTTTCTACTAAAATCTGGAGTATATCGTTGTTGTGTTAGCAACATTGTTGAAGACTTTAATGAACAAGCCTATCCACATATATTGATGATTGTAATGAAGTTACTCGGCAGTTCCTCTGTTGTGATGGAATCCTGAATCTTCTAATGGCTGGATGGACTTTAAACATTATGATGTGGAACAAGAAGGGAAATTGCAGCAAAAATTGGGAATAGATGTGGCTGTGCTCATTTATAAGTCTTAGGGTCCCTTGTAAATGCTTGCCAAAAAAAAATCCTATAAATTTAAACTCAGGTTTTATGATATTTGAATGATTGACCAGTTTTCTACGCTTGTTACAATCTTGGATGTATATGCTTGTGTTCCTTCCCATGTGTCTGAACATATATTTCATGCAAAGTCCTCTTGCTGCACTAGCACATCGTTCTATTTCTATTCTGAATACAGAAGTATTCTCGGTATCTTGTGACAATAGCTTCCTACCTCATGCTTCACAAGGTAGTACTTGTGGGCTTCTAGGTTTAGTCTGAACTATCGCATCTTATACTATAATGTAAGAAGATGCTCGTGTAGTCATGTGAACGATTCTTTTGGTGATCATGTTAAATTTGTATTAGATCAGAGGAGATTCTTTTTAAGCATAGGTACCAAAGGTCTGGTTTTAATTCTTGTTAATCTCTTTGATTTCAAGTAAAATTGTAACAAAAGATTCTCTTGGCTCTTCTATACCCTTTTGCTTGAAGAAGGGATTTTAAGAGTTTTGTAATTATGTGATTGGAGTTTTACATGAGTCTGGTCATTGTGCCTCAATGCCAAACCTGCACATGTTATCATCATGTGCTGAAAGATTGTGGACATAAGCCTAACCTCCTGTTTTGAGCAGCACTTTCAAAAAGAAGGCTCCCAAGGCTATCAAGGAGATCAAGAAGTTTGCCCAGAAGGCCATGGGGACTACAGACGTGAGGGTTGATGTCAAGCTCAACAAGCACATCTGGAGCAGGGGGATCCGCAGCGTGCCAAGGCGGGTTCGTGTGAGGATTGCTCGGAAGAGGAACGACGAAGAGGATGCCAAGGAAGAGCTCTACTCTTTGGTTACAGTAGCTGAGGTTCCCCCAGAGGGATTCAAAGGGTTGGGCACCAAGGTCGTTGATGAAGCTGACTGAACTCTCCACCAGCTCTGGCTGAGTGGAGACCTAGTTTTGCTTGACGGTTCCAGTGTTTTGACATTTGAATTTATCAGGGTAATGCCCGTGTGAAATCTTTCGATTAGTTGCTCAAGAATCCATCTGTGCACACATTTATGTTCCAGAACCTGATTTCTTAGGTTCTTGTGTGATCTCTTTTTCTATTTAAGAACATAAAAGAGGATCAAGTATTTCGTGAAGTTCATCTTTGTTTTTGTTGCTTTTAAAATTAATTTTATTGCTTGCAAGTATAGGTGATACTCTTATCATGAAGTACCCACCGGTTCATTGATTGAATTGTTGGGGGTACATAATGCTTACTCACAGTGATGTCAATTACCTTTTCAGGTTACGCAATGTGCATGATATGGCTGCTGAATTATCCTTTTATCTAATTGTTAGATTTATTTATTTTTAATATTATTGATTTTATCAATAAAAATATAAAAATAAAATATAAGAAGATAATTTTAATATTTTAGTTAATAGTGATGGTCTAAGTTAGTGACAGTGAAAGATGTTGGTAATGGTGGATGACGGTACCACGGACGAGAGGTGAGGGTATCATGGTGGATGACGGTATCACGGATGAGAGGTGAGCTTTGACATAATTATCGAACAACAAAAGATCGATCGATAAACAATTACGATCAATAGCCACATTAATGGTGTCTTGTTATCATCAATTTTTTTTATTTTTATTAATAAAATTAATAAAAATTTTATTTTTCTAATTATAAGAATATTAATCAAAATATTTGAAAATATAAAAATCGAAAGACTAAAGATAAGAAATCACGGGATAATATATAATTAATGCTTTTATCACTGGTTCGCCTGCCGTAGGGTGTTTCCACCGTCTCATTGACAAGTTGAATATGTCATCCTCACCGGTTTATGTGTCCTGCTCTTTACCCACTCTGAAGATCTCGAGGTGAGAAGCCTCGTCCGTCCGATCGGATCAGCCCGCTGTATCACCATCTCATGTCTATTCTCGTCATTTCAACTAAAACCCCATCACCTTTCATCCACAGCCCCACCCCATTTCTTTCCCTTTGTCTCTGCAACGCCCCTTTGGTAATGGCGGCGTCGACCAAAGCCCAGCGAAGCAAGCGACCAAGACAAGCCGTGGCGGAGGCTGTGCACGTCCTTCTCCTCCTCCTCCTCCTTTTTCTCTCCTCCTCCGCCGCTGCATTGACCACTGACGGCCTCGCCCTCCTCGCCCTCAAGTCCGCCGTCACCGACGACCCCACCGGCGCGCTGGCCGCCTGGCTCGACTCCGACGCCAGTCCCTGCGCCTGGACCGGCGTCACCTGCCGCCGCGGTCGCGTCGCCGACCTCGCCCTTCCGAACCGCGCCCTCTCCGGCTACATCCCCTCCGAGCTCTCCTTCCTCTCCGCCCTCCAGAGCCTCGCCCTTCCCGGAAACCGCCTCTCCGGCCCCGTTCCCGCTGCGCTCTCCGCCGTCGGCGGCCTGGCCGAGCTCGATCTGTCCCGCAACAACCTCTCCGGCCCCATCCCGCCCGAGTTCGGCCAGCTCAGCTCCCTCGCCCGCCTCGACCTCTCCTCCAACCTCCTCTACGGGCCGCTGCCCCCGGCCATCGCCTCCCTCCCGCGCCTCTCCGGCGTGCTCAACCTCTCCTGCAACCTGCTCTCCGGGCCGGTACCGCCGGCGTACGGCGGCATTCCGGCGGCCGTGAGCCTGGATCTCCGGCAAAACAACCTCTCCGGCGAGATCCCGCAGGTGGGGTCGCTCCTGAGCCAGGGTCCCACTGCCTTCGCCGGCAACCCAGGCCTCTGCGGCTTCCCGCTTAAGAATCCGTGCCCGGCGCCCAAGCAGGACCACAGGATCCCCCAGCCGAACCCCATCCTCAACCTGAACTCCAGCGACGCCACACCCCGCCCGATCACGGCGGAGGGACGGAAGAAGCCGGTGGGAACCGTCCCGATCATCGCTGGCGTCGTGCTGGTCATCGTCGCGTCGATCCTCGTGCTCCAGTGGCACTTCCGCCGGAGGCGCGTCGCCATGGAGGGCAAGGCCCCGAAGAACGAGAAGGGCTCCTCCCCCGGCGGCTTCGGCCCCGCGGGCGTGGCAGGAGAGGAACGGCGCGATGGACACGGGTCGGAAGTTTACGCGGCGGTGGATGAGGGGTTCGTGCTGGAGCTGGAGGAGCTGCTCCGGGCGTCGGCGTACGTGGTGGGGAAGAGCAGGAGCGGGATCGTGTACAAGGTCGTGGTGGGCCGGGGGGGCTCCGCCATAGCGGTGCGCCGCCTTAGCGAGGCGGAAGACGGGGACGCTTTCGGTGGAAGCGGCGGCGACGAGTGGCGGCGGCAGCGGGCCTTCGAGTCGGAGGCGATCGCAATCGGGCGGGCGAAGCACCCCAACGTGGTTCGCCTCCTCGCCTACTACTACGCGCCGGACGAGCGCCTCCTCGTCTACGACTACATACCCAACGGCACCCTCCACGACGCCCTCCACGGTAACATCACGGATCGCGTACTACATCTCCACCGAAGTAAATCTCGACCGTCGATTGCGCTTAACATCTCGTGAACCCGCAGGTGGACCACGGAATCCGACGCCTCCGGCCCTTCCCTGGACAGCGAGGCTCGCGATACTACAGGGCGCCGCACGGGGGTTAGCTTACCTTCACGAGTTCAGCCCCCGGAAACACGCCCACGGGAGCATCACCTCCTCCAAGATCCTCCTCGACGACGACCTCCAGCCGCACATATCCGGCTTCGGACTCTCCTGCCTCGTCTCCTCCGGGGCTGAGCAGCGGCTTGCCAACCCCGCTTCCAAGAAGCAGGCAGCAGGGCCCGGGACGGACGGGTACCTGGCCCCGGAGGTCCCCGGCGGCGAGGCGACGCAGAGGGGGGACGTGTACGCGTTCGGGGTGGTGGCGCTGGAGGTGGTGACGGGGCGGGTGGCGGAGGCGGATCTGGAGGCGTGGGTGCGCGGGGCGTTCCGGAAGGAGCGGCCGCTGTCGGAGGTGGTGGACCCGGCGCTGCTGCACGAGGTGCACGCCAAGCGGGAGGTGCTCGCAGTGTTCCACGTCGCGCTGGGGTGCACCGAGGCGGATCCTGAGCTGCGGCCCCGGATGCGGGCTGTGGCTGAGAGCCTGGAACGAGTCGTAGGCGCGGCGACCCGGTGACCCGTCTCGTGTTTGTTCTTTTGTTTCTTTGTAATCATGTTGTATCAGTAGGTGTCGTAGCAAGTAGTATTCACGTTCGCCCAGCCTTCGTAGCACTGAAGAAGGCCTCCTGTTGCTGTTCTTGGAGTGGCACATCCTTGACGCAGCTCTGCAGCTTTAGTTCAGATTTGCTTTGTCTTCTTCCTCCCGATCTCAGGTGATGCCAATTGGATCTTTGACCCATTGTTCCTTGAGACTCTTCTGCTATTTCTTTGGCAGAATTGGACTGCCCTAACCAGAGGAAGACTACAATTATGTGATGATGGTGATCTGTCGGATGATGAAGTTTTATGTGCTTGACAAAGGAGGTGTACCCAGTGAGAGCAGATACAAAAGCACAAGCACTATGAGCAGACAAGAACAGAGTGATGAACATAAGAGCAGAAACCATCCTGCATACTTCCATCTTTAATGTCTATTTCTGCATGTCGTTGTGCACGATCGAGTTCTCACTCCGAATCCGAATTCACTAGCCGTGGTTCGCTATAGCATCGACCTCATCCTTGCCCCAACCTCACACATGCACTCAGGCAGCGGGTAAGCAGTGACATCCCTGTCGATCTTGTGGGTACGCAGCTCCGGCTGGCCCAGCGATCCCTGATGCAGTTCTTTAACAATCCGGTTGAGTTCCGACGCCGGCAAGGAGGCGTTCATGAAGTGGCGGAGCATCTGCCGCTTATTCGGTGTGATGAACTTCCTGTGCCCGGCGTACGCCCTCTGCCCCCGCATCAGGTGCCCCATGTTTCCGCCATGCGAAGCCATGAACACGTCGCTCTGCTCGCAGACCACGTCATCGATGGCAGCAAGGAGGGAAGACCTGTTAGCGAACGGTCCCAGTTCACCCGGCAGTGTCAGGTTCTCTTTGCTGTACAGGTTAGGGAATTCTCTCATCAAGGGCAGCAGGGCGTCTCGCCCCCCAAACGGCTCGCCGCCCGCCCAGTATATCCTCGCGTCCCTCGGCGCTTCCAGTGCTTTCAGCAATCTGAGTCGTAGCATCACCATTACAAGCTGAAATAGAGAACGGGCAGAGGTTGTGAGCGTACCTGGTGACTTCTGCGGCGTTCAACGGGCAAAGCCCGGCGAGCTTGCGGTCGTGGTAAGCCATGTTGGACCTCCCGGTGAGGAGCTCCGGCTTGAGTTTCCTCTCCGCTCGAACGATCTCGTCGTGTTCGGGGCTGAGACCAGGAAGGCAACCGGTTCGCACCCACACATCCTCCTCCAATCGCAGGTGGAGTGCGAGGTACGGACCTTTGCTTCTCATCCTCATGGCGAGCTTGTTGCCCAGTTCTCGGATTGGAGCCGAGAACCTCAGTGCATGGAACGCAACCTAGTAAATTCGGGGACACACACCAGTCGATTCTGGTTTCCAATCGAGAGGAGGCAGGTCCAACCTAGTAAGATGGAGAGGAGGCAATGGTTACCTTGCACCTGAGTTTTTGGAGATCAGGTGGGAGGTCCTTGGAAAGCCTGGAATCCAGGCCTCTCAGGAGCAGAACACCTTCTCTGTTAAGCTGCACCAGCAATCAACAAGGAGAAACAATGAATCAAGAGTAAAGATAAGGATTCTATTCCTTCATTTGATGAAGAACGGATCGAAAGAAGAACTGTTTTGCGCGCTGAGGACGTTTGTGGTAGGAGAAGACGACGACTCACTCGCTTCATGTATCTTGATCGAATCCAAGCAGGGGAGACATGAAGAGGCGTTTCCTTCTCCTGCACCGGCCTTGTCATGATATGAGTCGAGGGTAGCGAGGACACTACCTTAACGTCGTCGGCGAGAACGCTCTTGAAGTGCTCCAGGTCGAACACGTCAGAGAACTCACTGCCCAGGCAAGGAACCAGTCAAGATGCTACGCACAGAAGTAAACAATGTGAATGGGACGCAAGATGGCACCTTTCGTCACCCCAGATGACGTTGACCTGGAGGATGGGCACGACGAGCGTGGCGCCGAGAACGCGAGCGATTACCACCGCGTCGACGATCTGGTTCCGCTGCTGGTTGAGCCCACCGGAGACGACCACCAGGAGGTACTTCTTCCGGCGTCCGGCCCGCGTAGCGGCCACGCCCTCCGAAAGGTACTGCTCGCTGAAGTTGAGACAGGGAACGTATCCCATACCGTCCGGCTGCTGCCAGAACTCCCCACGCGCCTCCACCCCTCCTCCGACGTCAGCCGCCATCGCCGCCGTCGAATCTGACAGTTCCGGGGAGTAGAGGGGGCTGCGGCCGAGGTGGGGGCAGGGGACAAGGGGGTCAAGGTGGTGCCATGACCTCAGTATCCCCACGAGCGCGAAGAAGAAGAGCACCGAAAAGAGGAAGTTTGGGCTGCGACCAAGGGCGAGAAGGCGGTGGCCGGGCCGGGAGGCCTTCTTGGTCGGGGAAAAGAGGAGGAGGAGGCTGTGAAGCGAGGTGGAGGAGAGCGAGCGGATGATCTCCGAGGGCACCGCGATGTACGAAACCCGCCTCCCCTTCGACGTCGCCGCCATTTCTCTTTCTTCTACGCTTCGTCGTCTCCGTTGCGTAGTGCGGTAAATATGGACTCCGCTTTGAGTAATACGGCGGGAAGAGAGGACAAAATGACTAAAGACCCCTTACGCTAGGATTGACCGCGACTGAGCAAGGTAAATCGGACGGTTCAGATCGCGCATAACATCGAATTGACGGAGTATCGTGCGGCAGACGCGGCTCTATTTATCTTGATCAAAGTATAGTCATCATCAACCGTTGGCTACATTAGGGGTATCCTAGTCATAAAAATTGTTTGACTTCCGGACAGTGTTGACCCGCATAACTCGAGAGAGCAGTTCTTCGCACGTACTCATCGCACGTATGCCGAATCACTCGATTCATGGACTGACGTGGGAGCTGCTTTAAGCCAAAAGAAGTTGCGTGTGAGACGCCGCGAAGCCAACGGCTACTTTCCTGCCTTCTTTTGAGCAGTGGAAGTAAGCTAATACATACGTACATACACACGTATAACACGTGTAGTGAACTGTCATACAATGTGATGGTGAGGTCAGTGCAGAAGAGTCAACTCGGCAGGGTGATGGTCAACTCCCTCAACATGGCACACCTTTCTTCATGCATCAACAAAGGAAAGACTAAGAGCTGCTTCCCCAACTCCTTCACTGCATGCATTCCCTAAACAAAAGGAAAAAAGAAATATAAAACCTACACTTGAGTGAAGTACCACTATAATATATATATATATAATCTTAAATTTGTAGGGTAACTTTTCTTCATTCCTAAAGCAACCATATCAAAGTGCTTCTGGTTGCTGCATGTTGAGAAAAGCCATCTCTTAAGCCTTAAGGACCTCTCTCCAATCTTATTAGAGCAATCAGATTTATATAATCATATTGCATTAAGATACTCTGTGAATTAGTAAACTGTGCTATGAGTTTGGCACTATCAGATTGGCCAGAGAGGAGAGAGAAGTCAAATTTGGGAGCAAATCCTTGTCACTTGCTTCAAACTTAGTGCAGGCTGCTTAGTTCTTAAGTCTTTAGAGGAAGAAGTTTTTGCTTCAGTCATATTTAATCATTGCTCCATCTGCTCAAACAGTAGCTGCAATCTGTCAAGTATTAGAGATAGAGAGATTTTGATCTATCTTCTTCTATTATTTCTGAAGTGTATCATCTTTTTTTTTACAAGAGGGCTCTGACAATTAAAGGTTGGTATGAACATTCTGTCAATTTATAGCTCTGCAAAAGCTTTGAGGTTTATTTCAGATATTGTATTGCTTGAATTCTGGAAAATTTTCAGAATTGAATTGCCAAACACATTGAAACATCTTTGTTTTCTGATAAATGTTGGACAGTATGGTAAGCAGGAAAAATTGATGTCAGAAACCTTGCACTCTTCTTGCAAGAAGAAAAATGCAGGAGGAATCCAATGCTCAGAGACCAACACCCATAGCACTCTTTTTTGTCATGCAGGTATGAGAATCTCAAGCATGCCAGAAGCTCGAGGAAGAAACTTCTGATCTCTTAAAAGACATTGGGACCAGACACCATCACATTGTAACATTTAGGCAGGGAAGAATAGAATTTATGTTGAGCATTTTGGATGGTCCAAGCATGAAGGTCATATGATCTTATTCCAGAGAAGTTCATCAGGATAATAAAGAAAGCAGTGCATCATTTGGCCAATTTGACCATAAGATGTTTAGACATTTAGTAGTACCATCCACTTGCTATGTTTGACCTCATGTGATCAGACTGGCACATGCTTTTGGGAGATGTCATATCAGTGAAGGCTGTATCTACTTGTGATGGTTAAGCACCAGAGGAAGAGATAGAAGACACATGCAACAATGGCTGCCAGTGTCCTGAAACAATGTAAATAATGCTTGCTGAAGCTTTCAGCTTCCTCCTGGAGTGCTGGGGGGTGACACAGCTGTTCCCAGTGGAGCTTCTAAGGGTTCAGTGGCTTGACTTGACAAAGAAACTTGGGATCACTTTCCATTCAGCACGCCAAGGAAATCAAAGACTTGCAGAGCAATCTTTTGCTCTTGATGGTCCAAACCCCTACTTGCGATTGATACTTCAATCAACATGACCTTTGTAGAAAGAAGACAACCAAGAAAGAACAAGAAACCACCATGTGACAACCCAAACTGCTGAATTCTATGATTAAAAGATAGAGGCACAGACAAGTATAATGGATTTTGATCTATGAGATGCACTAATTTAATGCTTAGCAGCCATCTAATCTCTCTGATAGAACTTGTGAACATAAAGAGAGCTTGTCAAAACTCAAGAGACGCATTAAGTTGATATGTGACATGAACTGGTTCTGATATCCATGCTTTTCACTCCCAGATTAGGACAAAGACAAAGCAGAAATCAGTTTTGTGGAAGGCCAACATCAGAATCCACTCAACATTTTATCTGGTAAAAGTTCATGAAACAAAATCAAGCAAAGCTCTGATAGATCTGGTCAAAGAATTGAAATTTACCTTACACTTCAGATTGAAGCTTCCACATGTGCTCAAGTCATTTCTTCTATTATTGCACATATTGTGCAATGGATTCAGCTGGCAGATACAGCACAAGAATTGAAAGGTTCAAATACAAACCTCACAGAATTCACGGACTGATATGGCTAAAGAAAAGAAGCGAGAGGGCAGCAGATAACACCATATCATGTAGCAGATTTCACCGGGCAGCTTCCAGCTTAATTTACATGGTGAGATATGACATACCTAAGATATGCAATACAGAATCACGCATGTTAAATACCACTTATTTATTCCAAAGCTATATGCTTGCTAACTAATTGAAAACCAATTCGAGGTTTAGCCATGCAAAGTTGGCTTGTATAGGAGTAGAAGAAAAATACCAATCAGAGGTCAAGTTGGATAGGTTAGGTTTGGTTTTACAAATCGGAAAGATTAGCCCAAATCTAAATCAGCCATCTTAATCAATTAGAATGACAAAATTACACAGCGGACACAGATAGCCCTAACACTTCCCGAACTCTTCTTCGATCAAGTGAACCTCTGGTTCACACATCTAGATATATCAAACACAACCCACAAAACCACCTAGGTCATTGCAATTGAAATACCAGGCTAGTCGATCTGCTCCAGTCAAATTATCTCGACAAGAAGTTTATTAAACATGATGCAGCTTGTAGAGTAGATTTAGAGCCCACATTTCATGGTATAATTACAGTCTACTAATCCCTCCTTTTTGCATGATACCTGTGGAGTCTAAGACTTAGAAATGGCCAACTCGAACAGTAGGAATTACGATGGAAAATTGTAGAAACTGGTTTTCCTAAATTCTTTATTGACAATTTCTGTAAGCAGAGACCAGTAAGTTCAGAAAAATTAGATTTTTTTTTAAATTCTTTTTTACGGGAAAAGATCTACATGGCCGATCCCAAGTAGTTGGGACTTATGAGTTTACTGTTGTTGTAGAGACTAGTAAGTTTAGAAAAACAAATAACAAAAATTGGAGAAACATAAAAGTAATAGCAATCATGATTGGATTTTGCCATATCGGTCCCTAATCAAAAGAAAGGCAAGCACCTTGCACTTATAATAAACTAAAATAGACTTTTTTTTTGTGGCATATCCAAGTCAATTTCGAGAGATTATTTACTTATTTCAATTTATAGTATAATTAAAATCCTGATCCAGAATTGAGTTTGCTTATAATAGCTTGTAATAGAACAAATTCTTTCAAAATCAGGTAAGCATCAATAATTGATCAAGGTTATAAAACTCCAACTATAATCCAATTTCCATTTTCACTTGTCACATAGCAAGTAAATTGTCATGACAAAAGTGGTAAGCAACATACAGCTAGAAAATATCATATATGAGAAAGAAAGAAAATGTACAAAATTCAAGTTATACACATGGAGTTTTCATCATTTAGACAATCAACTTTTCTAAATACCAAATTATTTTGG
The DNA here is from genome assembly GCF_036884655.1 of Musa acuminata AAA Group. NCBI lineage: Eukaryota > Viridiplantae > Streptophyta > Magnoliopsida > Zingiberales > Musaceae > Musa > Musa acuminata. Next base: position 4,238,878 of record NC_088343.1, on the reverse strand, counting down.
TGTCATTATTCTATAAAACAAGATAGCAGAGACTTCATTTAAGATGAACTCAAAATTTCCTCCCAGTTTTAAAATAAATGTGTTCATAATTAAAGTTTCCTCCCAAATATATCATTACAACAAATGCTGAACTGAGTGAACCATCGTGTAGAATCACGAATCTGGATTAGAGTGAGAATTGAGGCATAGGAAAGTATGTGCATTGCTCATGTTCTTCCGGGACATGAGTCAAATACAATATAATATGAGGTCAAGCTAAGCTAACATGTAATATACACAAAGAACCATCTACTTCTAGGTGTACAAACTCACACATGCAAGAAGTACCAGAAGGGTGCAGGAGGCATCCATTTCTAAGGCAAATTCCAGCGCAAAACAATCAGAACATAGAATGAGAGACATATCTCAGTATAAACCTAATGACAAGAACCCAAATTTCCAGATACACAAAGCAACTGAAACTTTCAGCAATAACTTGAATTAAAATAGAAACAGATATGGAGAATGCTGACATCTAAGAAATCCCCAATCTAACAATCGAGGAGTTGCCAAGGATGCCATGTACATAAGTCAAGAAGATGAAAAGTATCCCAAGAATATATTGAAGATAATGCATAATAAAAAAAAAGCACAATTGTGAAATGGATAATAGTAAAACTTTATGTTCAGAACTCTCTGCAAAGAGAAGCTAAAATTAAGCTAATTTCCTACTGTTTCTATGACCATAAACTAATACATAATATATTTAGACCTTAGTCCCTAGTTAATCATGAACAAGATAATGAAACAAAAGAAAGACGGACAACAAAAACAAAAGAAGTGAACCACCAAGGATCTCGGTCATCATCAATGCTTGGCAATGGAATGATAGATGAATCAGTCAAATTGGTTCAAAATCTCACTTGCACTCAACTCCAGCTTCGGCAGCTCGACGAGGCTTGCTCTTCCGCCGGCTCCCATTATGTCGAAAACCATTAGACCTAGTTGAATCCTCATCTATGGACTGCGATCCGGCACTAATTTTGTCGATGACCAAGTCAGAGTTCTGTTTTGCATTTGAATATCGAGTCCTCTTCTTCCCATTCACCATTGTTGAGCCCTTAATTTCTTTGCTTTGTGCAGTAAGCTTCACATTGTCTACGTCTTCAATCCTTTCAGTTTCATCATCAGATTCATCCTTCAAGGGCTTCTGAGGCCTTCCTCTCCTCTTATATGTAGGGAGCACCTCTTCACCACCACTCCCTGGATCCTCATTACCAGTGACCATGGTCAATTTCTTCCCCTTGCCTCTGCCTCTACCCATTAACCCAAACCAGCAATATAAACAACTCAGATGATCATTTAACTGCATAAAGGACAAAAAATTAGATTAAAGGGGCAATGAGGCTATGTTTTTGCAGAATTTTATTGTTGCTTGTGTACTTCCACCTCCAAGCTGTTATGCTACAATATCCAGTAAAGATGCAGCAGAGGAGGATGTTAGGCAGCCCCAGCACAAAAGCTAATAACTAGCAGAATGGCTTGCAAAAATACGTAGATCAAGCATCAAAAAGTCATGTGAGGCTTCAAAGAGGTGAAATGTGAAATGCTAATAAGGAAACCCCAAACAAGAAACCCAAATCAGCGACATCCAAGAAACCAAAGATCTGGAGTCTCAAGATAAAGAATTAAAAAGGTTTAACAGCGTGACAACATGAAAAAAAGCCAGCATTAGAAATGGATGAAACATATTGCAGATTAAGAAAAGAAATTGCTGTTTTAAGGAGACTGCAATCCTTGCCGGTTCTCCTTGCGAAAGTTTGCTTTCAAGAACATTTCAGATGGTTAAAATCGGGGAATGGCAAAGGCATTTAGGAAAGCAAGACCAAGTAGAAGGACAGAGAAACAATCTTTACAACATAAATCCCCCAAAGAGGAATAAAAATGACATCTTGAGGTATGAGATTCTTGAGACTGACCTGATATGAGCGTTCCCTCTTCACCACTGGTGAGCAAATTAGAAATGGAACGAGGACGCATCAAAAAGATCGGATTTTGTTGGTTCTGCCGGCAAAAAGTCGAAGATTTGATGGGTCGATACTGATTCTCGGTGAGAAAGGATCGAAACCCAAATCAAATTTGAGGGAAAAGGGGAATGTGATATCAAAGAGGAAGGAGATTAGAGTGTTCGTGAAAGAGCAAAGAAACCAGCAGACGAGAAGAAGATATTTCCCTCATTACATTAAATAGATTTTGGGATTAGAATAGGGTCTGTAGATTGGATCAGATCCAGCCATAGATTCTGTTCACCAAATCGATCACGAGAATGAAACAGTCAATTTTGCAGCTCTTCTTCCCTTTGCAACTTCTGCCAAACATGGATCGACAGGTAATGTCACTGAGCCCAACCCACGCAGATATTACACCTGTTGATGCTGGAAACAAGACAGAGGGGTCGAGCAAATCTACAAGCCAACAGCAAAGATCTGGGGTTGACTTTTCACACCGTGAATGAAACGGATGAAGGGGAGCGAAGCCGCGAAAGAAAGGATTTTTTTGTCTTTTGACTCCGGTAGTGTAGTACCTAAGCTTAATCTCCCACAAACAAAGTAGATTAAGAATTATGTCAACGAGCCAATTATCAATGTAATAAAGTTAATGAGTCAGTTATCAATATAAATGATATCAACATAATAATAAGTCAAAGTTTATAATGGAGACTCCCCCTCTCCTTTGACTTTGACTGTCACATATATATATATATATATATATGTGCACATACACATACACACAAATATATACGTATATACATAGTGTAAAAGAAAACAATTTATTGACAATGAAAGAACAAATTAGTGAGTTGGGTTCTACAAAATGGCAAATCTGCACTACAATCTGAAGAGAGATAATTACAAGAAAATATAGAGAATCAGAACTGTGGAGCACTTTGCTTTCTGATAGTGGCAACAAGTAGTAGATGATAAGGGTTACATGTGAAGGCAGCAGGACCCTCTCCTTATACCAAGTTTCAAGGACATTGAAACCGCATCCTGGAGACATTTGTTACATGAGCCTGGAAAAGATTCTCTTTGCAGATGTGCATCATGATCATGATTCCACATTGGATAATACACTTCCTGAAAATTATTTGCATGGGTTTAGAAGCTAGAATGAAAGGCGAAGATGGGTAATACCAATAACAAAACATATGGTAAGTGATTATTCAGCTGAAAAAAAATGTTCATTTCAATTACCTGAAGTCTATAATCAGTTCACATAGTCGAAGCTATCATGTTTCCTTATGTTAAGCCTTGAGAAAAAGCAAAATTGAGCTCAACTCATCTTAGACTTCAATGGTCACACCTTAACATCCCTTTTCGCAACAGGTTCGACCATGTATTGCACAATGGCCTTCAAAACACAAAAAAAAAAATTAAATTAAATACTTATCTATGAAGTGAACAATATACGAAAATAATTGAAAGTACGTAGAAAATACTTGTGCACCCATTTCTGCTATGTCTTGGTGGCACTTCCAAGGGGTTCTCTTCTGTATGAAGCACACGGAGATGCGATAACATCTCAAAAGAGTCAGGAAGGACCCTAATTTGGTTGTTGCTGATATCTAACTCCTCAAGCAACTCAAGATTGCCAATGGACCATGGGAGCGATTGTAAATCAGCAAAATTATTTCCTACGTTTAGCTTGATCAGAGAAGTTGCAAGGCACAAGCTCTCAGGAATTGATTCGAGCTCATTAAAACTAACATCAAGCTCCTTCATCTTTGATAAAGATGCCATTGTCGTTGGAAGTCCTTTGATATTGTTGTAGGCTTGTAGCGAACAGTGAGAACCTCCAAAGATTCGAGTCTGCCAACAGCTTCTGGAAGGCCTTTCAGGCAATTATAATCAGCTCGAAGCTCAACAAGAGCAATGCAGTTACCAATAGTGTGAGGTAACTCCTCAAATTCATTTGTTTCAACATTTAGTTTTGTCAATCTTAGGAGATTCCCAATTGCATCAGGCAGCGAGGAAAGCTGGTTTGAGCTCAAATCAAGTTCCTGAAGATGGCAATGGTGTCAACTGATTTCCCCTCGGATCTAGATATAGCAGGTTGTAGAGATCCCCAATAGAGTCAGGAAGTTGAACAATCCTATTTGAGTGAAGGTCCAATTTTGTTAAAGAAGAAAGAGTGCCAATCATCGTAGGTAAGGCGACAATTCAGTTTTCTGAAAGATCAAGAGTAACCAGATCGGAGAGCTTCCCAATTGAATCAGGTAACCAGTCTACTTGATCCATCAGCTTATTCTGACGAGTGAGGTCACGAGTGCCCTTCTTTGCAGAGACTTCAATCAAGCTAGCTGGTTTAATACGGCTCAATTTTCCACTTTCTTCCTCTGCACAATACATCATGAATAAGTAACAAAACACAGATGACAATAAACTCTACATCCCATAAAAATGTACAAGCTACTGCAGTTCTGATCTAAGGCTATTATTGTAGCTGACTTGGAACATTTTGCTAATTTATTTATTTATGAATTTATACATCACAATGTTCTTTTCCTTTTAAGTGATCGATACCTGTATGATTCTCTAAATGCCATCATAACAATAACAAATCATAATGTCCCAACTATTTTGGATTGGCTCTCTCTAAATACCATCGCAAACATAATTATAGTCGAACCAATACTCATCCCTTACAAATATTCTAAAGAAACTTGTTAAAGTTATCAGTATTACTTGTCTTTCTAACAGGAGCAGAAGAATATACAAACTAAAATAACTTACCAGAAGTGACTTCTTGCCTAGTTGTTGAATTCGGGATCAATCTTCTGGACGGGTGGGTATTCCGACGATTCCATCGACATGCTGACCTTGGCATTTTTAGGAAACTATTATCTCTTGACACCCAATCAGTGTTCCTCTTAACCCCCTTTTCTGAGTATAAGACAGATGAAGCACTACTTGAATAACTTGTCGGAGTGTTAGAATCGGCCATGCTTACTGTAACTGAACTCGTAGGGATCGATGGAGCTGATGCACTTGAGCTTGAAGGGAGACAGCTGGATGCTCTTTGGATCAATTCATCAAACAGGGCATGGATGTTTTCCAGATCAAGCAGCTTAGGAGCTTCCCTCTTCTGTTCTTTGCTCTGGTCGTACACTGCATTCTTCTACATCTCTTGCAGGACAAAGAAGAGCTCTTCGGGGGCCTCGGATCCCTTGTTCTGCTTCAGGATGGCATCGATGCGGGCCAGCACCTTGTCCACGTTGTGAACGAACGCCATGGCAGCTTCGACCTCATTTATGCCTGGTCTTACCGGCAGAGATCGGTGAAGTCGCATGATTTCTTCGACGACACTGTCAACGGAATGCAAAGAAGGACCTATTTCTCGGGAAAGTTTCAGTAAACCAGATCGGGGGGGCCTTTTGGGAGGCTCAGATAAGGGGAAAAGAGATCACCCACGGGCTTGCAAGTAGAAATCCACATCAGAAAAGTGCTTCGTAACCAAATCTCACAAGTTCCGTTGCTTTTCCAGAACAATCTTCAGATAAGGAGGAGAAGCGAGGCCGAAGGATCATTTTCTCCACATAAAACCGGTACAGATCTGAACTTTAGAGTGGCATTACCGAAAAGGCGCCAATTTGAGCACAATGGCGATGAAGAAATCGGCTAGAATTTATCAAAGAAAATCCACGAAATACTCTGATAATTCAGCACCGACAACCATACAAAGATTCACGAATTTAGTTAGTCTAGCAAACAAATCTTGCGCCTCAAAACAAGCAACAAAATTCCGATCTCTTGCATCGATTACCTACAAACTCACCTACTTTTGACGGAAAACCATCAGCAGAGAAACATATCCACTACGAAGCCGAGAGTGAGAGAGCGCGACAGCAGGACCGTCATGGATTCCTCGGAAGGAAACAAGAGAAGAGATGACGAAACCGTACGCCCGGATGACAAAGTCCCAATCTTTATTACTCTCTCGCTCTCTCTCTCTCTCTCTCTCTGGGATTTTGCTCCAGAGTAGGGGCGGTCTCCTTGGGAAGAGCAAGCAGTGTCGGCAAACCAAATTTTGGTACCAATGGGGACTTTAAGAGGTGTTTGATAAGTGAGCCACGACACCCCCTCTCTCTCCCTCTCTCTCTCTCTCTCTCTCTCAATTCCAACTGTATGTGCTCTCAGCTAGACTGAACATGAAGAGAGAGGAGGGTGGGCAAGCACTGTGGGATGGTCTCACCAGTGTCATGGATCCACCACCACCATCATCTTAGTATAAGCCCTTTTTCTCTGGTGCTGTTCTTTCATCTTATCCTCTTCTGCTTACCTATGCAGGTGCCAACACAGTTCCAAGCCACCTCCATTCATATGTGGGTTAATGCAAGTGTTATCAGTTCATCATCATATTAAATGTCTCACCTAATTTCTTGTTCATGTGTAATATAACTTGTTATTAACAAGAGAAGACATATTCAGTTCAGTGAACTCAAGCATTTCACTTCTGTCAAGAAAATATATGAAACCTCTACAAAGTTTTGCAGAGGCAGCACCACAGTATTGCAGTATGAAATGGGAGTCGGTGTTGGCTGTCAGTTCTTTGGTTTCCTTGGAAGTTCAAAGCAACAAGATGGATACTGCAAATTTAAACAGGACTGACTGAGCCCACAAATATATAATCATCAACATATATTCAAACTGACATGGAGGAAGAGTAGATCCAAGGATTTGGGGCAGACAAGCACATATATACTGACATGACAACATTTGATGGCACATTCTGATTCAACTTCAGGCACTAGTATGATGTGCCGATACGACTAAAGAATAGCTACAAAGAGCAACATAAGTAATATGATGAGGGGAATTTTTAGTGATTTTCCCTCTTCTTCACTTGAACTAAGCTTATTAAGGGTTCAAAACAGTAAGAACGCAAGTAAGCGCAAGTTACTTCCATGGTATGTTAGAGAGGCCTTGCTGATTGCTGTTATTGCACACAGGGGTGCTCTGGTTGAGTGGGCTCCCAGGGCCACCGGAGGATTCACTCATGGTGCCCCGCGAAAGTGGGCTGCTGGCTCCCGTCATCCCATCTGCGGCAAGCTTTCCAGGGGCCGATGTTGGGTCTACGGGATTAATCTGTTTCGAGCCCTTTTTTCCATCAGGTATAAAGCTCCCCATAACTACCTGAAAAGGTCAATTCCAGTCAATTATGATCACTCGGTGCAAATATTGAGCTACATCGGAAACCAATTTATGCAACAAAGTATGACCCAAATGTGACCGGCGTAAAAATTTACGCCATGACATCACTCAAAAAGAGCCACCATTTACGTATTCAAACAGCCTGGAGTAACTTTTTGAGTGGATTGTGAAGTTAACAACTGAATGAAAACTTGAGAACGTAGAGATGTCTTGTTGCATCAATCGCTTAAACCACAACTATAAGGAGGATAACACTAAAAATAATAAGTTCGGGGCCACAAAAAAGCATAATTATATTTTTAGCCAAAGCAATGTCAGATAGGACCTACACAGTCATGCATAAAAGGTATTTTTATACAACTCCACATTAGCATTAAATGGCAACATGGTGGAAGCATCCTAAAAGGCACCAAGTTTATGTTGCTTGTATTTCCCCATTTGTGGAACTTGATGTCAATAAAAGTTTGATAAAAAAAATGAAGACCATACTTATTGTTTAATCTATAATATTCACAAGCTCAGTAGATAATAAATGATCATATGCCTAATTGGCCTGATGAAGTTTTACTTTAATTTAACACAAACGAACCTGAACTGGGGATGCTGCCATCAAAAGTCCTGCCACTCCACCACCTAAAACTCGTCCATCAGGACCAGCTAGCGATACACTCAAGCCACCTGTTCGACTTCGCTGTCCACCACTCTCTGACAGCAAAAATGATCCAGACAATGACAAGATCTCAAATCGTCCCTGTATAAGAAAATACGCTAAGAACTTGTACAAGTGACTAAGACACTCCACAAACCTGAATGAAAAGTCAGTCAACAGAACAATGAACAAAGCACAGTTTGAAGCTATTCTTAGATTCCAGAACAGATTTCGAAAATGTCAGGAACAAAGATGCAGACATCTTTCGAATGATGAACAAAGGACAGACTTAAATTATTCTCCAGATTCTGTAGGAGGGCTATATTTTCAAAATGTCAACAACAAGGTTGTGGGCATCTTTCTTATTGTATACTAAGAACATCTTCCAAAAAGGACATCATAAGGCTAAAATGACTGATGTGATATTACAAGTATTACCAAATAGCTTCCTATTAAATTTAGTGAACATCATTCCCAAAAAACCAAGACTTCAGAATCATTCACTAAAATGAGTGACATGACTTTGCCAAAGCTTCCAAACATTGATCAAGCGACATCTTCTGTTGTGAAATAGTCCGTTGAAACAATTCAATCATGATAAATGGATTTGCAAAACAAAACAAGCAGGAAATGAACCGGATTGTCACAGGAAACAAAAATGCATTACTTAGCAGATGCTTGTAGCAGTTTTGGAAAGACTAGCATCTGTACCTCATAAGTTACAGTACCACCAGAAGTTGCTGGCTGACGAAGAGTTACATTAGATATGGCACCATTTGCGGAAAGAATGCAAATGGCACGTGATCCATGCTGAGAAAATGACATAATTTTTGAAAATACATCCTGAAACCAGAGATCAAACAAATTAATAGCAGTTCAATATTTTTTAATGGATCCTCCAATTCAACAATAAACCCAAGATCATGGAACTTAGACCAATCCAAAAATATGTAAGACTAAAATGCATGACATATATTTGGACTATCCATCCCACTAGAGATTCTCATTTGCATCAGGCATTAAGGAATCCAAGATTCAAGGCATCTTAGTCTGAGACAATAATATGCTTGTATGCTTTGGACTTCAATCTCTTTCAAGGCGAAGTATAACAGAAGTCATCAAATAAAAGAAACTAAGTGGGAAAAGAAAAAGAAACTGGTACCCAACTTGTTATCTCGTGCATGAGAACAAATTCTTTGTCTTAAGATTATATTATGCCTGATAATGTGGTTGATAGGTTCATAAAAGCTTTTACAACCATATGATGTTAAATAATAAAACGAATTACAGATGACAAGCGTTGCATGGATATAGTCATGAGATAAATATCCAAGTGTGGTGCAGAAAAGAGAGAAAAAGAAAAAAACATGGCACACAGGAGAAGAATAAATTATGATGTATACATGTAAATTATGTTTGTGCATTATGAAGCATATGACATTGTTCAAAGAGGTAGTTGTGAAAGATCAGGTAAAGTTTTAGCTAACATGTCAGATAAGTTTTACACCTGTTCCCCTGGCCATTAATGATTACTAATCATAGCAGTAAAGCAAACCTGGTAGGTCAACATTATTCTTGTGACCAAGTTTTTGTCATAGGTAATTTTCCAAATTTGATAAATAAGAAAACCTCACCTTAGTAATCGCCTTTGCATTCTACATCTCATAATAACATTTTTCAGTAAAAACAAAGAGTTGGTTGCCAAGATTTGCATCGAATGACTATTCAAAATTTCAGCGGAAATTTATTTCTATCACAGAATAAATTTCAAGGTACCTAAATAAATAGCTTATATCACTAAAAAAATTATACAAAAAGGATGTCACAAAATTATACAAATAGGCAACATCCTTGCTCCTTTTGACATCAGTTCAATGGAACACAATAATTTTTCCTCTATGTTTATTTACTTTGGCCTCTCAAGGAAAGTTTTGGCTTTAGCCCTGACTCGATGTAGAATTAGAAATAACCTAATGGAAAAAATATATATACAGAAACAAGATGCATCTCCTTCATAAGAATGAGAAAATGAAACATGATAAAAACAAATGCTTTGACGAACTACAATTTTAAATGTTTGCTTCAAATTAATTGGATCTTGTTTGCAGAAAAAGCAGAAATGAAAAGACAAACAAGTGTACAACCTATGTTGTACATCACTTGACAAATCACAAAGCAACATAGAGACGAGTTCAGTCAAGGTTACAGACTATTCCTTTATTCACGTTAAATGCTATAAAAGAATAATTAGATACAGGAAGCTCATACAACAATTAGATACAGTAAGCTAATACAACCAGGACAGGTGGAACCTATCATCCTCCATATATGAAATGATTTTAAGAAGAAATTGATACCTCTCCTGCCGTTACTGTAATAACATGAGGAGTAAATCCAGTTCCTGATGATCCTGCAAGTCAACAAGTACAGTTACAAAGAAGTGGCGAGAAATACAAACATTCTATCAAAAAGAAAAAAGAGAAAAGGACACTTAAAAGAGTCTACAAAATACATCAGATGAATATCACTGTTACAAGCTTATAATAATTCAAGTGTTAACAGAAATCAAGTAAAAGATTAATGTGTCATTTCCTAACAAGAAACCAGACTATCAATTATTGGCCAAAGGGAAAGCAACTTTATATTGCTGGACAACTGGACAATAGAATATATATAATCATCGAGCATATAATTTATGGAGAATGTATATAAACTTTGCTAGGATGCATAAAACAATTATAAAAAAATTAGTATAATAATGCATTTAGCATCAAACAATCATTTCTAAATTTCTCAGGTTTCAATAAAATAACAGAAAAGAGGTCATGAACAATGATATATTTTGAGAACAGTTGGCCATGCCAGTCAGATCCATTAAAATTTGAATTCAGAGAAAAAAAAAAATCTTTCTTTACTTTTTGATAAGGCAAACACTCTCGATGGAAACAAGAATCAGCTTCTCCACAGGATACCAAGCAAGAAAAACAAATTTGACCGACGCAATTAAGATCACAGAAAAGAGGGCCAAAGTCCACCAAAATATTCATCGACCAAAGTATATCAATACCTCATGACAAATGCTAATAGCAATACGAGATAAGCATTGATAATACCTAGAGCACCCAGCTTCTGCTTCTTGTTGCCGGAACCCGGTGGCCGGCCCCTTGGTTTCTTAGTGGCATCGGCCGGGTTAGCCATCCCTGCAGGAGGAGAGAATGCACCGGCTACCGGCAAGACTGAAGCAGCTGTAGATAAAGGGTTCAGAGCAAGGCCATCGGGTCCGTACTTCCTCGGCCGCCCCCTCTTCCGTTTCACTGGCTCTCCAACGTTGATGTTCAGGCCATGGGGTGTGATCACCGCAGAGCTACCATCTCCAGCTCCAGCATTCTCTCCTCCATCTCCTCCTTGATAAGGAGGAGGAGAAGGCCGAGGAGGAGCAGGAGATGGACTGGATATCGGCTTGAAGATAGCCGTGCCATCTGCCACGTAGGCCAATCGCAAGCTCTGCATCGCCGGCGGCTGCGATTGCACCGGATTTTTCTGCACACCAAAGAACAACGAGGAGGTTTCTCTACTAGCCATAGTCCCCTGCTCCAACCTCACTTCCATGCGACCAAGCAGCGAGCTGTAAGCACCATTACCTACCAGGCAATCCAAATCCTACAGCGACGCCAATAACATCCAAAACTTCCTACAGGGCTACTCTGAGGAGTAAGATCACACTCGAGAACCTCTTCCGAAGTCAAAAAAAGAAGAAAATTTGAGCGCTTTTCTCCACTAAGCACTCGAAAATTTAACTACGTTCCAAGGAATTCTAACAAAGATCAGGAAAGATGAAAATTTTTACGGCGAAAGCCTCCTGAAACATGCACCGAGGCACTGCAGCTGACAAATAATTCCTAAACCCATAAGCCCTACGCTTCAAAATCTATTCTTCGTCTCCAAATTACGACAGCAACGACCAGAATAACAATTCGACTTGTAATAATTGGCAGCACAAAACACTAAGAAACCAGACTAAGCAAGAAAATCGACATAACCCTAACAGTACTAGGAGATCAAAAGGGCAGGGACAAAAGAATCAAGATCCGGTCAAATAAACCAGAGGAACTACTACTACTGTCCCCATCGCCTTATCACGTCAAAATTCCTCCTTTTCTCCAAACTCCTGCGGAAAAACACGACGACTCTGGCCAATAATTTCCTCAAGAAAGCCGAGAATGAGGGAAAAAAGACGAGAAAAGAGCGATTTTGGTTAAGGAAAAGAACCTAAACCCCCGTGTCAGATCGCTCAGAGAGCTTCTCTCACTGAGCCCTGAGAACACTAAAATGGAGGAAATCAATGCCCCTTTTTTAATAATTTCGCGGAGGTTTTCCGAATTAAATAATAATCACAACAATAAGAAGAAGGCCGGCAAAATTTCTTAATCCAAATTAACGTGACAATTAACCTAAAACGCTATTAATTAATCTCCAAAAACCCACAAATCTTTCTTTCTACCATTAGGTGGCTCGTCACGATTCGTGCAAAAAGCTTGATAATCATGATGTCCACACCCGACTTGAGTTCCATACATAGTGGTTTTCATCCAATATAATAAATATATCATTCAGATTAGGGCCTGTCTGCAATTAGTTTAGGGGAATCTAAATTGTTTATTTTATATATATATATATATATATATATATATATATGATTTATCATCTTTAAAATAATTTAAATAATATTTTAATTATATTAAATAACATACATATGAATTTACCTATCACTTATATCTAAACATCATCCTTAAATTTGATTTATACAAGAGGGATATAAAAAATATTGTGACACTTTGTTGATTTTTTTGATAGGTTTATAATTTTTTCTGTTAAATATTAACAAGAAATATTAATTTTTATTACTTTCATGTTTTATAAAGAAAAGCTAATAAATTAATTAGTCAAGATTAAATCTGCATTTTTGAACCAAAAGAGTAGTACTATCAACATGGATAGCTACTGATATAATATTTAAAACAGGCCAAGTCTGACTTTTTAAGCATGACATTATAATTAAGAGAAGTTTATCATTGTTAAGTTAATTAATTCAACCACAGGATAAGCATGACATCTCAGGAAAAAGACAGATTTAGTGGACAGCCTTGAACATATTACATGGGATTGAATTGTTGAGGGGAGGAGAAGGAGGAGATGTGAAAACCTTATCTTGGAATTATATTGTGGACAAGCATACCAAAAAGGTGAGTGTTAGGTGTAAAACCAATAAGTTGTGTTGGAAAAAGTAGGGAAAAAGACAAATACTCCATGTGACCTCCTACCCCTTCCATTTCTCCCATTGCTCAACTTGATAATCTCCTCCCATCTCTTTTTGCCTTTCTTTTTTTCTCCTTCTTCCTCTTGTGAACAAAAAGATTCATTGCAAGTCTGGTCTCCCTTTTCCTCTTGTGAACAAAAAGATGATAGAAGTCTGGTCCCTGGTGTGGCCATGACTTGGACAACTAATGTTTATGCAACCAATTTACTGCAAGAAGATTGACAACAGCACCAGCTGCCATGGCTTTTGGTTGAGAAGTCAAGTTTAGAGGGGCAAAAAAAATTCATTAGGCTAGAAAACAAAAGAGATTTGTTTTCTTTCTAGCTTCCCTAGAATGGGGAACTTGTATGGTGGTCTGTCTTGCAAGCAACTGGATACTGTCTGTTTGATGGCATGACTTGGAACCTTTTCCAAGATGGCCAAACTTGGGTCTGCTGGGATGCCAAGTGGATCAGGTTACATCTTCTCCAGTTGGGAACTGAACTTATCTGCCACAAGGTGAAAATTATTTGGTTAGACATGAATTTGAAGTCAGAAACACCAAAAATTTTCACTTTTTTTTGTTGTTGTTGTCATTCTTTCTCATTTTTCTTGCAATAATTTAACAGCAAAACTCTGCTGATTTGTGTTCAATTCTTCTTTTAGATTGGTAGGACAAAGTAGAGGGTTTATTGCATTCATTCAATCAGGAAGTTATTCTTTGAAAGAAGTGAGATAAGAACTAGTTGTTTTGCTTGTATGTTTTACATGCTTGAAAAGCTCCCTAGCAGTAAATTACTACTGCAAGAGAGTTTGTGAGTTGGATGGAGCCTCCAATATGAAATGAGGATGACAAAGAGAGGGACAGAGAGATTTAATACAGTGGGGATTAAGTAGAAGGTAAAGATGGCTCCTCCTAATGAATTAATCCAAAGCCATCTTCACTGCCTCAGTCACCAATACTCCTTGGTTCTCTTTCAGGACAGCAGATAAAAAAGGTTTTCAGGAACTAATCAAAGCCCACAAGAACACTCTTGCCATCTCAATCCATACATACATGATCTACCTTTCAAGATAACATCTTCCACCTGCCCTCTCCATAGACATCTTATGAAACCATATAAACAATCCTTAGCCTACATGTTTCAAAAGCAACTAATTTGTGTATATCTGTAATTAAATTAGAGCAATGCAACAAAGCACCCAAGAAATTGATTATACCCAACAGCACATTAGCAAAGCTTCAGTTAAAGATACACCATAAAACTTGAGCTATTATGAGTTTATGACATGACAGTAACAACTTAAGCAGTAAGAAAAATGACAATAAATTTATGGTGCGGAGTCTCATTTTTCATCTGAGCTAATTTAAAAGAACCAAATAAAAGTGGCAAATGAAATCTAAGGTTGTGAGAGTACATCCCTAATTGCAGTCTTAAGGATCAAATGGTACATGTCATGCTTAATGGTTTGTATCTTTGACCAACCAGAATGTTGGTGGCCAATAAACCTTTGTATTGAGTTTACCCTTTGGCATAGTTTAATTTCCATTTTCTCTACAGCTTCTGTTTTATACCGATTTAAACTATGCTATAAATAATATCTTCACCATTTTAATCTTCCTATTTTACTCTATAAATAATATCTTCATCCATCTCCTCATCTAAGATATATAAAGCTTTTACTTAAATTGTTTTTTTTTCTATTCAACTTAATTATATTATCTTATTTATTTCTATAATCACTAAAATTATATTTTATTTATTCAGTTTTAATCCTACTTAATCTAAAACTTTTAGTTTCTAAGACTTACCTCTATAGGTTAAGCTTATAATTAATTCGACTAAAACTCTTATCAACTAAGACAACATCATATAAGTGACTAGTAAGTTCATCTATTATCAATATGAAAAGGTAGGGACTTAATACGGATCTTTCAAGTAATCGTATGCTAATTGTAAACCCACTACATACACTCTTTATAGTTTTAATACTAATAGCTACATTATCGTATATATCTTTAATAGCATTAATATAATTAGTAGGTATATTTTTTTTTTCTAAAATCCACTATAATAAATCTCCAAGAACCTTATGATTTTCTCTAGATTAATAAAATTTTTATAGTTCATGCATGAAAATTAAAGATTTTCCTATCCATTTACACTTTAAAAAACCATTTAAATTATTCTGGCTCCACTAGAAAGCCATGCATAAATTATGTTTAACTTAGGATCAACAATAAATGATGAAAAAAGTAAGATTACTTTATATCAAATTTTAAATGGCTATGATACGAAAAAATACAACTTAAAGCTATCTCAGGTTGACTTATAATGGATGATGAAACTGCACGACATGCAGGAGAAAGAGGATCCTCTAGTGAAACTTTAGGCACCCACATAGTTACGAGAGATCCACAAAATCTATATAAACTAAGGATTCTTCGTTATCAAATACCCGTATAAGTTAGGGATCTCGAAAATCCTCGTTAGGGTTTCAAAAATATAAACTCAAGAGAAGACAGCAAGACGTAACAACGAAACATATTGATTCAGACGAAGACGACGATTCAATAAACCAATCTGACCCCAAATTCTCACGAAATCGAACCGTTCAATTAACACCGAACGGTTCAGGAAATTAAGATCCGCTTTTAGCTTATAAACCGTCATCAGGGTACTTTCGCCTTCATCAGGCCTACTGTCCATCTGATCTCGGATCAACGATCAGGATACAACACAATACTTTGAGATATATATATATATATATATATATAATATAATATAATATAATAAAAATTACTTTTCGTACCCGTTGTCTGTTACCCGCGCATACCTTTAGATGTGGGGCCCTCTGTTCGACCAATCACAAGGCAGGCAGGAAGTCTTACTCGCTGAAATGGCTCAGAACAGAGCATTTATCAGAACAACGATTGAGACAGTAATAAAAGCTCATGCACGACGGTAACACGAAGCGCCTGCACCTCAAAATTATCATGGCAGCAGTAGCGCAAGAACAACACCCTTTGATATCTATCACCAATCGCCACTGCGCACTCCGAGGACCAAAACATGGAAGCAACAACGACTCCAGTGTGCCGTTCACCGGAATCTGCAGTGTGCCCTGCAGTTGCTCTGGCAGTCGTAGAAGCAGGGCCCGTCGCAGTGCATGGGGCAGAGAAGCTTCATTCCGCCGCACCGCCCCCGGCCGGAGCACCGGGCGTACTCCCCCACCCTGTACAAGCTCGAGCTGTAGTTGTGCCTTCGACTGCCGCTTAACGTGCCATCTCTTCCACCTCCCTGTCTCTGATTGTTCCCGCCTCCACCGCCGCCTCCGTTTCCTCTGCATCCCCACCAACACCCCCCGTTTCTGGTTCCGTTTCCTCCTCCTCCTCCGCCGCCGCCGCCCGATGTCCCACCGCCACCGCCACCGCCACCGCCTCCACCTCCTCCTCCGCCACCACCTCCTGCGCTGCCCCATCCCCATCCGTAACCCCACCCCCACCCCCAACTCCAACTGCTACCAGCACCGCTTCCTCCTCCACCGCCACCTCCACCACCATTTCTGCCGCTTCCTCCTCCCCCACCACTCCCACCATTACTCCCCCCTCCGCCGCCTCCGCCGCTACCATCAGTTTGCCATTGCCTGCGCGCGTACATCTTGGCAGGAGCTGTTGTGTCGAGCTGCGGCTGGTGCAATTCACCATGTGAGTCATTGCTGCTGGTTGTTGGCGATGGAAGATCAGCCGCGTAGCAAAGCATGACGGCGCAGGCCGCCACAGAGGCAAGGAACAGGGAACCCCGCCAAGGAGTTCCTCCTGATGACAACCTCATCGCGGTTGCCTCGATCTACTTGCTGGGTTCAGGAATCAGGACACCATTAACTCTTGGAGCGCCGCACCTTTATACTCGTACCGGCGGTGGAGACGGCAATGATGGTGACAGTTAAGCAAGAAGAGACGGACCAAGATTGCAGACTGCGACAAAGACACGGACAGAGAAATGGCTTGCGCTCTACTCTTCCCCACAGGCTGGGGGAAAGCTTTTGGTTGGCCAATGCCCGTCCAAATCCTTGGTTTCATGGTTCAGGGGGGGGGGGGGGGGGGGGAGGTGGATGGACCAATGCCTGAGATCATTTCATGAGAGTTGAAATGATTGCAGGATTAGGATGGAATGGGGAGTGCTTGCTCAATCTTTTCCTACAGTCTCTCACACAGTTCCCTCTGAATAGAAGCTTCCATTGTTGATCTTAATCCATAATCCCACTTGCTTCACTCATGGTGGAAGTTGGGATGACAGCTACCATCGCTGCAGTGAGCTATCAAGTTGGCCGGATGCTGCCCCAGTTGCATTGCACACATTGTACACTACAGTAAGTGCATCATCTATATCTGTTACTGCTTCATCTCAGGTTTTTAGAGCATTTCATAGAATGATTTCTTTGGAGACAATAGGCTGTTCTTCCTTTTAGATAGCAGAAACTATGGATCGTTTGATGTCAAAAGAATGGCTTAAATGAAGGCAGTGAGAGAGAGGCTGCATGGTAATACTCTTGCTGGCATTTCCAGTAACCTTCATGGAAGGATATTCTCCAATTCATCTGATGGCTATGCAGAGCTCCAATCGAGTTCAACTGATCAATAGAAATGCTGTTTTTACCATCAGAATTGTGAGACCTGAATTCTGCAGATGCTTATAATTAAAGATCCAAGAATTTCATGTCGTAATGACATCTGATAACCAGAAATAAGGATATTTGTAAGAAAAAAGAAATATTACTGTTCTTCATGGACAAGATGATGCAGATGACTGCAAGAACACATTTTGTTGGAGATTTAAATGAATGAAGATGGTTCCACCATGGGATTAATTCTATCCAAATCCTTATCTGAGTAACTGTGACTGGTTCTTGAGTTCTGTTTTGTACATGACTCTGTAACAGTGGCTTCATTGCTCATCCAGGAAGAGCATCCTTCATGTGCAGTTGACATACAAATGCAAGCATTTGGCAACATCTAGCTTCTTTTCAAAGAAAAGAAAAATGATATGCCTGATAATGATACAGAATGCAGTTCCTGAATGTTGTGCTCTGTAAGTCTTTCCAATCCTTGCCTACAAGTAGCTTCAGTAGGTCTACACCACTCAGTGCTATCAAATCATGAACCCTAGAATATCTACAATATTAAATGAGTATGGTGTTTGATTCATATCCAGTGGTCCTTGTCATCCATATTGAAGTTCAAATGCCTACTTATTTCACTTGTGATGTAACACTAGAAAATTAGCAAATGTTCAGGAAAAAGCAAAAAAGACACCATCGGGACAAGAGAAATATTTTTATTTCCTATTGGACAGGGACAGGAATTAGATCAACTTCTTTGACCCAAAAAAGGATGCAAATGAAAGATTGAAAGAAAGACTTTATAGATTGAGTCATTTTCCTAACAGTTTATGCTTTTAGGATAGTTATCCAACTAAAGTTATATCATATTATGAGAGCACTTTGAAGACATTCAACAAAGGATGCTAAGGTATTGACTACACATATAATTAAGCTATTTAATGCCTTGCCTTAGTTTATAACTAGCAAACCATCCATATCTTCTTGACCAAATTGCAAGCCCTGTGTTCTGATTCTCTTTTTCTGTAAACTTACTTCTTGCAGATGAACTTGAGGCCTTGATGAAAGAGCAAAACTCCAGAAAAAATGGCATGCAGAGAAAGGCAAACTGATATCCAAAAACAAGGACCAGATTCTTTTTTGTCTTTGCAGATGAATTCATTGAGTGTTGAATGGAGGAGGGACAGGTGAAAAGAGAAGCAGACAAAGGAAGTAGAGCATTATTGGGGAGACCATGCTCATAAAGAACACAGAACATGAAAGCCAAAACCAAAGGGTAATAACAGAAGCTATTTTTTATTACTATTAATTTTTTTTCCACCAATGAGGCTGCTCATGATGTTACAAAAAGTCAACGCTAGAAGGGAAAGAAAGGGTAAAAAGTCATCATCCTTTTGTGGTAAGTATTTATAAGTCAATCAAAGATCATTTCTCCTTAATATAAGACACTAGCATTTTGATCATCTCTCTTTATATTGTGGAAGACCTCATGTACTGCATACATGAAAAACTACTATAATCTTCAAGAAAATCCTCACTCGTATAAACCTTTTGGGCCTTCATATTCCAATCTAAAACTTAATCCTCTCGAAAGAAACCCTTCTGCATCCTCAGATAGAGAATTCTTAGTATATGTTTTCCTGTTATCTTGAATATAGCATATTTTCTCATAATTAGTGATGCACGTACGTATCATTAGCATTCCTTCTTCCCAATCCAGCTAACTACTGAACAAATCATCACACATGAGTTGTGTTAAGTCCTAAGTATCTGTGTCCAAACAAGCATGCAGCAGGAGTTCATGGACAGAAGAATGCAGGAAAAGCTGATCGAAGAACATGTAGAAACCAGATTCAGATTCGAATTCATGCTTTCTTAGTTTGGTGAACAAGTTTATTTGGTGTTGCTGATGAATGCCTCATTGTTCTATGCCTTGTACCTTCATCTAGCTAGAGGTCTTCTTTCAGTTGATTTCTAGTGTGACTGCAACTTCATGATTAATCTCACATTATTCTCTGTGGGTTTAGCTCGACAGAATGCAGCTTAGCGGACAATTAATGCCTCTGCCTGCTGGAGCTTCCTTCATTAAAGTATGCAGCTTAGCTTATGCATGCATATTTATATGCTTACACACGCCAAAGTAGATCAAGGATTAACCATTGCTATCCACATACAAAGCATCCATCCAGTGAGATTAAACAACAGTTTAAGCATCAGATTAAAGTCATACCAACTAAAGAAATAGTGGTGGATGCAGTGGGTTAATTGGACCGAGGAGCACGACAAGAGCTGCCAGTGGAGCGCACATGGCCGCCTCCCACACCGCCGACGGCGATGCAGCGGCGCCGCCCGATAAAACTATTGATTGCCCAGCTTATTCCTATGCTTTCAGTCGATGGATTGATTGGAGTCTGCATAGAGATTGATGCTTTTTTGGATGCTCGAGTTTGTCAACCTTACAAACAATTGTTTTGCTTTGCCAACTACTCATCATCGAAGGAGAAGCAACGACATGAAGGGGTGCTGCGGAAGACTTCCCAAGTAAATGTTTATGGAGTTATAGATCGGAGACATTACTTATCAGGTGGGATTCTCTCGCACAAGCTTGCCTTTGGCAACACAGACGAGAAGAAGAAGAAGAAGAGGTGAGAGGGTTACAGTGAATGTTTACCTCAGCCATGCAAAGGTAGAGAGAGAGAGAGCTTCGGTACTTGTCCATCACTTATTAATCCCTATATGTTGTTCATGATGAATGGAATCTTGGTGGAACAAAGTTGATCACAACTCCATGTAATTGGCATCTCTCAACAGCTGCTAATTAACTAATGCATGTTGCTTTTTCTACATGCTTTGGAACCCATTAAGTATTAATGATTACTCTAAGCATCTGACCCACTTTTCTTTAGTTAAGCTATTTTAATTATATCTAGTGGAAGTTGAATCCCTAATCTGAATATGTCATATTTGAGGTTGATCTAATTAATCTAATGGTTAATTTCCCATTTTTGTGTGTTCAAAACATCAGATTTACCCTTTAGAGTATATACAAATAAAATAAAATTTCACAAACAATAAGAAGAGGTGATGAAGCTTAACCATCATTTTCTCCATCGTAAAGAGGCATTCAGTATTATTTTATATTATTTATATGAGTTAATTATATATTATCTCATATAATTAGTTATCTTTAGCATATCGATCTTTATACTTTTAAAAATTATTATTGAGATCCATATATTTTTTAAAGTGAAATATTTAACCTTATTTCTTCTTACGTCATCGACTCTATTACTACCGATAAAAATATGATAAGATTTACTACTAAACACTGACTCTATCTCACTTTAGTTTATTATTGAGCACGTTGCGATATTTTCATTAACGGAGTCGACAACGTGTGAAAAGAAATGAGATTAAATATATTTTTTTTTGTAAGTATAGAGATTCTAATATAACTTTTGAAAAATGTAAAGATCGATATAGATAACTAATTATTAGAGATGATATGAAATTAATCATATTTATATTTAGTGTTAGTAAGTATAAGTCTTTTGTTGTATACATAAGAAATAATAAGATGTTGCTGTAGATAATTACTTGGGACCAAATTAACATTAGTTGAAGCTAAAACTGAGATCTCATCACCAACTTAATATATGTTATTAGGTAGATAATATTGAATTATGCATGTTTACCTGAATTAGAGGGTCAAACACCTGAAGCTGTAATTGATGGTTTAATGACAGTGAAAACAAAGTAGGAGCTGAATGGATCAACATATTCCATGTTTCATGATATCTTTACATGATATATGTATTATAATGACATCTCCAAAGTCCATACTATGAACAGTTGTGTGCAATATAATACAAAGGCTGCACTAATAGAAAGCCATTCGGGCTGCTTCCAATCCATGTTATTATAGTAAATGGTCTCTATCTATCTCTCGTGTATCTTCCTGAATGCCCGCCGATCCAACTTGTTGCTTTTGGTATATTTATTCTGATGCATCTCTTCTCATCATCATCATCATCATCATCATCATCTTGTTTCTCTTCTCTCTCTCTCTCTCTCACAGAGATGTATGGGCATGCAATGGGTTCTTGGAAAGAGAGGGTTTTGAGCTGAGATGGGTGAAAGGTGGAGAAGGACTCGGCTATCAGGTTAGTTGTTCTGATCGAAGGAGATGAATTAAAGAGCGCTCTTTGGGGTTCTCAAGCTTCTTATGGTTTGGATTTTGATCTCATTTGCTTCCTTCTGTTGCTGTGGAGGAGAAGAGAGACTGCTCATAAGAAGTTGGCTCAAAGGAGGGTCTGATTTGGTTATATAGAAGACAAGAGAAGAGGGGAGGAGAAGCTGGCGAACAAGTGGTGGGAGAGAGTGGATGCGGTGGAGATGGCAGGAAAGGAGTCTGGTGGCAGCAGAGACGACTCTTCTCTCTACCTCCACCACCTCCTTGGCCCGCCAGCGCCCCCGACGCACGTCCCGCCCGAAGAGTCCAAGCTGCCTCAGAAGGAAAGCCCGAATCCCGCGGACCATGGCGATGGCAGCGGTGAACGACCTACTACCTCTGCTGCCGCCGCTGGAGGTCCCGTCCGCCGCCCCCGCGGCCGGCCCCTTGGTTCCAAGAACAAGCCGAAGCCGCCTATTATAGTCACGTGCGACAGCCCCAACGCCCTCCATTCCCACGTGCTCGAGGTCGCGGCCGGCACCGACGTGGTCGAGTGCGTCAACGAGTACGCCCGGCGCCGCGGCCGGGGTGTGTCCGTCCTCAGCGGCGGCGGAGCTGTCGTCAACGTCGCCCTCCGCCAGCCTGGAGCCTCGGCGCCGGGGGGCGTGGTGGCCACCCTCAGGGGTAGGTTCGAGATCCTCTCGCTGACCGGGACCGTCCTCCCGCCTCCCGCGCCGCTCGGTGCGACCGGCCTAACCGTGTTTCTGGCCGGAGGGCAGGGGCAGGTGATCGGAGGAAGCGTGGTTGGGCCGCTGGTGGCGGCGGGGCCGGTGGTGCTGATGACGGCGTCGTTCTCCAATGCCATGTACGAGCATCTGCCGTTGGAAGGCGAGGAGGAACCGACAGAGGCAACAGCAGCGGAGGGGCAGCAACCCGGCGGTTTGCAGTCCTCAGCTGTTACTAGCAGTGGCCATGAAGGTGGTGACGGAGGAGTTGGCGCCGTCGGCCTTCCGTTCTACAGTTTGGGTGCAAGCACGGGGAATTACCAGCACCCAGGTGATGCTTTTGGATGGGCTACCGGTAGTAATCTTCGGCCACCATTTTGATTCAGACACAAGTTCATTACTACCACTAAGTGATGTTCAACATACACTGCCACCGAAGAAGAAGAAGAAGAAGAATTCATAGGTTTCATGCTGTTTGCTTTGGAGTACTGCCAGATGTTAAGCTTCAGTTGCACCACTTCACCAGCTTCAGCGGCATCAATGGAGGCATGCTAGCTGATGAGGTTTGTATGAACAATGAGTAGGATCTGATCTGAGTAGTTAGAATCACTCCATTAACTTGGGTTTGCTGTGAAGCGGAAAGAATGGGAAGTAGGAAAGGAAGAGATGTCAGCAGGAAGTCATATATGTCTCCTCTCTTTCGCCTTATTTTCCTTTTGATGTGACGCTTCCTTAGCTATGTTGTAGAAATTGTTCTAAATCATGAACTCACCAATTGATGGACTTCTGGTGCTCATATCTCTTGTGTGGGTTGTATGAGTCAACATTCTCAGCTGAGCCTTCCGCAGAAACCCTAGCTGTGGGAAGAAGAAAGTGCAGACTTGACCTACTGTGAGACTGTGCAAGGAAAAGAACTGAAGGTGCAGTTAATTTGCTGAGCATGATGGCTGGCAAACTGACCATATGATATTGACAACGATGCTCATAGATTCTCAAATCTGATTTCATCTTCTTCTAAGTACGTTTGCAGAAGAAGATCTCTGCCTCCCACTTCCCATGAGCATCCAAACCATGATGATCTTTGTAGCTCTGCAAACTATTCCCTTTCACTGACATGGTCATCCTCTCTCTCTCGCTTTATTGTGTGCATAAAGAATTATAATTTTATGTGTTAAGAATATTTAATTTTTTGTTTATAATTTCTAATAAAATCTTTTGAAATCTCTTTTACATCTTTTTCATTTTTTTTAAATTTTTTCTATCGACTCCACATACGCACATATGTATGTATGTATGTGTGTATATATATAATGTTGTCACAAAGCTAACAATTTAAATATCACATTGTATACACGTCCATTTATTTCATCCTTTGGAACCAATATACAGAAAAAGAAAAGCTTTCAGATTCTTGATCCAAACGAGGCCATCTTACAGGCAGTATAAGGTTAATTTTCTACTATGTCAATGAAAATTCTTATTCTGTGTTACCTGTTCTAGCCAACTTCCTGACTATTGTGTATCCACCCATGGATGCATACAAATCTATGTTCTGAAATTTAAGGGACTATCGAACTCAATTGTTATATATCTACTTCCGCATGCAACCTTTCTGATCCATCTGACCTGTGAGTAGAACTTGGAAGTGCAGTCAATACAACTATTCATTAACTGAATGGAGGCATCGCTGGAACAATCTACAAAGCTGTTCTGCTATGAAAAAGATTCATAGAAGTTTCAGTTGAACCATAGCCAAAACTTTCCTCACAAGCTGTACCAGCGAGTAACAGGTTCAATCCAAGTCCAAATCATGGCTTTCAGCAAGACCAGTTACAATTTTGATGAAGTTGTGAAACAAAAGAAATTGTTAACTCGGTGCGGGCAAGAAAGAGCCATTTACATGAAGAACCTTTGACAGAACAATCTTTTGACAGGCGAAAGTTCGATATAAATAACAGAAGCAAACTTGCGCCGAATATTTAGCCATGGAAGTAGCGCAAGATTTTGGTGTGATCCATCACAGTAAGGTGCATTCCAGGATCGAACATGATTTCTGACAAAGGATGCAAGGGTTTCTCCATCACCTCGATGCAGCTCTGGCACTCATTGAAGAATGATAGTTGGTGCTTCTCTGCTTGCGATAGGAAGAATAGACATCATCGTACTGGCTCACCTCATTGGGGTCTGCAGTGGCTCCGAGTCCCAACCTTCCTGAGCCACCCGATCCTGCTTTTCGATCAACGCTACCATCAGCATACGCTCCAGTTTCTGCATCCATCTTCAAGTTCGGTGGAGGAATGCATGCCCCTCCCTTTCGAGCGGGAGGCTCCATCCCACATTCATCGTATTCATCATCTGATGCAGACTGTCTAATTGGCCCTTCTGATGGGTTGATCTCTCCAATCTCTTTGAAGAACTTGGACACTTGATCGAGAACCTTTGAAGGGGACATGGTGGATGGGGCAATCACAGTGGGGATATCAAGAGTACTTAAAGGAGAGTAGGGAACACCACTACCGATCTGCGTCTTCCTCACCATGTCAGGGATGAGGCCAGGGGGGAACAAAGGATAAGGTGAAGGACCTTGATCCATTATGCTGGCTGCGGAATTGGGTTGCAGCTGAGGGAGAGATGTCGGCACAGTTGGTTGGACTGGAAGAGTGAGCGAGGATGGAGTCTGCTGTGTTACAGTAGGTGTGAACTGCAGAGCTGAAGTTGGAGGCAAATGTTTGTTGGTGACTTCTTGACTTTGGAAACTCAGATCAGAATTTTTATTGTCCGACCATTGTTGAGGTGTTAAGCCTACAACCAAAAGAGATAAAAATGGTGTAAAGTTCACACTGTCAATTAAAAAAATGCTAATAGCGAGGTAATATTTAATGCTTAAGTGGGTTAACCAAATTGTCAATAAAGGTGCTCTAATTTTTTATAATTCATGACACAAACTGATAGGCCGAGCACCAAACAACATGGGTAAAAGATAATAGCATAGCATGAGGACCAAGAAATAATCTTGCAGCATAAGACATGAAGAATGAAGATAAATGTTCCACAGGATTATTAGAATGATAGAAGTTTATTCAGAGATTCTGAAGTGCTTTTAGAAATAAGATGGATCATTTAATGTTCTATAAGCAACAGGAGTCGACTTGTGATCGAACATCTACATTCTGGGTAACAATGGCCATTGAATGATTGGAAGTTGGTATGATTCTGCTTCCAGAATAGGTTACTCATGTCCAAGGTTAATGTTCTATAAGCAAAGAATATCATGCAACCAATGGAGAAGATTGTAGTCATTCTCATGTATATTTCAATAATGAGTTCAAATTAGTGCATATCACAAAGGGTATAACTCGAATAAAAAACTGCAAAGGGGGTTTCTGCAGTCTAAAATAAGAAAATTTTGCGGAAGGTGGAAAAAGGAAGCAGTCAACTGGCGCAGAGCTCAATGCTTGTTAGTAAATTTAGCTCTACCAAAAGACTATTGCTAGCTTCTCAGAATGATTTTGTAAAGGAAAAAAACCATGACATATAGGCAGGTGGAACAACTGTGGATCACAAAGCCCTAGATAATCATGACTTATAGTTGTCAAGAAGTTTGAAGAACCTCAAGTTCGAAGAACCTTTTACAATACAGCACACCTAGAAGTTAAGGTACAAACAAATGGTACATTTCATATGAATGTTTGAGTGGTCCAACAAAAGTAAAAAAATAAAAGAATTGAAACTAACATGGAGCGGATGTTGTAGCATGCAGAATTCTGTTGCACATGGATAAGAGATAGCAAAACAGACCTGTGAGATTTGAGGAGTTTAATCCACCTACTGCTTCCATTTGTGCTGCTGATCGACATGGTAATCCACCAGTCATTTCTCTCTCAAGGCTAGTAACAGTATCCTGGTTATACACTTCCTTTGATGCCCAAAACTGTAATATCTTCTCCAAACGAGACTGGTTAGCATCTTTGTTATGAGGATTATTGTAAATTTTTGCAAGCATGGATCCCAACACAGGTCTAAATGCAAGTGCTTCATTATCCAGTTCTCGAGGACTGATTCGGTGTTGCAAGCTGCAACAAAAGGTAAATGCTAAATATAGATCAATCATCGGAATGAAGTATCTAAACAAGTGGCTTCTTACTCAGTTGAATGAGGGCTAATCAATGTCAGAAGAACAAGAAAACAATAATTAGTAAATTGAACAAAGGAAATATAGAGAAACTTGGTAAACAAATCTTGACAGTACAATATATCTTTGCAGAAATATCCTACATTAATTAAATACAGACAAGTATTTATAAATATATGCGTATTATAGTATATATTGGCAGAAATTATAATGCTCCAACTGGAGCTACCTAAAAACTGAGCCAATTAGGAAAAGGATCAACCTAGCTTAGATCCTTCAGAGGTGCAAGTAGACCAAATTAAGATATCGTCAGTCAATTGGTCACTAGTCAATCCCATTTTTACCAATGCAACAAATCACTACAAAATAAAATACTACCTAATGACTATCATATCGTGTAATTTGGAAATATTCCCACATTATAGAACTATGGGTAGGTTGACCCTTTTCCTAATAGGAGCCAGTTGCTCCTATAGGAGTGATATAGCTATCTCTCTCTCTCTCTATGTATGTATATGTATATTATATATGTATGTATATATGTATGTATGTATATGTATATACATATATATATATTGATGGGATAATCCTTTACTACTTAGATAGCTCATTATTTTCAATACTATGTCAGCTGTGATACCATTTATAACAACTTAAACCCATTGGATAATTGATTCATCAACTTATTGAGTCTAAACCACCACTAAAAATTCTTAAGCCCAAATTAACTGTAGCACATCCTTCGAGTACTTATTAGATAGACTCCATTCTTCTCCTAATTTTAATGTAGGATTAAACCAATGTCTGCAGTACCGAACTGTACCGCCCGTATCGGGCAGTACGTACCGGTCCGACAGGTTGCCGGTATGCGGACCGCTTGTTACCGGTCCGAGTGCATTGTAGCACTGTAGTAGAGCTACAGTACTCGGCACACCTGAGTATACCGCTCGGTACACCTGGGTGTACCGCTCGGTATACCGTACCGTACCGATACCAAGCTCAGGTCGAAACACCGGTACGGTACGGTATTACGAACCTTGGACTAAACTAGGGTTTGCAAACTTCTGTTGATGCATAATCACAATGTGGGTTTGCAGTTTGCTATAAAGATTTTATTTTATTTCACCCTTCTCTTCTTTCGTTGCCATTGTTGGAGTCTCAAAAAGTCATGGCTACAAATAACAACTTCTCACTTTTTAATAAATCTATGATTCAAAATTCGATCAATTTAATAATCATTATTTGTTATTCAAAATCTTATATGCAAACTTACAACTTATTATATGATCGAAGATATCAACTTCACTCTTGAAATAAATATTCTAAAGAAATCCTAGAATAGAATTCATGAATATATTTTAGTCTAAATATTTTATCAAGAACATAAATCATATGGAATAATTTTCTCAAATTCTATGATTCGTTGAATAACATCATGTGATATGAAAATCATCAAGAAGGAATAAAACTTACATTCTAACATGCTTTTTGTAATGCCCTCGATTTAGTCCCATATCGAAAGTGGATTAAGACTTATATTGACTTTTAGGAGTCTGATAGGTATACGATTGTTAATTTTAGCGTAAGCATTCTAGGGCAGTGGTTCAAGCTCAACAAAGCTCCCATGCCAATTATCCCATTAGATCAGGTTGTAACAATTAGGATTATAATTGATCTAACAAAAAGTGAAAGAAAGAGAGATTATTTTGCTGCAAATATGTTGTTTACTCCTTCAACGGAAGGAAGATCGACGAGTAGAGACGTAAAGGAAAGTGTAAAGAACTAGAAGGGAAGTAAAAAAGAAACTAAACAAGAAAAAGAAAACAAAAAATGAAAGCAAAAAGAAAGAGAAGGATAAAAAGAAATTTTGATCGAGATCAATTACATCATGCATATATGATAAATTGGACTTGATAATCTGCATGATAAATTACAACATGCATGTATGCATGATTCTAATCATACTCCTTATATAATTTAAGAAAATCAAAAGGATATTCTATAATTAAGGTAAGTACCATGTGATTTCGTTTACCCATACTCAAAGTTACTATATGTATTTTTAAAAAGAGTAAAACTATAAGATTTGAAAGGTTATTTGAAGTATTTATTGAATTGTATAATATTTTATTGTTCAAAAGTATTACAATTTTTTTGCATATATTAGTCTTAAAATGTTATATGATGCTACCAAGATTTGAAAAGATTTGTAAAGAACTATTGAAACCCTTAGATTCCTGTAAGTATTAAATATTTCAATTGTCGGTCATTATGATGATCTTAATGGGAACTAAACATTGATTTTCTAAAGAGGCTAAAAATTAATATTTCTTCGAAAAGTAATTTCTTTTAAGCCCTAGCACAGGGATAATATATCATGAGGATTGAAAATGACTATGGACTTTATTATGGGATACAACATGGCCATCATTGTCCTTGCTAATACGACAATTATTCTGTATATATTCTTTGTTATGTACACATTATTTTAAAAATTAAATATGTATCATTTTGAAAAACTATTTAAAGTATTTTCAAACTATTTAAAGTCTTATAGTTTATGGTTTGCAAGATACATAATGCTAAGTTTATGATTTACAAAGTATAAAACTAATGTTATGATTTCTGTATAACCAATACGAAAGATTTAGCAAGTGCTGAAGATAAATACAATTAATAAGTTTTAGCAAGAGATATATTTTATATATTAGTTTAACTCGTATGTGAGTTTTAATGTTTATTAAGACGTGGTTTGCTCATACTACCATTAAAGTTCTTCAAATGTCCATAAATATGCTCGAAAGAACAATTTAAGTATCTAAACTTGGATTTGATTCTAATCATAATGTTATTTGAATTTGGATATTGTGAAATTCCAAAGATGTAATTGCATTAATTGAATATGTTATTTGCTTATTGAATAATGTGAATTTATTGAATATGATATTATTCTAAGAATAATCCCTCCAAGTAATATAAGATGAAAATAATATTCCACTAATACCTTTAGTTCCTGTTTCATGCCATGCCAGGC
Source organism: Musa acuminata AAA Group (assembly GCF_036884655.1). Taxonomy (NCBI): domain Eukaryota; kingdom Viridiplantae; phylum Streptophyta; class Magnoliopsida; order Zingiberales; family Musaceae; genus Musa; species Musa acuminata. The sequence goes on along the minus strand of NC_088343.1, from coordinate 4,209,058 downwards.
ATTAGACCAGAGAGGAAGGCCTAAAGAGAGAGCATACTTCTCCAATAGCCTACCTCATCCATCTAAAAGGTGACATAGAAAAGAGGAGAAAAAAAAGTGCTCATATTGTTCAGTGTTCTCCAAATGTAAAATAAAAATATGAAACATCAAATAGTGTATTTGGTTTCACAAGCAAAACCACTTACAACAAAAAATGAATACGGACTCCCATATCAGCAAATATGAAACCGAATGTTTGTTATACATCAAATAGAAATCAATTGAGGTGATCTTATATTCATACTCTAAAATTAATAACAAATCCGCCATATCCAAATGTCAAAAAAAAGAAGAAAGTGGAATGACTTTGAACCCTAAACAAGAACTGATCATTTTCTGCTAAAGATAATGTGACAAATAGATAAAAGAAAGAGATGTAGTACCTGTCAAAGAGAATGTCATTGACCAGAAAAATGATATGCATCTGCCTCTCAGAATCATCTAAAGCAAAAATTCTGTCTCTAAGTGACTCAGCTAGAGCTGGTGCAAAAGGTGACCTTTGCATAAACCACACTTTGGCCCCCTTTATTGATTCTTTGGTGCCAGTAAGATTGATAAGCACACTACTAAGCTCTGCAGCAACATCAGATGGAAGTGGTCCTGATAGCCCCTTGAATGACTTTGTTGACAGTTCATAATCAGGTCGAGGTTGTCCCATGAAAGGTTGGGAGTGCAACTTCTGATGCTGATCATAAAAGGGTGGATAAGAAGGTTGATGCAACTGTGGTGCTCCGAACACAGAACCCGTTGGACCAGCTGGCGTGCTTATGAGAGTAGGATTTACGGCAGATGGATTTAACATTGGATTATGAGATGAAGGAATCATAGGCATTGAAGAGGAGTGGAAAGAATGGTGGGAGGGTGCACCAGGTGGTCGTGTGTATAGCCAGCATTTATATCTATAGTAATTATGTCCTTCGCCGCCAAAAAGGAAACTGTAATCAGGATTGTCACGCTGTTTCTCACAGACCATAGATTCAAATTCAGAGCCATTCTTGGCAACATATTCCACCAACATATCAATCCGCTGTTGAAGCTCAGGATCTGAAGGTGGAGCAACTGGTGGAGCTGACTCGTATGGATGTGTGTAAGCCGCTTGTGCCATGATATGAAGGGGTAAATTATGAGGTTCTAAGGCAGCTAAGGCCTGCTGTTGTTGTTGAAGATTAAGAGGAAGATGATGAGGAAAAATCTGCTGCTGTGGGGGAAAGTGGTGATGATAGGCAGGAAATGGTTGAGAGGGATGAGGAGGCAGGAATGGTGTACCATGTACTTGATGAGGAAATTGTTGAGGTTGTGGATGAAATCCAAACTGTTGTTGTGGTTGCATGCTTGCCTGCTGCTGTTGTTGCTGAGCAAAGGCCATGGCTGTTAAGTACTCCTGAGCTTGCCGATCCATCACTGTAAGAAGTGTACAATGTTTCCTCCTTTTCCTAAAACAGATCTGAAAGCACCAACAAATAATACTAATTAGCCAAGAAAAAAAAGGAAAGCCTCCAGCAGCAGCAAGGTCAACAGAATGTGATTATTAAACAGCCAAGAACATATTTAAACACATTAATTGCCCCATTCATGGGCTAGTAAAATATATTACAACTAGCTTTATAATTCAAACACATTAACCTGATAATATTTCTTATCAGAAACCGAGTGATAACATTTACGTCTCACAAAATATGTACCGGTTATGTGATGGGCTACAGGTAAAGATAGCATGCCTTAAGTAACATGTTACAAGAACAAGAAAGAAAAACTTCGCATAGAATATACGGCTTTCGTCTCCCGATGATCCAAATACGAGAACGCATTCCATTCTGTTAAAAAACGTGAAAAAAAAAACTTGATGAAAAATAAAAATCCAAGCAAAAAATTGTTCTTTGTCGAAAGCTCAAAAAGATCTTATTTTGGGGCTGTTGAGTCAAGGAAAACATAGAAATAAAAAAAAATAAACCTAACAACTGAAGAAATTTCTCTTTTGATGATCCAGGAAGCACGAAAGGGCGATAACATATCACAGAATCAGAAATAACAAACACGAACTCGAAACCCTAGAAGTAAAACGACAAACCTAGTGAAATCGGACGACTTTACCATCTTGGTGTTCAAATCAAGGCAAGGAAAAACCAATTTGACCAAGATTAACAAAGTTAACCCCGTAGTCCTCTAAAACAAGGATACAAGAACGACGAGAAAGGCGAGAAAGATAGAGCAAACAAGAAAGAAAGAAGAGAGGGCGAGATGGGTAGGTATTACCACCCGACCAAGCGAGAAGAAGATGAGGCCGAGCTCTACTGATGGCTGCGGTGGCCCTCAGACGGGATTGGCGGCGTTGGGTAGCGGCGGAGAGAGGTGTCGTCGAGTGTCCAAAGGCGGGGCATGATAACAACTCGAACTTCGTCCGAGTCAGGACTCGGTTTAACATCAACTCATCCATCTGTGCGTTCCTCGATCAGTCCGGTCGAATTAAGTCACCTCCGGCCCAATTTAATCCGGTCCGGTCCATTTCCGACCAAGTCCGGTTTACCACCGACCCACTCGATTGATAATTCCAAGCCCATCCCTTCTTCTCCCCTTCCCTCCGCTGCCCCCATGGCCGCCGACATCGAGACTTCGTCTTCCTCCTCTTCCTCGTCTCTTCAGAACCAATATCCCACCATCGATCCAACCACCTTCGACCTCATCGTCTGCGGCACCGGTCTACCTGAATCCCTCCTCGCCGCCGCCTCCGCATCTGCCGCCAAGTCTGTCCTCCACGTCGACCCCAACCCCTTCTACGGCTCCCACTTCACCTCTCTCTCTCTCGCCTCCCTTTCCTCATTCCTCGAACTCCCCTCCTCGTCCCTCGACTCCTCCCCTCTCCCTTATCCACCTACCGCCGCCGAAGACTCTTCGTCCTACGAAGCTGTCGATCTCCGACGCCTCCGCCTCTACTCCGATGTCGAGACTTTGGGCAAGTTTCCTGAACCATCTAAAGGCTTCCTCGTGGACCTCCCTGGACCGAGGATCCTCTACTGCGCCGACGCCATGGTGGATCTGCTGCTGCGCTCGGGGGCCAGCCACCACGTCGAGTTCAAGAGCGTCGACGCCACCCTCATCTTTTGGGAGGGCAAACTCTGCGCCGTGCCCGACTCGAGGCAGGCCATCTTTAGGGACCGCACCCTCGGCCTCGCGGAGAAGAACCAGATGATGAAGTTCTTGAAGCTGGTCCAGGGCCACATTGACTCCGATCAATGCGGCGACGGTGGCACCGCGGAGGAGGACGGGTTCGTTAGGATCCCGGCCGATGACTTGGAGATGCCCTTCGCTGACTTCCTTCGCAGCAAACGCCTCCCGCCAAAGATCAGAGCGTAAGTACCATTTTGCATGCTCGATGTATTCCTATCGCTTGAAGCCTCCAATTTGCTCCCTTTTTTGTGACTAACTTTTGTATTTCAGGATGATTTTATACGCAATCACACTAGCAGATTACGATCAAGAAAATGCAGAGTCAAGCAAAAAATTGATTGTGACAAAAGATGGTATAGAGAGTCTGGCTCTTTACACCAAATCTGTTGCTAGGTAAACTTAGACGCTTGCTTAAATTCTTCCCATCTATTATGTTACAAGTTAGCATTTTGGAGGTGAAATTTGTGTCCAGTGAAAAGAGAACCTCGTATGTTCTTTCATTGAGGCCGATGTACAAAGTGTGACCACTGACTTCTTTACAATAACATTTGCTGATGCATCTGATAAAACAGTGCATTGCATTTACAACTTAGAACCTTGATAAAATTTCTAGGTTGGTCCATATATATTTTGTGCTCAAGTATTTAAATCATGGAGATAACTTCTTGACGTGTGGCAGTGGTTGCATAAGTGTGACCTCTGCAGATACACACTTCTAGGAGTCTAATGCATCATGTTGCTCTATTTTATCTGAAAGATTTAATGCTTTCGATGAGAGAGGAGCAGGTGAATGAGGTCATGTGTTGCCATGACCATCCTTTGTACACTGAAAATGGAAGAACAACAAATATCATTAAAGCATTGAAACAGTAGTGGCTACTGTTTTCTCTTTTTTGGGTAAATAATATTTGGTCAGTAAGTGTAATGTTTCTGCTTTATTTTATAATTTAAAAATTAGCTTTGAATATCCTTTTTGCTCCAACTGGGAGAACTTTTTGGCAATATGATTCATGTTCTTTTTTAGTTAATGTGAAAGTTGCTTTGATAATGCATCAATGGTCCCCTGTGTTTTGTTGATAGCATGTTATTATTACTGTTGGTCTTGGAAGCAGTACTGATTAAATCCCAAAAAATTGCTCACAGACTTGAAAATCCCAAAAAATTGATGAATTAAATTTCTATTTTTTGTCTAGGTTATGCTTCTTAATTCACTAGTGGTCTTGGCCTTGAAGTATATGGTTACTGACTAATTTCATGGCAGGTTTCCTAATGCACTAGGTGCATTCATCTATCCTATGTATGGTCATGGAGAACTACCTCAAGCTTTCTGCCGTTGTGCTGCAGTTAAAGGTGCTCTTTATGTAAGTATTTGACAGCTTGTCCTGCCTGTCTGGTATGTCCTGCCTATCTTGTTTAAGTATCTCTAAGTAAAGAATGACACAAAGACTACCCCTCTTTTTGTGTTCAGAGAGTGATATACAGTAGTCAAATTATTTCAATTTGAAACAAAATTTGTGGTTGTTTGGATGTAAGGTATCACCTTTATTTATTGTTTTTATGTTTACATTATCTCGCTTTTGAACTGTGATGTAGTCGGAACTGATTTGCTTGTTTTCTGGTTGTGATCATATGCAGGTCTTGCATATGCCTGTGTGTGCACTTCTCTTTGATAAGGTATAATATTTACGATCATGATTGTTATTTGACAGGGTAATGGTAATTACCACCTTTGCAGCTAAGTTATTCTCTTTCAGGAATATATATAAATATAAATATAAATATAAATATAAATATAAATATATATATATATATATATATATATATATATATATATATATATATATATATATATATATATATATATATATTATGTTGCCTTTGTATCTGGGTGATCTTGTGGTGAAAATAATTAAAACCACCATTGCTCCCAATTTATTTATCCAACTCCAGCAACCATTGGTTTATTAGTCAGATTATCTGGGTTTGGTTTCAATTGGATTATTTGTCTGGTTATTTGAGTTCAATTTGGCTAAGTTCTGAGTTAGATTATACTGTCTTGTTGTCCTAACAATTGTGTGCTAAACATGCTATCCCTTAATGACTTTAATAAACCACATCATGCCCTTTACTTTAATCTGTTCGTATCTCAACTCTATCTTATTAATTTCTTTGCAACAACCTTAGGTTCTATTCTAAAGGTGGAGGTATCTCTCGAAAATGTAGGAAACTGGAAAATATAAAGGTGTTAAATTGGCATCTGGTCAAGATATATTCGGCCACCAGGTGGTAATGGACCCATCATTTGAAGTTTCATCCTCAATCTCACCTCCAAATGTTGCGTGTGAAGGGTTGAATGCCTCAAGTCTTTCGGGGAGAGTTGCTAAAGGAGTTTGCATTACTGGTAGCTCTATATTACCAGATTCGTCAAATGTTCTGGTGATTTTCCCCCCAAAATGTAAGATTTACACGTCTGTCATTTTCATCTTGATTCCTATTTAACTTAGCCTCCTGTGCTGCATACTAACATTTGTATCACCCTTATGTCCATGTCATCCAATTTCAACTCAATTATCTCAGGTCTATCAAATATAATATAACTGAGTATTTCTTGATGTAGCATTGTACTCAGATCAGACAGCAACAATTCAAGTGCTTCAGTTGAGCAGCAATGTAGCAGTTTGTCCTCCAGGATTGTAAGTTAACCCATTAGAATTACCTATAGTTGTTTTCTAGAAAAACACCATCTTGTTACTAGTACCAAATTATAAAACAATTGTCTATATATATATATATATATGCTACTCATCCTTCATAAATTTACAAAGCATCATTTTGACATTTTTCAAATCTACCTAGAAGGGATAATTTTCTTCTCTTGCAGGTTTGTAGTGTATCTTTCTACACCTTGTGATGATGCCATATCAGGAAAGAAACATATAAATGGAGCTATGAATGCTTTATTCCATATAACAAATGTGGACGGACCTGTTACCTGTCATTTATCTACAGAGACTGAAGGCTCTGAAGGAGAAAACAAACCAGCTCTGAAGTGGAGCCTTGTCTATGGTCAGGAGCTGAAGCAGGTGTGGTTTATTTTTGTTATGCAACCCAATTTTTGGGGTTTGATTCCTTAACTCTGTCTCTTATCATGTGGGATCGCCATTTGGATCCACTAGATTTATATCCAAAAATTGATATCTTTCCAGTATTTATAGTTTAAACATATCAATGTGACATTTATTATGATGTTTGGTTCATCAGCATATAAACTTAGGTTGAGCATTTCAAAATTTAAGTTGTGGTAAAGATTAATTATAACATGATTTTCATTATGTATACTATTGCATATTGATTCTCTTAAAAGAAGAAGACTCTAGTTTTTGAATTGTAATGCAAAATCTAATTTGTGACCTGGTAATTATTATTGGATGTGGATTTTGATATTAGGTTTAGTACCTTATTGGATTGTATTTATGTTTGGATTCTTTTTTAACTGTTTATATTTTCTTAATATTTTTTATGTTGGTTTGGTATAAAAATAAACAAGAGGAATTTGAAGAACTATTTTCATATTTTTAGAAGAGCATGATTACTTGTGCTTTCTGAGAATGGTTTTCAATATTTATAGTTCAGCTGGATATATGTTACTTTATATGTATATAAAATTTCTGTATCATTGCAGGCTTCATTTGGTGCTGTATGTTCATCTCCCATGCCTGATGAGAATCTCGACTACAGAAACATACTGGAGACAACAAAAAAGGTATCTAAGCAATTTGTTTCAGTAATTAACTTCTTGCATCTTAGGTCATCATCTTGTGGTGAGAACAATCTGGCACTACTAATCACACCATTTTGACCTAGTGTACTAGATTCTCAAACACCTGAAGTAAAAAAATAATTGAAGGTCATTTTGACCCAATTTTCAATCATTTGGCACTTTTGCTGCCGACTTGCATGATTTAACTTCAGGTTATTGGCTTCCATCAATCCCGGACTTTATCTACTAGAAAATGTATATTTTGAGCTCCCAGTGACTCTTAAGCACAACATGTCTGCCTCTGTTTTGGGTCCAAAGAAAGTGGAAGAAAATGAAAATTATTGCTTATAGAAATGAAAAGAAAATAAAAGAGAAATAAAGAACACAAAAGGAAGGTTTGTTGTTTGGCTGATATGTCAAGTACAAGTGAATTAACCCAATGGACACACTATTTTCTTTCCAAAATGACCACACTTATTTTGGGATAAATTTTAGATGAGAGAGTAGATTCTCAACATAAAACTATCTCAAGACTCTTCTGTGTTTTTGACAAATTAAATAGTGAAAAAGAAAATTCTGGCCGCGCTAATTACCATCATTCATCTTTGATTATTTTTGTCATAATCCTGACTAGATTCTGGTTCTGTATACTATATGTGGCAGTTATTTACCACCATGTATCCGGAGGAGGAATTTTTTCGGAAGATTCCTGCACCTGACAATGCTGAAGATGATAGCAGCCTGCCGGAGTGATTCTCCGCATGCATGCGCTACTGATATTAGTCCTCTGGATACTCATTGTATTAATGTAAGATTACAAAAAGAAGTACCAAATAATTCATCAGCGGTCAAATATTTTTTTGTGATTTTGTAAAATTAGCAGGGTGTGAACATCTACCAATCTCATGGACGTGCCGCTGGTGCAATTTTAATTTGCCTCGTGAGCTGCTGATGGTGATTTGTGTTTTGTGGAGCTGCGCCAGAGAAAGTTGCATCACTAGTGATGCCTCCACAGTATGTCGAACAAAGAAAGTGTTACATGTGCTGCTGTTGTAAAATGACTGTTGTCTTTCCATATTTTTCCTTCTTTTTATTTATGTTTGTGACACTTGTGAGATATTCTTTAGTATTTTTTCTAAAAAGTTATAAAAAAAATTATTACCAAGGAGAAATCATCATCGATGGATTTTGAAGGCAGGCTTAAGTTCTTTCTTTGTCATGGTTCTCTCTCTTTCGTGGGATTCAAGTTTTTTCATCATAACTGATTTTAGATCCTCTCTTGTTGCGGTGAGCTTTAAATTATTTTTTTATCGTGGTGGATTTTGAGTCCTTCATCAAATTATGTCCAACTCATAATGTTACTTAATAATATTTGTGGGACGTGCTAGTATTATGTTGAACCTTATCCTTTTGGTCACTTGTTTTCCATTGTGCAAGGGGAGAAATGATTACTTCCTTGTGGTGCCCCCTTCCAATCACAAAGGTTGGAATGAGCATTATTTTTTTCCTGAATTTAAGTTGAGACTAGGGATTTAACATTACTTGATTAGCACATTATAGTGACAACACCCTTCCGCGATCCTAACGGTGCCACCGTCCATCGTAACTGAAACGTTAAAATTATTTTTTTACTATTTGTTTATATGTTTTCATTAGTAAAATCAACGTTATTATGGTAAATGGATTTAGATGTTTCACTTCATAACTATAGAGATGTCAATGTAACTTTTTGAAGTGTAGGGACTAGAATGTTAAAGGTAACTAACTAAAGAAGATAATATATAATTAGCCTTTGAGACCGGGTGTTTTCTAGAATCTACAGTTGGAAATGTTTAGTCGGTTCTGCCCTCAACTATCATCCTTGATGCACCTACAAGGCTTGCTGATGAGATATCCCATAGTTGTCTAGGCCTTCTTCATGTTCAGATTTCCATGAGCTTGATGCCATTGTCTCAATAACTAGTGAGTGCCAAAACCAAATTCTTGTTCTAAAAGCTTTTCACTTGATCCTGATTTATGGACTAAGAGTTTAGTTTCCATGCAACAATTTTCTGGAAATAGAAGGCCAGTAAGGTGCACTAGCAAACAACAATGCAACAAGTTACTCCAGATGGTCGAATTCAAATTTAGACAAATATCTCAAAAATGTCAGGAACAGCTAAAATCTTCAGCAAATTCATTAAAACCAAATCAATATGCAAATGCATAAACTCCTTCCTATGGAACACACAATATACGAACTTGGCAAGAAGGATGCCACAACGTGATAAAAGGTGAGTCAGAAGACAAGATTCACTTTCAAAAGGTAAGCAATAAAAAGCGCCAAGACGGAACCAAAAACTGGAAATTAAATTCTTTGAAAACCTAGGCTTGTCGAACAAGTAACACGAGAGCCACAGGGGCTTCTACGGCCAAAAGAACGTGGCCATCGCAAGAAAGGTAAGGGTCGCAACAGAGAAAGAATCCGAGAAACCATCGAGTCCCAAACGAGTGACAATCAATTACTGAAATCAAGAAGTCTGAGACAAACAAGATTTCCGTTCCTTCCCATCCATCCTTCTTTCGTTCTTCAATGGAATCCGAGGGTGTCGGGCCGCAGAGGAATCGAAATCTTGGGCGGGCCCCTCGATGTTTCTTGCACTAGAAGGACGAGGAGAAGGACAAAGACTCGAAAGAGGAAGTAGCGCGAGAAGATCAATCGAAAGAAGCAACGAAAGAAGCGGCGACAGAGGCAAAGAAGCAAACAAAGATCACCCGCGGAAGAAGAGAGCTCCAAAGATCGCTCTCGGCCTCCATTTCGGTCCCACGCTTGGAAGTAACGGCAAGAACGGCAGCATTCCTGCCGAGAAGACGACCCAAACAGTGCTCCTTCCGATGACTTCTCCCTCAATATATATATATATATATATATATATATATATATATATATATATATATATATATATATATATATATACAAAGAGGATATCAACTCGGTCCTTGATCGTGTGGTAGAACAAAGGCTTTCACGAATCGTAAAGCCATGTGAACCATAACTTCCCTGCACTCCGCTTCGTTCCTCCCTAATCTTACTGTGCCCTTCGCCTGCCCCTCGTTATACGATATACACACGTAAATTACCAACACCACCACCAATTGCTGCTGCTGCTGTTTGGAGAAGCGATGCAAGCCGCCGCTGCCGTTGTCTTCTCCGTCAAGCCCCGCTTCAGCAGCGCCTCTCCTTCGGTCCCCCGTTTGAGATCCCACAGGGGCCCGCCCGTTGCCGCCTCTGCTGCCCTTGGCACCACCACCACGACGGAGTCCATGGCCGCCAAATGGGCACAGAAGACCGTCGTCATCCCTCCCCATAGGCGCGGCTGCCATCTCATCACCTCCAAGGTGAGATACCCCTTCCTCGTCCTCTCTCGATTCTTGCAGTAGCATCATAGCATCGGGCTCGTCCTGACCTCGTTTGATTGAGCCAATTTAGTAAAAAGGGATTTTTGATGGAAACCACATCAGAGAAAAAAGAAACAATTTTTAGTAATTACAAGTGCGTTGGTAGATTGCTGTAATGGAAATCGGAAGTATCATCCATGTTAGATGTTCCATCAAACACTACTATCGTCTCAGACTGACTTACATCTTGATCCCATTAAATTCGTCTGAGCGATCGATGCAGAAATATGCATCAATCACCCCATCATGTTAATTGTGTGCCGTCGGTGTTCTATCAGATTTTGAGAGGGATAGAGCAGGATTTATCAGGATTTAAATGCGGCCTTGCTCATCTTTTCTGTAAGTAAGACTTTCGGTAGATTTGTCTCTCTATTTTTTTAGTAGCAGTTTGCTGGTGTTTCTCTTAACCAGAAGCTGGTCTGCACTCTACAGTGCAGCATACGAGTGCTTCTCTCACCATAAACGAGAACTACGACTCAGATGTACAGGATGACACCGAAACATTTCTTAACCGGATTGTACCAGAGGTGATGTATAATTGACTCCTCAAGTGAGTCTTTCAAATCTGTCGCATTGTTGTCATGCATGTTGTGAATTTGATGCTTTTATGATTGTTTTCAGGGACGTTCTGCACCTTGGAAGCACACACTGGAAGGTTAGGAATGCATGGAACACCCCCTTACCCTTCTAATTCTATCTCACCTACTGCTTGCTTGTTTCGATGATGGTTTCTCTTCAGGGATGCGCAATGCCCATTCTGAGGTGAAGCCTTTTTTATTCGATTTTGTTTTGCTCAATCCTTCAAACACTTACTAACCTGAAATTTGGTTTGCTGGTAATGAACTCATCAAGGCTATTAATGGAGAGTTACTTTTCACCACTCTTCAAGGACTGTTGATTAAACTATTGGGGGAATAATTACTGTGATAGTTGTCCATTGACAAAAGGCCTTATGACTTGTTGATAATATAGAGATCTCTATCTCTTCTTAAAGAACAGCCATAGGGCCATTAATTGGGCATATTATTTGTCTGTTTTAGGATGGCAAGAGGTGATTCTGCTGTTCTTCAAGGGAAGCAACCTTCAAGGTCCATTGATCATTGATTGAACAATGTTTTCTCAGTTTTAGAGAAGCAGAGAGAATCTGTACTATTCCTTGAGTGATCTAGCACTTGGGAGAATTACCTGGGCAACATTTGCCTATTTTAATTGGTTTAGAATTTATGTAGATAACTTCTTTAGTGAAAGCAAACCTGATCTCTTGTCTTGGATCAAGGTCCTGTCGGACAAAGTCTGAAACCCATTCTTAAGTGATTCCAAGTAGGATCATGAGCCTTTACTACAATGGAAAATGGAAGTAAATGTATGTCCAAGTCAAGTAAAATGAAAGATGAGAACAAGGCCTGTCCAACTGTAGTAACTTTGTTATCTCATTCTTGGATCAAGTATCATGCACAACATCATCTCTCGCTCAAACAGGGCTCCCATATGAACAAATCTAACCAAATGATACTTCCAATCTAGCTAGTTTTGGATGGTCTGGTTTTTGGTGTAAGGTCAGTGCTAATGTTTATTGTTTGTGATCAAGGCATCACTCCAACTAGTGGGTTTTCTCCGGCAGTAAGATGGGGACTTTTTGATAGCTTGCTTAGCATCTAATAATTCTCGATTCATTTGACATTTTGCAGGACCTGATGATATGCCGGCACATATAAAATCATCTATGTTTGGTTGTGCCCTCACGTATGTTTTCAGTTCATTTTGTATAATGATTTCATCAATTTTCCAAAGTTGTATGCCGCTAAGACTGCTTCATCTACATCCAGGATTCCTATTACTGATGGTCGTTTAAATATGGGAACTTGGCAGGTGAGATACAGTTTCTAATACCTATTTCTTTTACTGTGGAGTTGCAACTCATCCTAGAAACTCATATTATCCAATTCGCTACTAAAGCACCAGTAAAGGATGCATCATGAATGATACATTCTGTATTGTGGATCATTGATAAAGCAGAGCATATGAGTGTATAGGCAAAATATGGAACAGTTTCTGTCATTCTATGGTGCCTATGTCTGAAGCAGATATTTATCTACTTTTTTTTTATCAGTAGAGCACCTAATTCAACACTTCATGTTCTTCTACAGGGAATATGGCTTTGTGAACATAGGGATCATGCAACTCCTCGCAAAATTGTTATTACTCTTAATGGGATGTAATTGGTAAAGGTTTGGGAATTATCTGGAATGTTCAAACTATATTGTCTACAGATGTTGCTAAAAGGAGTTCTCGATTTTGCAATTATGTAATATGTAGCAATACTTACAAGTCATGAAAGTGCATGTTGTTGTGTTCTTTTATCTGTTCCTGGCAGAACCTAAATGAAGATTTGGGAACTAACTGTAATGTTTAAGTTCAAACAATATTGTTAGAAAGATGTTGGCTTATTTGCAAATATCCATTTGCATAGTAGCCAGATGAGTTCACTTCCATTATTTTGAACAATTTATAGGAAAAACTTCAGTGTTTTTGGGGGCAAAATTGCATACATCTTCATCCAAAACTAGTGAAATTTGTTTTTACTTATCTAAATTTACCTTCAGCACATTGCATATACGTAATTGTGGTTAATCTCTGTCCATTAACCAAACTCCTAATGACATTAGTAACCTTTATGAATATTACATATATTCCTACTTATTATGTCTTGTCCCAATAAATTTAAGTTTTTGATTATAGGCCTTTTTTTCTATTTTAAATATTTTAATAACTTATTAGCAATCATAGAATACAACGAGATATATGGGGGATTTAAGTATTTGATGCAGTATTAATCAACAGCCACTATGGTCCGAAATTTAGTGGTCGATGCTTTATTAATCAACAACCATTATGATCACTATGGTACATAATGGATGCTAATGACAATGACATCCGAGGGATTTAAGTATTTTATGCTATATTAATCAACAACCATTATGATCACTATGGGCCTACAGCTAGTGGTGATTGGTGCAACAACTATTATGTCCATTCTTGTTATTGGAACAAGAATTCTGGATGCCACATGATACAAGTTGTCATTGCCAAATTGCATACTCGTGTAAAAATTTTAACTAGAGCTTGTAGCTAAATGAGGGCAAGTGGGCAAACCACTCATTAATCCATCATATGCCACAGAGGAGCATTGTCATTGCTAATACATGCAGATGATAGATGAAGATGTGGAACAAATTATGAACTCAAAAGGAGGGGGAAGACAAACTTGACAGGTTTTAACATACTATGAAACCAAAGCCATTGCTGTACTCCATAGAATGTAAAAGAGTCTGAATGCCCCTCCTTGGAATACAGGAGGGTAAACAATTTGATTCCAGGGTGAACTATATCTTGCCAAGGTAATGTCTCATTTATGGTCCATTAGAGAAAAAGAGTAATAAAAGAAGAGGACAGAGAGGGGAAAAAAGAAATAGTCACCCCAAATGCTTTAAATTGTGATGAGCGATTGAGTTAGTACTTACTCACTCCACCTTCAGCAATATCTTCATAATCTCATATATGAAGTAGCTAATGGAAGCAGATGGCAGGACCTGGGAAAACAATGAGAAGATTCTGAAAATAATACCTTATCACAGATTGATACGGAAAACAATGAGAAGATTCTGAAAATACACAGTACGAGTACCTGTAACAAGCTGGGAATCACGCCAGCATACAGTGCAGGGATGCCACCTTGCTCAACTATCTTCATAAATGTTGCCAAAGCATTCAATTTGTTTGCTCGAACCTGCATCTGCAATTGTCGCCTGACCACTTCAAAGGGATATGTGGCAGCTTCAGCACAAGCACCAGCGATGGCCCCATACAACAATGTCCTTGTGGATCCCAGCTCTAGTTGATCCAATGCATTCACTTCTTCACCCTGTTGTGTCATTAAAGCCAACCTCTTCCTCCCTTCCGGTGAATGCAGATAAGCTGCCTTCATTATATCATAGACACCATAAAAAACTGCACCTGAAGGTGCCATGCTAATGAGAGATGGAACAAGTCCCTTATAAAGAGAAAAGAATCCTTCTGTTTGAACCATGTGCCGACAAACACCTATAACACCACCAAAGGCTTCACCTCCAGGAGCTACAATCTTCGTTCGAATCTGAAAATTCAGAACTCAGATATCAGAAGTAGGCATCACAGAGAAAGCACTAAAAACCATCAGAGGAGAGAAATTAGATCTTATAAAGCACATCTCTTATAACTTTCTCAGAAACTGAATAGTAAGTGATTTCTATCTCCAATAGCTTGGTGCAATTACTCCCAGAAAACCAGAGCATATTGTGATACTTATTTTAAATTTAAGAAGAACTCAATGACATACTGTGTCCATTGGTATGCAAAGAATAGTTGCTGTAATGCCAGCTGCAGCACCAGCAACGAACCGCTCAAAGTTTGTGGTCTCTTCATTTCCAGATAATTCAAGTAGCTGCTTTCTATATGTGTCATATGCGTAGAAGTTAATTGCCTTAAAAGGAGCAGTACGAAGAATGTTGACCATGTTTCCTTTCCAGAAGCCCTTCAAACCTTGGGTGGTTGCAATTTTGTTAATGAGGGCAAATAGATTGCTCTGTTCACCACGAACCATATACTCCAATTTTAGCCTCTCAAGAGGAGCAACAAAAGTTCTGATACACCAGAAGTTCATTTTCAGGAGATGTTGTAACAAGCTGATGCTACTCAGAGATTAGCAAGCAAGATTAAGGGGGAAAAAATAGTTAAGCAAATTTAGATTGGCTTCTACTATTAGAGACTGAATATGTTGCTTGTTATTATGTTAAATCTCAAATCTTGAGATGATTCTAAACAAGTTGACATTCTAATTATCTTTTTATAAGAACATTTGAAACCTTCATGTAGGGTAAGAAAAGCTTATCAATTTTCACATAAATATAATCAAGAAATCACCAAATTCACAAAAATTCTCAACAAATTAGCAGAGGAAATGGGACAACAAGAAGCAAATTGACTTTCCTTGAACAGGCATCAATAAGATGTGAGGTTTGTGATATCCATGTCAAGCAAATGAATCCTACTAATGTATTTTTTGGCACAGTTTGTCAACAAAGTTTTCGTTGAACAAAACCTTCAGTTCTTTTTCATAAATACGACAAGAAGCTTTTAGTTGTCCATGCATTATTCCACTTTGTATGACACCTAATATCAGTCAAAGAATTCAGCACAATATGAACCTCCTGTCGTGTCTTGTATGGGACCTAACATTGGGTGCTACATCAATATTTTTGTACTAATCTTTCACAAATTCCACTTTGTTGATTGGCTCACTCATAAGTCGAATGAATTATCTAAACAGTTTTGATCGTATCTCCCAGTAGGTTGACTAGTTGTTAATCCTCGGTGAAGTCATAATCCTCTGGCCATGTTAGAAATGTGATAACACTATTTTCATGCAATGAAAAACACAATTCAAGGATCCTTATTTGAATCCCCAACTTCCAAAAGATTAATTTCATCAACCAATAATGTAAAGAATCTCAGGGTGATCCAAGTCACTTAACGTTTTCGGGTTTAAAAATTCAAATACTCCAAAGGAATTCATATACCACTTGGGGTAAACAAAACACATGTGGTTTTTAACTGAATCACACTATTGTTGGTTGAGAATTAAATATGATTTATTTGTTAGGAATTAAACTACAAAGGCTACGGATTATTTACCACCACTAAGTGTCAGCTACAGCTCTTTCCATAAGGAACATGTTTCTCATTTTGGCCTGTTAAAATATGCTATGTTACATTGTTTAGCTCAGTTATTCCTATAGAAAAAAAAGTCCAAACACAACAGAGACATATGGATAATCACCACAAATAAAAGAACATTTTTTAGGGATAAAAAAGGAGTAGCCTATGGAACTCATACGATCCGTGAGCAATATCATTTTATTGAAGTATGAAGATGCATTCCCTCAAATCAATTGAAAAGAGGAATCAATAAAGATGATGCTCTTCGTTACCTCGAAACCATTGCAGCGACAGCTCCAGCCCAAAGATGCTTGGTGGTGTTCATCACACCGGTTCTTTCCTCCTGCAACCAACCATTCTTGTCCCTGTTCTTCTTCTCCTCCCCCAGAACCACCAACACTCCATCCTCCACCTTCCCATCCGATGCCACAGTCTCCAACCTCCTCTCATCCTCCCCCTCCAATGCCGGCGCCTCCGACCTCCTCTCCTCCACCTTCCCCAACAACTCCACCGACTCCCGCACGAGGCCTTCGCTCCCTTTCACCGACAAGCTCACCGACACGAACCCATTCACCACGCCAGCCCCTTCCCACCTGATTCCGCCCAAAGGGACCGCCTTTCCGCGGGAACACCGCGATCGAACCAGAGATTCGGACGCATAGGGCTCGAGAAAGAGGCAGCCTCCGGCGGCGAAGAGAGGCGGCGGATCCGAGGCCTCGTCCGGGATGCAGATCCTGGGGTGTATGGAACCGTGGAAACGGACCTCCAGCTCGTGCATCGCCGCGAGACTGATACCACTGGATGTGAGAAACTACAAGAATGGGAGGGGTTTTCTAGGGTTAGAGTTAGCACTAGGAGAGAGGAGGAGCAGGCAATCAGAGAGAGAGATGGCGGAATGAGAAAGCATTGGTTATGTCGGGGAGAAGGCGTTATAAAAGGGGTGGGTAGGTGGGTGATTTGTTTTTGTTTTTTTGCTTTTTGCTTTTTGCTTTCCCTTTTTTATACTATATCTTCGGAGGTGAAACGACAACAATAAACCCCTGGATTTGCTTTTGCTTCTTCTTTCGTTCTTGTTTTTGTTTTCTATTATTTAATGTTTGTACATAGATATGAAATGATATGATATATATTGGATTTCTAGGAAAAAACATGTGATAAAGAGAAAAATTAAGATGAGTACAAGTAGAGGAAGATCCAAACTATGGATAGAACATAGTTTCATGAGAGTATCATTCCCTGGGGAGCTTAAGATCCTCATTGTTGTTGTCACTTCTTGTGCTTTGATGTTTCAGAAGCATCAGTTGTTGTGTGATGAGAGATTAAGTTAGCATTTCTTTTGTTGGCTTATGTGAAAGGAAATAGTACAACAAAAGAGATGACTTGCATTAAGAGCACTGTCGAGCAGTGCTTGTCGTGAACAAGGATTAGCTAGAATGCATCATCCACAACTGCAGCAGCAGCAGCAGCAAACACGTCCTCCTCACCCACACTCCATTCACATCCCTCCTCCCATTCCATCCTCTTGCCAACCTTCCCCACCTTGGACACTCGAACCGCCATGTAGACCGCCACCTCCGGCGGCGTGTCACCGACGTGCGCGCCGCCCGCCATGACGAGACTGACATGTCTGTGCACCGACGTGTCAGTCGGTCCACAGATGTCACGCCAAGGAACCTCGGCTGTGCCCAGGAGCTCGGAGCACGAGGCTGCCTCAGCCGCTTGCCTCCGATCGCTTCTGCGTCCTCGTAGCTCGAACACGATGCCGTGCCGCTCGAGGAGGTCACGCACGTGGCGGGAGGACCCACTGCACTCCACCGAAGCCATCCTATCCCACGTCGGATCGCCGGTTGGTGGCACGTCGCAGGAGTCGATCATGATCCTCCGCCCACCACCGGCATTTACGTAGCATCTTATGAAGAGGTTTCCGACGAAGTCAGGGCTGTTGAGTTTGGTCAATTTGATGTTGGTTAGTTCACATTTAAGGTGCAGACGTTCGTAGGATCGAGACATAGCTGAAACAGGAGAAGAGAGAGAGAGAGAGGAATTAATGGAGGATGGAGATGACTGACCGTAAAAGGAGTGCTTAAATAAGGTGTGCTTTTGGTGGTTTTTCTAATGGCTCTCAAGTTCCTATGGGCTGAAGCAGCAGAATGGAAGAGAGAGAGGAATTTATGGAGGACGGAGATGACTGACTGTAAAAGGAATGCTTAAATAGTATGTAAGCAAGCCACTTTGCCTTCTTAGAATGTGTAAAAGGTGTGCTTTTGGTGGTTCTTCTAATGGCTTTTGAGTTCCTATGGGCTGTGGATGGGTGGAAAGACTGATGCCTAAATAGTCTTCTGCCAACTTCAAAGGCCAAGTGACTCTTGATCCTGAGGAGGTGCCTTCATTTCTCCAAGTTTTGTGATTGCACCTCTTGTATCAGTGACCTTGTTCTTGTCCAACCCAGGATCATCATCTTCAAAAGTTTGGGTTTTTTGTTCCTTTACAGAGGTGTTTTGATTGGGTTTGAAGCGTCAAATTGCTCCAGTAATTACAGGCATGGTATTTTGATTTCTCCTGATTGGAATTGTTGATCTTCACATCTCAGATCTGAATGCAGAGTTCAACAATTCTGCTAGTTGATACATAGAAAACATTAATGAAACAATTTCTTGGAATTTTATGTAATTGTCTGTCTCAATCATGGAATACTATTCATATAAGTTTCATGTGATTTTTCTGTTGTGTAACAACTCAATCATCCACTTTGACATCTTTAGAACAGAGATGAGAACATTCTTCCTCCACTGATAAAGAATCTCTGAGTTGATCCAAGATGAGGAAGAGACTTTTAAGGTCCTGTTTCCCTAAGAAAGAAAGTATTCAGATATTACTTGGATTCAGCATGATTTCATGAACTCCTAGGAGTCTTAGGTGGACTCCATTCACAAGCTTACATGTCTTCTAATTCTCTAAAACAATAAGCATGTGAGTGTCTGCATCATTATCCACCATAAAAAAAAAAGTGAAGGTGTAATATAATCCTCAGAACTTTTGGCAATGGTGACTACCTGCTCATCATCATATTAAATGTCAAGATATCGATAAGATTTACATCATAGAAAGCTTAAATGGACCAGAGATTAATTATGATCTTTTTTTTTGGATGCCAATCTAAGAACAGAAGCTAATTATAAGGCTTCATCTGAGTTCTTGAATAGAGGAAAAAATTGTTCCAGTTGGTAGACTACCAAGAATTGAATTAGATTTTTCTCTGTTAGATAAGAACTTGGTTATTTCTGTCATGAGTCAACATCTGATATAAAGTCTAAAGTGCTAAAATGTCAAACCTCTCTGACTTTTGCAATCCCATTTCTGTTTTGTGCCACATAAAGCTAATTTACAAATGAAAACTGTTATCAGCACATCAAGAAAAATAAATTCTATCCATTCATATGGTGACACAGTGAATAGCACTAACAAATGGCAAAACAAGTGACTGATATTAGTCTATTCATGCAAGTTTGTGAGATCTGTTGCACAAAACATTGGTAGCAAGTCAAAGGTTTCCACTGATGCATTTCACTTTACTCATATTACTTATCTGTTGTCAGCCAAGTGGAAAGAAGAATTATTTATACACTATTAAAGGGCTTATAATGTCTGATCGACAGCAACATCCACCTCCAGAGTGAAAACAATTTTATAGATTCAATGCATGTCACTGCAACCCAGTAATTTAATTCATCAGCATATAAAATTTGCAGTGGACAACATGAACAAGTCCTCAACCCCACCTCAATAATTCAAGCTATCCACAACATTCACCTGCTCCCTGACTCCACTTCCTTCACCTCTTATCTATGGTATAATGCTTTCATAATGCTACAGCTATCATTCTCATTCTTATTCATCCAACATTTCTTGAGGGAGACTGAAGACATAGCTTCAGGTTCATTTCATCAGATTCAAAAAAATGAGGTAGTACACAATCAGCGGCAACTCCTTTGTATAAGCTCTTTCTGGTTACTGCTCCTTTTATTTTAGATGAAACATAAGCTCTTGTAGTTACCTCTTCAGTTCATCTGAGAATGAACCTTTACACATAAATCCTTCTCTCTGTTCTGTGTTCCAGAACCTGAAACACTAAGTGACACCCTCTCCACGAAAACTCACATGATATGTGCTAATTGTAGGTGACATGTCTACCTTATGAATCTTCCCTTGCCTTTGAAGTACAAGTCATCACAGCTTCTCCAACCGAAAGGAATATCTTGTCATGGCCTATGAGCTCTGTGAACTTGGCTAAATGGAGCTTCTGAATCACCACTGGGCCGGGATTTGCAAGAACAAGCTGAAGAAAAGACGTAAATACTTGTAAGCTTTACTGATCTTCCATTTTCTTTTGAAACAACAGTGTTATCAATGCTATTTCGGCTGTTGTATAAGGTACTAACCTGGATTTCATGTTTTTGGAGGCTCCTATACAGTTCTTCAAAGGCATGGATGCCACTTGTGTCGATGTCTGTCACAGCTGCACATACAATCAGGCAGCGAAAAGATCAATGTCGTAAATATCAGATCAAGATTGTACAATAAGAATGAGAAATAAATGTAAGGGGCTCCTCACGCGACATTTCGACTATCAAGAAATTTATTTGGGGTAGATTTTTTGCTCTCAGTTGCTCTTCTTCATCTCTTAACCATCTCAGGATCCTGCAATAGGTGAACAACCATTGCAATGATAGATTCTAGTAATCCAGTTTTAAAGTAAAAAGTAAACACACAAATTTTAAGAATCAAAGAAAATTGGCCTGGTGATGTTCCTGGGTTCAGTCAATGTGTTCCTCAGATTTATGTACTGAACTCATTAGAATGACTTCTAGTGAGTTTAGTAAAAGTCCTGACATTTATTCACTTTGCCGTTGGGTCCTAATGTACAGTTAAACTATGTCCAACTGAGATCTGTGGGTTCTTCATGCTATTCTAGCTTAAAGATGTGCTACCAATCTGAATTAGCAACTATAATTAGTAACATCTGAGTTATAAAGATTTACCTCTCCTTGACATAGTTAGAGTTTGTGAAGTAGATAGCAGAGTCAACTCTCACTATCAAAACTCCTGGAACCTTGGTTGCCTCTGGGTATTGTACGATGTTTCGGTATACCATTGTCGAAGGAAGATTCCCGAGTAAAGCTGTTCTTGGCCTTGTTACTTGCAGAAGGACCTTCGCAAGCGATATAGAAACCTATTTGTGCAGGAGAGAAAAAGAAATCCATGGCAATTGATATCAGCAAACACAAAAAGGAACCTTTCAGCAGTTCGAAAAGAGGGAAACAAGCAATCGAGGTTCTTACAGCAATCAAGAGGCCAATTTCAACATCTACAAAAACTACACCAAAAAAGGCTCCCATACATGCAATAAAGTCGAGCTTGTCAACCTTCCAGATAAGAAATGCTGCTTCATAATCGATAAGACTGATCACAGCTGAAATAATGATTGAGGAGAGTATCGCGTTCGGGGTGTACTTGAAGAGGGGTGTGATCACTAGCAAGGTAAGCATCACTACCATGGACATGACAATATTGGACACAGATGTTTGACAGCCAGCCATGAAATTGACAGCCGAACGTGAAAAGGAACCTGCAACCAAATACATGTTTTCAAGTATTTAATGTTCATGGTGATTCTCTGATTCAGAAATAACTCCTTCAAGCATTGATCTTATATGTTTACCTGTTGCTACATAGCAAGATGTCATTGAACCAACTATGTTCATGGTTCCTATAGCAACCATTTCCTTGTTTCCATCCAATTGATATTCCTTCATGGAAGCAAATGTTCTTCCAATTGCTATTGCTTCCTACAGATTTACCCTATTTGTTACAAGTAGTTCAAAAATAGATTTCTTCGAGAAAGATGGACTTGAGTTTAGAGGTTAAGTACTGTCAGAGCTATCAATCCAGCAACCAATCCAATTCTGAATCCTTTTGCGGCATAAGAACCACTGAAGTGAATCTGACTAACAGATGATGGGTTGAGTCCCCTATCTATCTTTTTCACCTTTCATAGATCAATAACAGAACCAGTTTTGGTCATCAAATTTAATGAAAGTTTAGTTTTAATTCAAACAGATAACTGATAGCTGAGAACTTACAATCTGGACACCATGCTTATCAGCCCGGGTGACGTACACGAAAAATGTGGATAGGATAACTGATATAAGTGGCGCAATTGCAGGAACCCAGAAAAATTTCCTATTTTTCTTTCCCTGTAGAATTTGAACAGTATCACTAGAAGAGGTAAATTAAATATACAAGTCTTGTTCTTGAAAGCTTCTTCAAATGAGAATTAAGCACATACAATGTACTTTGCAGAAAGAAGAAATGCCAAAAACATTGTCCCTATCAATATCGTCTCCCAGTTCCACTGCAAAATTAACAAAATCGAGTAAGATTCAGCAAAGAAGCCCCATCCTAAGACATAATAAACCGAGAGTTAGTAGCTTTACCCCATGATGGACTGAACCCCAAACAGATTTCATAACTGAAATGATATCTGTGTTCTTGGTAAAGTTCTTGATTCCAAGAAATCCTTTTAGCTGCTGGAGAGCAATTGTAATGGCAGCCCCGCCCATAAACCCAACAATTGCAGCATGAGAGAGGAATTCGATGAGAAAGCCTAATCTGTGATATCAGATAATATAAAGTTACATTTCCATATCTAAAACACCAATTGCAATAACTATAAGGAGCATTTACCTCAGAAATCCGAGTGCTGCTTGAGTGACACCGGCGAAGAAAGTTGCTGTGAATGCAAGCCGCCGGTAATCCTCCTTATTTTTCTCAGGATCTACTTCATTCTGAAGAAGGGTTCCAAGCAAGAGAGACACAACTGCAACTGGTCCAATAGCAATGTCCCTTGAGCTACCCATCACTGCATAAATTAGTGGTGGAACAAAACTGGAATCTGCAAAAGAGAAAAAGCAACAATTGCTCATAACAAAGAAATAAAACTTTAATTCTGATTATCCAAAGCAGTATAACTGAACTCACATAGCCCATATTTTGCATCCATGTTGGCAAGCTTAGCATATCCTATGTCCTGGTTTAGAAAATATCAGGTTTCAGTAATTTAGTCTAACATAGGAACGAATTCATTTAATTGTGCTATTAGGGATGAATACCTGAGGGATACAAAGACTAGCAATTGTCAATCCAGCAATAACATCTCCTTTGAACTTACTAAGATTGTAGCTTCTTCCCCACTCAAGGACTGGAAACAAGAACCGAAGGCCCAGCACCAGCTGTCTTGATCTAGGCTGGTCCTTGTAAGGCCGTAGAGGATCATCTGAGAAGAATGTTTCCTTTAACGTTTCAGAGAATTCTCCGATGAAGTTCCTCCGAGGTGGCAGTCCCACCTTGTGCACAGATTTGTGATTTTCGGTCTGCCTGTGGGAGGAAGAATGATTGGCCATCTCAATATCCTTGCTCTCAACTTCATCAGAGACAGAGTGCGCCATCATTGGCTTGTTTAACTAAAGAAGCAGGATTGCTGGATTTGGGGGGCAGCAACTTTTAGCCTGCAAACACAAGGACTTCTTAGAAATCAACGTAGTAGTTGTTGACATTTCAGCAGTTAGCACAGAAAGAATCAAGACAGACACTACAGGTTGAATCACTTTTATCAGTTGCTGTCCAAGCAAACAAGCCAAAATGTATCAATCCAACATGTTCAACTAGCAAAAGACATGAAGACAAATATGTGCCAATGACCAGACCTAGAAGAAAGGTACAAAAATGTAACTTAAAACATTTATTCCTAACTTTTTCTTTCCCTCCGGAA
Organism: Musa acuminata AAA Group; assembly: GCF_036884655.1. Classification (NCBI taxonomy): domain Eukaryota; kingdom Viridiplantae; phylum Streptophyta; class Magnoliopsida; order Zingiberales; family Musaceae; genus Musa; species Musa acuminata. The sequence goes on along the minus strand of NC_088343.1, from coordinate 4,185,074 downwards.
GATAGCATACATTAGCATGAACATAATAAATATAAACAGATCAGAGATTGGGATCAAAGAAGCTAACACGGCATCTACAATTGGCAAAAGACCAAGGACTTAATTCTCATGAGAACTAGTTGATGTCCAATTGTCCATATATAGGACTGAGCAAGATATCCTGGTATAAAGTATAAACCACATTCAAGATAGTGAAATAACATTAGTAAGAGATTATTTTATCATGAACAGTTAATTCCTCCTTGAAAGCATCCGATACTAGTCCTGGTCAAACTACTCATCCAAGTCAGTTAATCTACATCATACATACATATAGAGATCAAGATATTGGGTGGCATTATACTTCTTTAGGGTTATCATGATTGAAACATGATTCATGTTATAACAATATATAAGAGATCTGCAGAGGGGTCTTCAAAAATTTCTTTGCCAGGCACTTCTGAAGGTTCATATGATATCTTCAGAAAGAAGTCCACTAAGTAAATCTAATAATGTGGGCAAATCTTGGGAGAACAAACTGGAATTGTGTCACTTTCAGAAGTCAGATGTAGTACAAAAGGAAAAGGAAGGCTGAGGAGGTGTTTGAATTATGCATCTCAATGCTTCAGAACATTTTCAGTCAATGGAGCACGTCATTGGTTAGAAAAAAAAATTACAGCATAGTTGCATTAAAAGCTTCAATAGATATACTCTGTAACCCATTTAACAGGGATCAAGGAATGATGCACAAGGAACAGAAGAAACCACCACCATGGAATGAGTCCAGAATGAACTTCAACTAGATCAGAACACAAATCATGCACCAGAAGAAGTACAAGCCTGTTTTAGGTCAGAACAGCATACAAATGCTACTTTAGAGACCAAGTATCAGAAGCCACCAAAAGAATCCACAAACCAAAGAGGCAGCATCAGTGCCACAAGGGAAAAGCTCCCTTGATTCCCTTTCATCTTGGAAGTGGACCTTTTAGCATTCACATATGCTATGAAAAAAGTAAATAAATGGGAACACAAGAAAGAAACCAAAAAGAAGATTGAATGACAAAAAGAAAACACCTTTCCAAACAGGAGCCACTGCTGAAGGTCCCCTAAACTACTTCTCTCCACCACCCAATGTTGCTTTTTTCTCCTCTTTTCTTCCTTGGTTTCATCCTCAGATCCTCCAGTATCTCCAAGATTCCCATCAAGAGTGAGGAGAGGCTTCACCCCTACAATAATCATCATATCTAAGATGTATGTAAAGGGTTGGAAGACCCTAACTGAGTCAACCCAGTTGTTTCTTTTTTCCTCTCTTATCGGTTGCTACCAGCCTACCATCTTATACCTCCTCAACTAGTGGCAATGAGTGATCAGGAACATCACACAGAACTTAGAAAGAGGAAGAAGAGTCCAAACCTGTCCACATTCATTGCATTTTGACAGCAGGCCTCAATGATGGATCTGAACAGGATCCAACAGCAATCTTCTTGCTTGTTTATTGTTTGGTGTTTACTGATTTGCGCAGCTTGAGAAGATGCCTTCCATACATAGAAGGGTGCAGCTTCATCAGTGCAATTAAATACTTTTGTTTCTTTGATGTTGACTTTCACTGATCATAATTCCTGTGCAGAGAGGGCACACTGGGACACATTTTATTATGAAATGGTCTTCTTTTGGATTTGAAGGATATCAATTCAAGGATGCCAATTTGCTCATATGATCATGTGAGCAACCTATTGTCAATCTATGTCCATAAAGTCAGATTGATAGGCAAAAAGAACAAAAACTTTTGACTATAACACTAGTGGCTGAAACTTCAAAGAAAACTGGCCACTAGACTTCATCACTAAGAAGTCTTTGGCACAGCTTGTAGACTTTTCAACTAATGAAACAATAGCATCAATAGACTGAACAAGTGGCTCTATGTGAAACAAGAGACTTTGAAGGACTTGGGCAATAAATGGGGCTGTCCGTCATACTTGTAGTTGCTTTCAGGGATGACCTTGCAAAGTCAGCAATGCCTTTCAACCAAACCCTCAGGGCTTCAATGTTAGACCAATGAAAGTGGATGCAACACATCACCTGCTCAGGCATCCAATTCAGATTGCTCATAATTAGCAGTGATTGAACCATGGAATCTCTCTAAATAAAGATCATATTTATTGGACCAATATATATCAACTGGTATTTACCAGTTCAATCAAGCAGTGATATTAGAATATATAGTCCAATATCCAGAGATATTATTTTTATTATTTTAGTTAATGATGTATCAACATACACTTTGATATAACAGTTTCATGCCAACTTCATCGAAAACTATAATTAGCATCAAATCGAAATTTAAAGCCTTGATTATCGTAACAATCATAATTTAACTTTTATGAGGATCCCATTAAAAGATGATCAATAACTCATTATCCTTCATTAAACTTAAATATTTTTCTGATTATCATTAAGACATCTGCAGATGGTGGTCCTAAATATTTTTTTCTGATTAATTTTGTCCTCTCAATATCTTCATGTAAGGCTAAACTACATTAAACTTAAATGTCTTCAAACAGTTGTGCTCATTTAAAGGGCATCAAGCAGGTCCAAATACAAAAGGCTATACTTCATTAAAGAGTCATAACTTTGGACTCCTCATGTCATGTAAGTGTTACATGTGAATTTTTTTCCCCTTCAAATTTGGAATGATTTACAAAAAAAGAAAAGAAAAATAGGAATAATCATACAAGGGCAATAAGAAAGAAATAACAAAGAAAAATGCATAGAGTTATTGCCTAATCAAACTAATCAAAACACATGGAGAAAATGATGGATCGATGTACAGCCAACTAGTTAAGGAATAGTTATGTCATTATTGAGAGAATAAAAGAAAATAAAAAGAGAAATGCGATAGAAATTAGCTATGCAGAACTGCATCTTATGATTGTAAAGAAATTATGAGAAGCTTTACTGAAAAGTTCTATGCCTCAGCAGTTTTCCTAATGTGATGCACTACAAGAAAAAAAAAAGAAATGGAAAAGAAAAAAAAAAAAAGGTAGTTATTGCTGGGGTATCGGATCGTCTCTCAAGTTAGATTTTGAATTGTATAAATCATTCCTGCATGATTCATAAATTTGCATGCACCCATCCTGGTATCCTTATGTTTGTATTGTTCAGAGGCCTACAATATCTTCAGCAATTTCCTGCATTGAGCATGACAATTTCTATCAGTAGGAATCTGACCAAGGGAAAAATAAATGGAAAGCTCTTTTATATGATTACTTCACTCAAACTGCTTTCTTAGTCACAGGTAATAGCAATGAAGGAAGCTTTCAGAATGGCCTCCTCAAAGTGGTACAGAGCTCAATTCATTCCTATCTGGCACACTGAAGTAGACTAGCCCCAAACCCATTCCTCCTTTCAACTAAGGCTACAACTCATTCAATGAAAGGTGAAAGGTCAATCTAACACAGGGAACTTTATTTACATGTGCAATATTGTGTGAACAGTGTGGAGCTAAGAGATCAGATGTGGTCGAGGAAAGAATCCTCCTAATTTTTTTCTACCATGTTTCTTTGCTAAAAACAGACATCATAATTCACACCAATCATAGAGTGATATGTGGATCATATGGTTATAGTCATTCAACACAGATTCTGTCATTATATCATAGTCCAATCAGGTTATTTGTTATGTTATGTCTAAATCAAGACAAGAAATTATTCTATCAATGGATCGATAAAGAGAATCTTCCACAACAGCCTAGCAAGCTTTGTTTCTATAAAAGAAGACTCATTCTAAGGTAGACGTATCATTTGTTTCTCCGAATTTTTATTGTATTTTTCATGTAGTATTTTCTTTACCTCAAAGTAAACTCTGATTTGAGCATCAGATGAGGATTCTCTTGGGCACATTCATGACAACCTATAATGTGCAAGATCAACTTCCTCAATTCATCATGATTACATCGATCATTTATCACCTCACATCTTTCCTGAGGGCTGGACATTCTTTAAAGACATTGTTCGGCTCAACATAGCCAGTGACAGAGGCCACAACCATCTACCAACAAGAATGGCCCAAGTGAGGAATTTGAAGGATGAACACAAGTGAGGTATAATTGGACTTGCAGTGGATGCAAAGATGAAAGAAGGCAACACCTTTCATTGAAGAAAAGTGTTTCTTGACCTTGAGCTCATAGCCCTCACAGACAAAACCCAGTCATTTCTCCCAAGTGCATGCAACTGTTGACAACCATTGACAGGCATGAAACGTTTAAACACAGATGGGTAGCAAAAGATCAGTATTTCTTGATGACAATGCATGATTGACAGAAGAAAGAAACAAAATGAAGGGGGAGATAGTACCAATCACCACTGCCATTTAAGCACTAGAGGACATGGGTGTGAAGATGAAGGGGCTCTTTCTTTTCTCAACTTTAAAAAGCAACAAAGAAGTAAAAGAAAAGATATCTAATGTATTAATTCCCATATATTAATAGTTTTTAAGACTGAATAAGCATAACTTGAGAACAAATAATAGTGATAAGTTTAACTAAATCTAGTAATATATGCAATAACATATGGACTATATATTTATCTCACTAATAATATGATCCCATCTATAATGACACAGATGCTATAAGGTTAGAGGAATTAGTGGATATTATAAAGAAAACTAAATGTTGGATTTAGCTACTATATTAGGCTCAAGTGCAATGAAGAAAAATAATAATAATAATTTATGGTCACTAAAAGATTTGATCCATCTTAATCCATTTCAAACATTCATACAATTTGGACTTAATATTCCCCAAGCTTTTGCTTGCAAAGAGGCTGCTTCTAACTTCTTCCAAACATTCACCAAATCTAATAAACAAGGGGAAAATAATTGAAGAAGGATAAGCCAAAATAATAAGTCCTGTTAAACCAGCAACTAATTTGCAAACAACAGCAGTTCTACAACCAACACCTACACATAGTAAGTGCATCAAACATGACTCTCTTTATCTTTCCTCTCTTTCATGGGTTACACTTGTTGAGATCAGCCTTGGCTTGTCTTGGTGATGAGCCATCAGGGTGGACTCTTCCTTCAGTTCCCTTCTTCTGTCCCTTGGGCTTCTGCTGCCCTTCCTTTCTCTTGATCTTCTGCTTGTAGTGCTCTTGTTGGACATGGAGCTGGGCATAGCTGGCTCCAATGGACAACATGATATCCGAGAGCAAGAGGTTTATGAGGCTCCTGTGGAAGACTCTGAATTATAGCTTTGTGCAGTGTGATTGGGTCACAAGATGTGGTATTTATAGCAGTCCTCTGTCAATTTTTTTAAGGTTTTCCTTTGGTGGGTCATGCAAAGTGGGTGAAGCAACTGCTGCAATTGCAAGTGCCCTTTTGACCTTCCATCTATTATGTCACAATGACCCACAAAAAAAAAGGAAAAAGTATTATCTACCTTTGTAACAGATAATGATGATAGTATTGTTGCACCAGAAATGTAGTGACACCCACACCATCTTTTGGTTCTTTACTTCCTTTGATGTGATCTAGACTCAGATTTTATCTTGTGGGGCAATCTATACCTTTGTGTATATGAAGATAAGATTCATGTCTCTACAGGAGGTGGAAGTTATGGCAGACATTCAAGTCTTTATCTGCAAGTTTCTGTGGCTAAAGCTATCTAATGTTATGTACTGTTTGGATAAGGTCTTGTAAGCCTAGGATTGGATTAAGTGCTCTCACTTATCTAGAAATGGGAAACAGAGTGGATAGAGATCAGGATCAACAGCTTTACATCTTCACTGGTAAGGAGGACCTTCATGGACAAGTTCAAGAGTATTAGTATGTTCTCATAGTGTCAGAAATCAAATTCATTCATGAGTGTTTCAGAAGATTATATTTAAGGTTCTCATATTAGCCATCCACAAAGTAGAAGAAATAGTGAGATTCCCCACCATCATATAATAATGTGGATATGGTTTGTGGGGGATATGCCATGTTCCTTGTCTCCTCCATGCTAGTGACAAGAGATGAGGCTCAACTTCATGTTACCTGTGTTGAAATTTCTTTGAACAGAGGAAGTCCAATTATTAGCACAGTGAAATGACATACTGCAAGTTCTTACATAAGTAGTGACAAGCCAATTTGTTGCTTTTGCTGCTCTGCATTTGTGGAACCTAATGACTCAACAGATCACAACCTATCAAGAATAACCACCACCTCTGTAGTCTATTCCACTGTAATCTACAGTTCCTTTCCTTCTTCCTAAGTGAAACCAATGATGATATCTATGAAGGATGAAATGATTCTCCAAAAATCACTAAGTTGATCATATTTCCAAGTCTTTTACACTGATATCCATTTTTTTTTCCTGTGTTGATGCACCAGCAATGGAACAATTTTCTCAAAAAATTTGATCTGGTTTTGGTTACAGAAATAAGATGTTTGTGAATTATATTGCTGCATCATATTCAGAAATAAAAATAGATCAGCATAATAGAAAATTCAGAATTCCGAAAACCTACAAGTCCTACAAATTGTATAAAACTTGCACATAAATTATATAAATCAAACAAAAGAGCCAAAATGGATAAAAAATATAACCCACAACTGCAGTAATAATTAATCCTGCCCAAGCCACCAGTAACTTCAGCAAGTGTTTTCTGATCAGTGAAATCCACTTTATTCTAAGGGATACATTCATCCTTACTGATGAATGAACTCTTATAAAAGCCTTCATCACCTTGACCAAAATCCACATTCTGGGACTGCAACATCCTAAGATTTAGTATTTGAGCATGTTTAGCTCAACTTTGAACATGTAGCAACTGACATGGAAATGTTAATGCTGTGAGGTTATTTGGATATGTGATCAATGACCTTATGACCTTTAATTTACTATGCCAAATGATCGATACGCTCTCATACCATTTATTATCGATATTTGATCCGATGTGATAACTGATTCATTAACTTGATACATTTGAATTACTAACCGAAAATACTAATATTAAATCTCAAACTGAGGTGTCACATGATTTTATATATTTATAAGAATATTATTCTTATAGATACATGACACATAGATACATTGTATGGATACATGACCAATGACTATATATTTCACTTTTGATATAAAATCAATAAGCTGTTCAAAATGTGATTTTACATACCTAATTTAAGGTGTATGGAAAACAGTCAACAATTGTTTGCTCCTCATGAAATATTGGATCAAAGTCTTCTCAAGAACTTCTGAAACATCAAAGGAAATTGCCCCTATTTATGACCACTTGGTACGCTGTTTCCAGACTACCTAAGCAAAATACTACTCTTCAACCATGTGGAAAAAGCCCCACTTGCAGTTTACTGCATGTTGACGTTCAAAAATGGAGTGCATAAGTTTGATCACTTCCTATATTGGGTTCATATTACAGCCATGCATGCAGCTGCTTCCTTCTGCATGTTCCCTAATCTTTGTTTATTAGCCAACTACGTGCGATTAATTATTATGAATCTCTTGCACACAATTAATCCTTTTCTTAACCTCAAATCTACTCAGGTCATTAGCCAAGTCCAACTTGTTGGAGTCTTTGCACCCTTCGAGATTGCATCAATGCCAAGCCATATATGGATCATTTCAAATGGTTCTACGCTATAGGAAGTCTAAATTTCAAGGTAGTCGGCTGTATTTAGCTGACTTTTAATGGAGGACTCTCTCAGAAGAAGATGGAGAGAGCAAACACTTGCTCTTCGTGATCTATATAAACTACAGAAGCAAAGACACCACCACCACCACCAAGGGATCGTGAGCTTTGTGTGGCAATGGAGTATTCTCTGCCTTCCGATGAGATCTTAGCCATTGTAGTGCCCATTCTGGTTTACTGGGTTTACTCCGGCGTATACTTGATGCTTGGCTCCCTCGACAACTATCGGTTGCACTCGAGAAAAGATGAGGACGTCAAGAACTTGGTCTCCAAGCTCCAGGTGGTGAAGGGAGTTCTTCTCCAGCAGCTGGTTCAAGCTGCTGTTGCCTTCCTCGTGTTTAAGGTCGAACACCAACGTGCCTCCATGATCTTTCTCTCTTTCTATCAACATCACTCAATGAGTTCATCTTGTGCATTTACAGATTACAGGTGATGATCACAGTGCAGCAGCCACAAACGATTCGGCCTCGTTTCTCTCGCTGGTGAGGCAGTTCGTCGTCGCCATGTTCGTTCTCGATACATGGCAATACTTCTGGCACCGATACATGCACCTGAACAAGTTCTTGTACCGCCACGTCCATTCATGGCACCACCGCCTCGTCGTCCCATACTCCTTCGGCAGCCAATACAACCACCCGGTAGAAGGGCTTCTCTTGGACACCTTCGGCGGCGGCCTCGCCTTCATTCTCTCGGGCATGTCGCCCAGAACCTCCATCTTCTTCTTCTCCTTCGCCACCATCAAAGGGATAGATGACCACTGCGGGCTGTGGCTTCCCGGGAACATCTTCCACCTGTTCTTCTGGAACAACACCGCGTATCATGATGTCCATCATCAGCTCTACGGCAACAAGTACAACTTCTCGCAGCCATTCTTCATCACATGGGACATGATCTTGGGAACACACATGCCTTACAAGCTGGAGAGGAGGGCTGGCGGTGGTCTTGAAGCTCGACCACTGAACCGCCGGTCTTGATCGATCGCCATGAGAATGTGTGGAACCGCTAAGCTTAGTCTCTTCAGCTTTATGAGCATCCAAATTAAGCAGCTTCTGTAATAACTTTGCTGAATCATAAGGTCGGATGAATTTTCTGACATAATTTCCTAAGTTAGTAACCATTATCATTTAGTATTTTTAATGTATCAGTATCTCGTTATTAGGATTGCAGTCTTCGGAAGTAATTGCGGAGGGTTGAGACCGACGAAGACAGCTATTCTCTTGGAGCAGTTTTTCTGCACACCTCATTAATGCAAATTGATGTTCTTATGGTTGACTTTGCCAAGTTGACCAAACGCAGGATGTGCTAATTGGATCACTATTTGGCAAACATCCTAATGAAGGGGAAGAGACAAGGAAGTTGACTTGGTCTAAAGTTGACCCAAAAGTCAAGGAACCTTTCACTGCCTTCTTGTGAGGCAGATTTTGATGCTGTATTTGGTTGACTGGATGAGTGACCACATGAATGATTGACAAATAATATCCATGACATGGCAATGGTTGGTTGGATGTCTCACATTTATCCACAATTAAGTCAATTATACTTGGCAAAGCAATCAAACTAAGTCAACATTCTTGAGCTTATTTAGTAGAGTCACTTCATAGCATATTATTAAAATGAAACAAAATTTATTATATTACTAATTGCATGATGGAATATTTGTTGACTACATTTTATTTTGTTGATAGAAATTATAGTTCATTAATTAACAATAGTATTTTTCTTCTTTAAAAAAGGATAATAAATAGATAATCACCTCCTCCTCACGTGACAAGTCATAAGTTATGTTATATTACCGGCCGGCCGGACGGCCGCCCCCTGAAACCCGGTTAGGGTTAGTGTTTGATCAATTGAACCTACGAGCTGGAGCCTCCGCCGATCGCGGAGCTCTTCTCTTCGATCATGGGGGACGAGCACGCAGAGAAGCCCCAGGTCCCCGAGGGAGGCGGGCTTGTGGCCGAGGAGGTTCCGTCCGAGAGCGGAAGCGGCACTGAGAAAAGGGGACGGGAAGAGGACGACGAGGAGGACTGTGGTTTGAAGAGACAGAAGGTGGAGGGGTCTTGGGAAGAAGAAAAGACGGATGGAGTTGACGGAAAGAGGGAAGGTGGAGGCGATCTGGAGGTGGGCGGGTGTGGGGATGGGAGGGAATCGGAGGCAGCGAATGTCGGGCCGAAGGGATTTAAGTCGTCCGTGGAGATGTTTGAGTACTTCTTGAAACTTCTCCGTTCCTGGTCGCCCGATCTGGATATCAACAAGGTGAGGCTTTATGTTCTTATAACAAATTTTCTTTCTTTTTGTTGGTAGAATAAAAGATGTCTTTTTTGTTATTAAACCAATGGGGAGATAATTTATATAGTTGAATTTGTCTAAATCTTTTTTTCTTAATTGCGTCGGAGAAGGATTCTTAGATGATCAGATTTTTAATCTTGAGAAAATGTTTCTGAATCTCAGCTTGTGAGCATAGTCAACATGCAATGAAAGATTGTTCTCTGCTGATGACACCTTTGAGTCTGCAACTTCTAGCTTTCTAATGATCTAAGTTGCTAATTGCATTTGCCATATTGTTTTGTTCGGAAAGAAAATTTTCAGCTTATATTACCCTAAGAAAATGTAACTACTAGTGTTAGAATTATAGGGAGTATGTCTAGTGAGTTTCCTATTAGCATAGGATTACATCAATGATCCACATTAAGTTCTTACCTTTTCACATTGATAGTGGATGAAATTACTAGTCATTTACATGATAGAAACCTCCCTAGTGTATATTATTTTATTATGATATTGTCTTAGTTGATGAGAACCTAAGTAAAATTAATTATAAACCTGAGCTATGAAAATAAGCCTTAGAAACTAAAGGTTTTAGATTAAGTAGGACTAAAACTGAATATATAAAAAGCAGTTTTAGTGATTCTAGGAATAGATAAGAAAATATAATTAAGTTGGATGGACAAAAAGTCCCTTTTAAGTACAAGCTTTAGGTATTTTAGATTATTTATTGAATAAGATGAAGAGATCGATAAAGATATTATTCATATAATAAAAACAGGGTGGTCAAATGGCAAGGGACGTTAGGAGTCTTGTGTGATCATCGGATATTTTTGAAATTAAAAGATAATTTATTTTAAGACAGTTGTGAGACCAACGATGCTTTATGGATCTGAGTGTTGGGTAGTCAAGAAACAACATTTGCAAAATTTTTGTGTTGCGGAGATGAGAATATTCGTATAGATGTGTGGAGCTACTAGGAAAGATAGGAAAGGAAATACTTTTATTATTTATGAATAATTAGATATCTTCGATAGAAGATAATATGATAGAAAATATTTTAAGATGGTATGGACATATGCTTCGGAGACCTTCGGATGTAGTAGTCAGAAGAAATGAAATGATTAATGTTAGTAGTACAAGAAGAGGTAGAGGAAGACCTAAAAATATTTTAATAGAAACTATAAATAAAGATTTAAGTACTCTGAACTGAACTAAATATATGTCTTTTTATAGATCTCAATGATGGCAAAAGATCCATATAGATCTCAATGGTTGTATATTACCCTTAGAAAAGGAAGTAATATTTTATATGAATTCCTTTATATGTTTTGTTCTGAAAAGGAAGCAGAAGCTGCATCCTTATGTAGCTTCTTGATTGTTCACCATTAAACCAAGGAATAATAAATTTCTGAAGACAAAAGTAGAATTTTTATATAGTCGTATGTAGGAAGACATGTATGTTCATTTGGTTTTCAAGTTTTTTGCTTGTTTATTCGTAATCACATTTGGGTCTTCTCAAGGCAGTGCCTTGAGGCCCTATTAAATGTTTGAGAATGTAACAACTGAAAATATGATATTGTTCATCTGATCATGTTGACCTTGGAGAACCCAATTCCTTTTTATAGTTTTACAAGCTAAGAAGTGGAAATGACCTCTATTAGCATGATGGAATGGATTATGAAATGATTTTGCTCTATGCATGTGCTTTTTATGTTCAAGAGAGAATTCTGGTCAGGCTAAAAGGATCATCTGGTCACTCCATATAAATATTTGAAATTCTTGAGAATATTGGATGTGGTGTGTCATGTCTTGAGTTATCAAATACAGTAACAACTAAGGGTTGGTATTTTTAACATTTTGTTTACTTTCACATTATAATTTCTGGAATGACCAACTAAGTTAGACTTTCAAACCCTTGATATTTAAGGGATTGTTAAGACTTGGTTGTCATCATCACTTTGACATTATAAGCGCTGGAGGGACCAACCAAGTCAGACTTTTAAACCCTTGATATTTTAAGGGATTGCCCAGACTCAGTTGTCATTATCAGAATCAGATAATCTTGAATTTGTTGCAGCTGAGCCAATTGATTTCTGATGCAAAATTGATTGTTCGGTTGGATTCTAGTTTAATACAAGTCAATCCCAGCTTTAATCCAGCTTGTTGCTGTTCCCAGAAAATTTCCAAATAGTTTTATTGATGTTGATTGAGTTTCGTATGATCTTGGCTGATTTATTGGTCATTGTTGAAAATTCCAGTCCCAGTCTGGTCCATTTTGCCAGGATCATGACATCAAATCCTATTGCCCATCCTGATCCTAGCCTTGTGAACTTAGCCTATAAGGTTGACTGGAGGGGACAACATGATTGCAAAGGTAAAGTTCTGACAGTACATAGGATGGAAGAAAACCTATCTGGCAGCAGATACTAAGATTCTTGTGGCAATTTGGCCATTCTTGGCAGGCACTACAAGCAATTTACAAGATGCAACAAAAACATTACAGAGAATAAATTGAACTAAAATGCGTCATTTTTTGGCCTGGGAACCAATATTGAACAATGCGACAGGAGCAAGACTAATAACTAGTGGAAGCAAAGTTCATAAAAGAGGTACTAAAAACTTGCAGAGAATGAAATGAAATTGATCTTGACTAAGCGACTGTTGGTTGTTGTCCTCCAACCATCAGGGGTCAAAAGTGGTTACTCAAGTAAAGTATAGAGTGTTTGATCCGGATCAATTTATTGACTGTGAGTCGGAACAAAATTTTTTTTGACTCTGTTTGTAGAAATGATGAAAATTATGAATGCCAGTAAACAAAAGTTCACAACATTGCAAGATAAATCTAGTAAACTTATTTGGTTACAGTGCTTTTGTGCAATCATGCCAGTATCTATGAAATGGAAACTAGTAGTGACTCTATTGTGAATCGGCTATGAAAAAACAGAAATTTGTGAGAATGAATATTGGAATCATGCATGTCATGAATAAAATATGTTATTATATTTAGCTATCGTATGCACTGTTTACCTTGCAGTAACATCAGTTTCTCATCTTGGATAAGTTGGATCTTTTATTAGTTTTGAAGAATTTGGTTTCTTGGCCTTACCAGTGATTGCAAAAGGCGCTCGGGCGAGGCGAGGCGAGGCCCGAGCGCCTCGCTAATGTCCCAGGCGGCGCGCTTCAAATAGGCGCCGCTTGGGCGCTCGCCCGAGCCCAGGCGCTGGGCGCTTCGGGCGAGCGCCTGGGTAAACCAAGGCGACCGAACCATAATTTTAGGTCTGGTTCGGTCTTGGTTCGGTTGTTAGTTGGTTCAATCGAACCAACTAAACCGATATAACCCCAACCCTAACCCAACACTAACTTGCTGCCGCTGCCGCTCTCGATCCCGATCCCGATCCCGATCCCGATCGCGATCTCGTCGCTCGCCTCGCGCCTCCCGCGAGCCCTCTCGCTGCTCGCGTCTCCTGCGAGCCCTCCCGCGAGCCTTCCCGCTGCTCGCGCCTCCCTCGAGCCATCCCGCTGCTCGCGCCTCCCGCGAGCCCTCCCGCGAGCCCTCTCGCTGCCCGCGTCTCCTGCGAGCCCTCCCGCTGCTCACGCCTCCCTCGAGGCCTCCCGCTGCTTGCGCCTTCCGCTCCCTTTCCCTTTCCCGCTGCCGTCGCTCGCCGCTGCTTCCTCGTTTCTCCGTCAGCAGGTTTATATTGTTAATGTGATTATATTTATTAATTATATTATATATTATTATATTTTTATTTAAAATTTTAAATATTTATATTTATTAATTATATTTTATATTTTTATATTTTAGCGCCTCGTTTCGCTCGGGCGAGCGCCTAGCGCCTTGGGCGTTTTTGGACCTTGGCGCCTGACGCTTTTTAAATCACTGGGCCTTACCAGCTGACTTGCCATTAGTGTTTAGACCATCCTCCAAACCTTTTTCATATCGTTGTGGATTGTCTCATTGTTAGTGTTTTTCTCTTCCTATATATCTATTGCTTATTGATTGATTTGCTTTTTCGAGTAAATATTATTTGATTAAGACTATATGTTATTCTTAAAATGATTTCGAATCCTTCTTGTATGGATCTGATTTCTTGTTAATATGTTGCATAAGATTGTTATTTTCCGTTGTTTATCATGTTTATTTTTAGTATTGGATCATACTCTTAAATAAAGTGTTAATTTGTAACTATCACCAAAGAAATTCGTAACAAATTTGATGTTCTCAATATAAAACACTGCTTATACTTTTGCAGTATGAGCACATGGTACTGCTGGACTTGTTGAAGAAGGGGCATCCTGAACCTGCTAAGAAGATTGGAGCATGAATTGAGGCATTCCAGGTGCGGAACCACCCAACATTTAAAAGTCGATGTTTCTTCCTTGTTCGGGCTGATGGAACTAGTGATGATTTTAGCTTCTGTAAATGTGTGGATATGATACTCCCGATGCCTGACCATTTGAAAGCCCAGTCAACTTCAGATAATGGTAGGGTTTTTTATCACAAAAGAGGCAGCCATCCAAGGGGAGGTGGCAGAAGCCGTGGTAGAGGCTATGGAAAGAGAGGTAGTTCTGGGAAATGAATCATATATTTTTTGCTTCTTTTCTTTGAAGTAAAAAATATCATATGATCTAATTTCCCTAAAAGGACCGTTTATGGCGCATGTGTTGAGTTCTATATAGTTTTGCTAAAAGGACCGCACATGCGTTAAGTTCTATATAACAGAACAGAAAACATCTTTCTATTTTGTATGGATTTTATTTATGACATGTCATGCATAATTTTGATATCAATGTCCGAAATTTTGGTTTGTGTTACATTTTCATAATCTCTTTACATGGTCGATACCTTTTCTGTTTGATATTGCTGTATGTTGTATCATCAAGAGCAATTATAGCCATTTGGAATCTTCTCAATGTTGAACAGGTTATAAACAAAAGACATTATCCTTTAGAAATTGGATGGTGATAGACACCCTTAATGTCTCTAAATCTGATCTCTATGTTTGTTGGTAGTGCTAAACTCCTTGTGTCCGTCCACATGGTCATGTGCATGACTGGAACTGGATGTCATTTTAAGTTCACAGGATTCTACATGGCTTTCTGCTACTGATTGCTTCCTTTTGCTTCCAGGATCTAGTGGTGTTTGAGAGCTATAGCAGTATCAGATTAATGTGCAGTCTCCAATGAATGTACATATCAGATGCCGTTGGGGTAGCTGACTTAGTTGGGCGGCAGGCTGTAGCTCATGATGATGCCTATGCCTATCTTGGTTAGCACCTCCGGCAGTGGCTTCTCTCGTAAGATCGTCGGAGCGACCATTTTGTCCACCGGTGGTGGTGGTGTGGGTGTGTAATGTCTGTTGCGTTGCTTTGCTTACTTTCATTGCTCTTTGTATGGGATATGAAAGAAATGATCCTTGATCTACAACAAACTGGACATTGATTTTTTGAGAATCAAATCTTCAAAAAAAATGAAGGTGTATCCTTCACAAACATCACCTACAAGACTATTGCCAGAGCATGCTCGATGCAGTCGCTCTTATATTTTTTGTATCTAAGCCACATCTGAAAGACTAGTAGTTTTCTGTTTGTAAAGTGAAGAAACATTCCCTTGCTCACTTGGTAAGTTTGACTGACATAGTCCGCATATCAGAGACTTGAGTGGCCGAAACAATCTCACCATATGAACAAGTGAATCCCACCATATATCAGAAGGTGAGCATGTTCTAAACAATCTCACCATATGAACAAGTGAATCCCGTTGGGCAAACCCTAAATAACAATGGGGGCACGTCGCAATACAGCCCGGCACAGCCTGAACCATCTGTTTGGGCAACCGACCACCATTCTCCAGATTACATCTCTAATATTATTTGTAGCATCTGTTTGGGCAATCATCACAGATACGTTAAGCGTAAATCTAAATTTCTCACAAATATACCCGACAATCAAGAAATAAAAGAGATTTTGTTTTCTTTTTTTCCTGTTTTTCTGCAGATAGAGAATTGATGCAGGACAAACAGCTTTACACAGGTTGTAATCAGATCATGTCCGTGTTATGTACAATACGAGGGTGAGAACAGAACACACACCAAAACCTTTCTAACAGATGTTAAAGCTATACAGTTGCACATTCTTGTTAAGATCTTGGTCAGGGTCTACACATAATATACTGGCATACGCTCCTCGATGGAGACACGGCAAATAGGACACTTCTTGCACCTCTCAGAGCAAGGCCTACAAACAAAATTCAAGTCGATATCCAAAAGAACAAGAGCCAAACAGATATTTTGTGTCACGGAGAATGGCTCATGGAACATACTTGCAGAGAGTGCGGTGCCGGCAAGGAAGGAGGACCATGCATATCTCTCCATCAAAGCAAATACTACAGAGAACTTTTTCCTGATAAAATGAAATTTTCACAAGTCAAAAATGTTTTAAGACTTCAATTCTTTCAAGTGGAATGAGATCGAAAGGAAAATAACTTTTAGATGTAAGGAATATTACAATGGAAACAAACATGCAAGCAACCAGTGTTCGAAGATTGTTGAATATGTATTTGCCGATATTTATCAGTCCAAACATAAACTGACATGCAGACCAGCCAATTTTGAACAGTCCACATGCAATACAGGGCTTATGGTATGAGTTCAGCACTATGTGATTCAAGCTTTAAACGCAACTCAGAGAAAGGATATATACTCAATAGTTTACAAGTGATAACTCGAGTGACTTGACAGGTGCATCTACAGTATATGAGCACTTAGTTAAGATGAGTGGTTCAATTTTATAAAAAAGAAATAGTCTCGAAAACATCAGCAGTTGAACAAAGATAAAAACCAAAACATCAACAGTTGCACGGGTACAATACATACAAGAAATAATGGGAACGCCAAGTAGAAAATGAACAATATTGTAAAAAAGAAAAGGCATCAGGAATGCCTTGAAGGTGTATCACCACCCATCTGTTTTCATACTAACCTACTGGGAGGACAACCTGCAAATGCACTTCACATCACTAATTTGTTTGCCCAAACAGAAAGGCATTATTCACAGTTTATAGGTCAGCACAACAGGGATTCCTAAAAAAGTTTCAAAGCCAGAAATGTTCATAAGATAACTACACTGCTACTTGGTGATAATCTTACTCATAGTCTGTTTGTTCATTTTGGATGAGTTTAAAGGAAAAAGAAAATGTAATCGTAAGCAAGCCGATTGGTGAAAAGAAACAGTTGAAAGACCATAAGTTCTTGCAGATTACTGAATTAACATTAAAGTTTATAAGACTATAAACCAGGGTCTGTCACACCGCGGTATATCGGCTAATATGAGTGGTACATACCGATCCGATAGGGGACCAGTATGTCGACCACCCTGTACCAGGTGGTATATACTAAAAGGCTCTGTAGCGCTCGATACAAGACTGTACCATTCTATAATGGTTAAAATCCAAACGTTACTAACCTGTGCCAATCGATAACGATCGAATTTCGACCATTACTGACAAATGACTCAGATCTGACCGTTTCCAATGGTTAGATCCATTTGAAAGGGTTTTTAAACCCTCCCCCACTCTTTCACCTCTTTCACTTCTTTTCACTCTCTCGTACTCTTATATTCTCTCAATCTCTTTCTTACTTCTTTCTCATTCTCACATTTACACTCTCTTAAAACTTCATAAAGTTACAATTTGTGGATTGGATCAAGCTTAGGAGGCTAATTGAGAGTTTTAACACAAAAGTTAGAAGAAATCTAATCAAAGGTATGTAAATAACTTTTCAACTGCATTCAACAACCCACTCGGCCTGGAGACATGGCAATGATGTGGGCAATAGTGCCTCAATTGGTGATAGCGATGACACCGGGGAGTCGGTTGTCCTATCTACATAGTTTAAGGGTGGTGCATGGACTGAAAATCAATACTTTACGTATGCCACCCAAGATTCAGATCATAGAGCTCGATATGATAGTTGGTCATTCTTCTCCGAGCAACAATACGATAATAGTTGATCATTCCTTTTTGAGCAATAGTACGATGATCAATTTTATGATGCAACAAATCAGTGGCAAAAGTAGAAGTTTCCACATTCTCCATGCTCCGCATCAATACATGTCGCAATCGTACTTACCTTCAGAGCCGCCTCAGACATGTGTGGTTCACGACAATCAGACTACGACCATCATTACATTGATGCACCAATGACATATGGTGTATCAGTATACTATGTCATGAGATTATTTTCAGGATTGGGTCAGACAAACATATCAAATTGATATACAGATACATAAGATCGAGGAACCTCGATCCATCACCCATAGAGTTCCATTGTTCTTTTTGGTGGTAGAACCAAGTATAACATCGATCGATTATTTGATTCATTTGAATCTTAAAGTTTAAGTTGTTTAACAAATAATCTTACAATTCAAATCATTTCTTTGTAAATAATTCAATACCAACGGAAGGACAATCCGGAACGTACCACAAAGCTATTCCTTAACGCCCTTCGAAACAGATATGGGTCATTGTTCTTTCCTAATTTAGATTATTTTTGCTAAAATTATACTAAATTATATTTATTTCCAACTTAAAAATCCTAATATAACTTTTTCACTATTTTTCAAGAATTTTTTGAGCTATTTTTGGCCATTTTTCTGTGATGTCGGTATGCTCTGTCGTACTGACACAGTACGTTGGTACGGAGCGGTACATACCATACCATCAACCGGCCAATACATTAATTCAGACCGATAAGGCAAATCTTGCTATAAACAATTATCACACCCTACAAGGATCAATTGATGTTTGAACCATAACTAGGACTTTGACAAAAATGCATCTAATTATAATTTATTCATTAGAAGTGTTCGAAAGAGAAAGACTAGGATTCATATGCAAGCTAATTGGTGCAAAGAGCAGAAGGAATGACAAACCTGTGTTGACTTTCTACCATGCAATACCAGTTGGTATAGGCTACAAACTGATCTAAGTCATATAGTGGCATCTATGGCATGGCACTACACAAGCATATAACTTTCTAGTGCAACAAATACAAACCAATGTTGACCAACCCAACCAATGGGGCAAACTTATGCATGATTTATCTCTTTTGCATTCTCTTACTATCTGGCAACAACGACACTCAAACATAACCAATTAGTAGCAATGTATGTGTACCGAAAGTAATTAAATACCAACGTATACAATACCGTACCATACCGATGTTTCGAGGTTGGCTCGGTATGGTACGGTACCGGCATACTGAGCAGTACACTAGGGTGTACCGAACGGTATACCAACTGTAGCACTGTAGCACGGACCGTCCGTACTGTAGCGGACGGTCCACGTACCGGTAGCGGACGGTCCGCGTACCGGTAGCCTATTGAACCGGTATGGTCTACATACCGGTAGCCTATTGAACTGGTAGCGGACGGTCCGCGTACCGGTAGCCTATTGAACCGGTACGTACTGCTTGTACCGAGCGGTATGATTCGGTATGACAGACCTTGTTAAATACATCTAATGCACGAGACTCCTATAAATGAGAGTTCATTTATAGACAGGATATTTTCACAAAAATCATTAAGTACCAGAAAGTAAAATTCAAGAATTGCCAATCTGCGAAATGGTATTGTTGCGAGCCTTTTTCTGGTGTGGTATATACAACTATGCAACAAGCCTATGCATAGTATAGCATGCATGAAGTGGAATTATTAGAATGCCATTTAGCAGCTAAAAATAGAAACATACAGAAAATATATTCAGTGATGGATCTAACCAAAACAACAAAAATCATAAAAATAAAAGATATTGGTGTAAAGATGGATATTCCAGTGCTTGGCAAGTCTAGGAAAGAGGCAGAGCGATCAAAACACCAAGCAGTATTGAAATAACAAGTACAAAATTTTAGTATCTGAAACAGGGATGTTAAGATCAAGAAATCTCTTTTGCCAAAAAACAAGAACAAGAATTCAAATATTGATACCAGTACCTAAACCAAAACTTAATTGAACTTATTAAGAATCAACCAGTATGGTACCTATACCAGTTGTTAACTAAAGAGAGCATTCTTGATTAGCTATATGTTAAAGGGTTAAAGTCTACAAAATATCCTTTTATATTTAAATATAGAGGTCAGGTTGCATACATTGACCCTCCCCATACCCACCCCTGCATTGGCAGTAATCTCGTGTTCTCGGTATGTCATTTATGTCAAGGATTCAAGTCACAAAACTAAACCTTTTGCTTGCAAAGGTAAGGTCACCTGCATTGATCTTTCTCAATCCCCACATTAGCAACAATCTCATGTGTTAGATTGTTTTTTCTTAAATACAAGTTGATGTTTGACTGTGTTGGTGGTATATGACATGGC
Source organism: Musa acuminata AAA Group (assembly GCF_036884655.1). Classification (NCBI taxonomy): domain Eukaryota; kingdom Viridiplantae; phylum Streptophyta; class Magnoliopsida; order Zingiberales; family Musaceae; genus Musa; species Musa acuminata. The sequence continues at coordinate 4,164,779 of NC_088343.1, read as the reverse complement.
AGATTCCTATCACTTATGGATTGGTGTACTCAATGTATCATGATTTGAGACAGATTTATGAAAAGTTAATATGAAAATAAAATAAGATAGAAATTTTACATATTTAAAGAACCACAAAGGCACAAATTTCAATGAAGAATAAATCAACTAATACCATTTAGCATAGCACGAACATGACTGAAGCAGGTGCATAGATCCACAAGTTAGATAAAATGAGGCAATTAGGACTAGAGTTATGATGAAAGGTAGAATAAGACCTTAAGAATTATTAGAGATATGAAAAGAGCTTTAATTACTGTTGACTAGTAATATTGATACAAAAGAAAATGCACATACCTAACCCCAAACACACATGCCCTATGTGCAATATGCATTTAAAAAGTTAAAACTGAGAAGTCACAATCTAACTAATGAATAACCTTAGAAATCCTAACTAAAAAATAGGCATGCAAGATTCTTGCTTTTTCCTCTTAACAAATAGCCTTAAAAACAGGGTTTTAAAATTCAATTAATTGCAATATAAATTTGGATTATCAACTACCAACAACTTATGGAACAAAAATATTAAGATCCAACCTTCCTTATCTTCTTTTCCCCCTCCAACTGGAATATCCTTATCCATAAACACCCTAATCAAGACAAATGTCCATCCTTCTTATCCCCCAAACTCAAACAAAGAAGAGAAGCAAAAGAGGAGAGATAAAAATGGAAGAACAGTGGAGATAACAAAAATATCTAATGTCACTGAAGCACTCCACATCTCCACCACCAACGACACCTCAACATCGATGTAGAGGTAAGTTGTGCTCTTCATCTGTAGGCAATGGGAGAGGAGGTAACAGGGAATTTTTTCATACCCTGTAAATTGAAGGATCAAGCAGCTGGGTTCCAGCAGTACCCATGAGAAAACAACCCCTCCAAGAAGGTGTATGCACAAAAATTCTTCCAAAACACTATCTCGTGTTATGTGGCTCTCTCGTAAACTAGATATGCACAAAAGGTTTTTAGGAGAAAAAAATTGTCATATAAATTACATTAAAAAATTGTCCTTCCATTGCAAAAAAAACAGTAATTCTCTCTTCTGAATTTGTAATGATAAATTTTAAGTACTTTTCCTAATTTTATGAATTTCTATTTCTAAAGTATTTTTCTATTTTTAGACTTATCTATTTTTTCCTGATTTATCAGATATTTAGGTTTTCATTTCTTTTTTTACACGTCCAATCCTCCGATCCATATATTTCGAATCCTTGATACCTTGTCATCTGACTAAGCTCATCAAATCTGGCCCCCATTCTTCAACAAATGGTCAATCATTATATTCAAAACTTTGCATTGAAAGAACATGGACAAAGATTAGATAAATCTTACAATATATATAATTTGATATAAATTATGGATGGAAACAATTTAATAATTCAAAACAAAAAAAAAGCTTAGAAAATAATACAAATGCATTTAAAGATAAAAAAACCACATGGCATCTAGAAAACAAAGTTATGCTTACTAATCAAGGAAATTATGATAAGTTATACAGGATCCATAACTATCAGTAAGTTAATCAGTTGAGTTTTAGACAAAAGTCAGAATAAGAAGCAATACGTTTTGAAGCCTCTCATACTCTTGCTGACTATACTTTGTTATTTCAGCTTGTTCTCCCAAAGCTGCTTGTAGTCTCCAAACCTGAGATACAATGGTTCATTGAATAAAGCCAAAATGACCAAGTGTGTTGCTAGTATTTGCTGAGACTAACAATAATATAAGACCAAGAGCTTCTAGCCAGTTTAAGACCAATTCAAGACTAACAACAATATAAGACCAAGGAAACAACACCTCGTCTGCAAGTTCCTTCTTAGGCATTTTCTTCACCACCTCAGGCGAATAGCCGCAGAAAGTGTTGTATCTGCAGATATAACAAATTAATCATGAGAAAGACACTGCAGCTATGCAATTCCATTGCATTCAATAGTTTGTTAAAGAATTATGAAACATATTAGTGTAGAAAGCATCAACTTTTATGCTCTGGTCTCATAGAATTAGCTATTATGTATATGATAAACTCAACAAAATATTTTAACCATAGTAATCTTTCACAACTCCCATTATGTAAAAAAAATATAGAAGAAAATCAGACCTCATAGTCAAAACAAAAAAAAGAAAAAGGGAGAAAAAACTAGAACATCTCGAGCACCAATAACTATTTCATTTCAGGTGATTAGCAATGAAAGCCAGTTCAAACTTCAAAGTCTAATTTAAAATAGTAATTACCAATTAGTGCATTACAAACAGGGACATATTTCAGGAGTAAAGTCATCCAAGTATTCTTGAACATAACAAATTCCATAATCAGAATAAGCATTTTAGATATTCTCAGTTTCTCACATAATTCATGCACATCACCCAGCGCAAACACCAACACATACAATTCCATGCATGTCTAAACCACAGATCAAAACCCTTGTCCTGCTAAAACAGGTCATATGCTCAAAAGACTGAGTACGTTCAAGAAGAATAGACTTTTGAAATAGAAGTGTGAGATTGGAAATGTTCTGAACTCCACTATGTTCAATCATAAAGCCTACCTCACATGTACACTTGCACTTCCAGTCCCCTAAGATTAAGAGGACCTAGACTCGTAACAAAATATAAACAGAATGCCAAATCTTCATGCTTTATGAAGTTTGATCAGTCAAAACTTTAGTCCACTAGGATCATTCAGATCATCTGTTATTTATAAACTTCTAAAGTATATCTTATTTTGGTGTTTATTGTTAAGTTTGGTACAAAAAGAGGGAACAAACTGCAATATGAAGTTGCTAAGTTGCTCATGCTTGCTTACATCTACTTTGAGGCTTTCTTCTTATGAATTAACCTAGGTAAGTGCTCTAAATGAAATGATTTTTATGTGTTTCCAGAAAAAGAAAAAAATTCTGGAAACATTCAGTATCAAGGTCTGCATAAAACTTTCCCTCCCAGTTCAGAAATTTATCAGCACTCACATGCATTAAATCAGTGGCAGATAAAACATGATCATGTTAATGCTCACAATTCATGCTTACCACTGAACACATCCGAGGACCTAGCATACTGAAAGAGTACATTACAATGGCTAGTTGTCTCACACCCTTAATAGATCCATCTACTATATCCAAATATAAGGTCAACTACAAGAAGTTATCTTATACTCAATTACCAATAAGACCAAGTCATGACATATATAGAAACTTAAGAACATGACTCACTGCTGCCATAATATTTTGTTAATACACTGTCTTCTTTGTCCTTTCCTCGATCACCACAATTATCTCATACATGTCTTTCAACCTGCTAGGACTATCTATGATCTAAGAGGTACAAGTCTGAGCTTTTAATAGTTCTGTCCACTTAGCTTCTACTTGTGTATTTGCTAACATCTCTTACTCCAATACTCACCTCAAAGTGCCTTCTCAAGTACAAACATAATGATCCAAAGAACCCAGTGTGTCTAAATGGTGTTAAATAATTTTGAAATACTGTAACTATTTTATCTTATCCTTAACGGTATTTAGCATAAATTGATCATTCTAGATAATTTGCTTATACCATCATTGTCTACTTTAAAATCATTTACCAAATGGCATCACAAGCTTCTCTCCTCCTGTGGCATCTATCTTAGTTCAGTTACAATACCATGTTATCATAAATTCCATCAATTGCATATATCTCAAATAGAAATATCAAATTAACCATATTTAGTGCAATGCTCAAAGGATACCTCATGATTGTTGCACAAGGATGTCAGAGGGATTGTTCATCAGTATAGGTCAAATTATGATACTTATACAACAGTTACTAAAGCACATTATCAATTCTCCATGGTTTTATTTGCAAAAGAGAAACTTGAAGCACTTTGTGAAGCAAATTAAATCAAATAAGAATTGTTCAGCTAAAAACAACATTGCAATGATACACTCCATAAAACCTCTAGAAAATACATCTTAATCAATTCATCAATCAATAGACAAGTAATATCTGGCTTAACAAAGTAAATAAATAAAACAAAAAGGTGACACCCTTTAGGATCCTGTACTTATAATCAGTAATTCTTCACATCAAGAATAAATTCAGATTATTCCATTTGCCCAGTTACAAATTGCAATTCATAATTGTGCAGATTTAGGGAAACAAACCCAGTGGCGTTGGCATGAAATAAGCAAGCTTGTTCTTCTTTGCTTCCTTCATCAATAGACCACCAACCCAGCAGTCTAAATCATTCTGACAGTAAGTTTAATGAAATCTCACAGAATAAACCATGTTAACTAACAAGTAGAGCTCATCTCGCACATAAAGATCACACTACCTAGAGCCATGATGTAAGAAAGTGAAGCAATCCTGTGCTCTTGATGAAACAGCAAGATATCTACCGTCAACTGATCGATTATATAATAAAAGAACAAGCTTCTCCATCAATCTTGAAATAGCAAATAGGACAGCAGCACCTTGTAAAATAAATATGGGCAAAAATATGGTAAAGATGGGAATATGTCGAGCTCCAGATGGCGTTCCCTGAAAGGCAGACAAGCAATAGCAACTCAGTGGCAAACTTATATGCATGTAAACATTGTAATGTGCAGTTATTCATGGTTATGAATAAAAAAAACAAACTGATCAGCAAAAGCCTACATAAAGTGGCTTCTCATCAACATGCTGTCAATGTAATTCTTGTGTATCCAGAAATGGTTGCTCTCAACCAGTGCATGCACTGCCTAGCATGGATATGGTCATCACCATGTTGTTTATCATTTTTGTAGTAGATGACAAACCTACTGCTCAATGGGCAGACATACTGAGTACATGCAACCCTTCCTCTTTAATCAAATACATTTTCTTCATTGTGGTTCTCCACTGAAACATGCTTGTCACTCATCTAAGTCACTGTTACACTTGAAATAACTGATCTATTTTGTTTTGCAGCAATGCAGCAACAATCCGAAAACAGTTTCTGTATAAAGCAAAATATCAACCAATAACTTGACATACCTCCAAGTGCATACATAACAAAATTTGGAAAACCACAAGTGGAATTTTCATTATATGGCCTCCTATATCTTGTGGACCACAAAGCCTATCCTGCTCATGGTCCACCACAGAAGGGAGCATGAGGCCACTATTCCAATCACGATATCTAATTGCTGAGGATGAACTAGGCTCTCCATAATGAGCTTGTCTATGAATCATTGGGTTAGACCACTTTGTACAAACTAGGAATGCAAAGCACTCTGAAATTCTGCACAAGCAAGATTGTATATTAGAAAAGATAAAACAAACAACATAACCCAATTAAAAATGTAAAAACTAAAACAAAAGGTACCCGAAGTTTATAAATAAATCCCACCATCCAAGAGCTCCAACATCACCTGCAGTTGTCAGACTTGAGCATTATATCACCTAGCATACTTCATATATCATGTAGTTGTACTGTAACAAAAAGGATGTCACTGCAATATATTACCCAGTAGCACTAGAATCTGAAATATAATAAAATACTCAGTTCTGCATTTATAACAGAACTTGAAACGGTTGCAATCCCAGAAAAATGAAAGGTGGAATTACATTGTTCTAGCATGTCTGATTTTTCCATGCAAATCCAGTAACAAGGAGCGATGTACTGCATAAACACATTACATGATAAGGCCTTACCCAAAAATGACCCATTTAAGTAAATGTCACATAAACTCTAAACTGACTATTATATTATCATGTCCACAACTACCTGCGTAACCGAACTAAGAATCCTACATTGTCTAGAGTCTAGACTCATGTAAATAATGCATGTGAAGGCATTTAGCAGGTAAAGTTCATTCCCAACAATTCTAACTTTGCTTTTTCAACTCAGTTTGTGGGGTGTGCTTTTTTCCCCCTAAGAGGGATTCTTGTCTTGCCTAGTTAACATGCCAAATCTCAGCCTTTTTATTTGAAACTCTTTTGTAGAACACCAATTCAAACAACTATGTAAGATGAATCTGGACTTTTATGCCAATGTGTTAAATATGTCATGTCTTTTTTGTATCTATTTAGACTCCATCATGTTGCAAGTCAACTAGGTTGCTGATAATATTATATGTGTTTCCCTTTTCCTAAATTTTATCATGCAGCCGATCCTAGAATCTTACTATCTCTTCATATTCTAGCATTTTGCCTATAATCTATATTCAAATGAATGTCATGATTCACTATTCATATCAACAAGTCAATTTCTATACTTTCATCAATATAGCATTATAAAGATTAAAATAATGATACATCAAAGTTCTAATTATATGTGTGCTATGGTTCTCTTCACATATTCTATATATCCAAGAAAAGAACAGTGTTTCAGCCTTCAGGTTAACTTGTCTGAGTCCAGATCAAATCAAAGTCCAAAGTTCGCACCCTTGATTAAAGCTCCAAATAAGCAAGAAGAGTGGCAAGTATAGCTATGAGCTCTATTTGAGTTAAGCATCCCACAAATATTCCATAAAAGAGAAGTGAACACTCTATAAACTATAAAGTCAATCTCATAGCTAGCTAACAAGCAGTGAATGAGATGAAAAATCATAAAACTACGATAAAAATAGACTTACCACAAAGTTTAAGAAGTGTGAAAGTGGTAGCGGCAATGAGAAACACCATAGAGATTGCAACCCAGAAGTGCTGAGGCACCGAATATTTATTTAGTATGAATAGGCTTTGGAAAGTACATTAAAGAACCTATAATATCCAGAACAGATGCAATCCGAATATTTTGCATATTTTCATGTAACATAATGCCTTCAGAAGTGACCAGAAAGATTTTGCCAAAGAATTATTGCTTTAAAAACGGCAAGCTTATGACACATATATATAGTAAGATCTGCAAAAGATGCAAAGGTGAACTTTTAAATTTGAAAAAATGAGTCACTGGAGAAAAATAATAACTATTTATCAACATCAAGAAGTTAGAATTATACCCCAAATATTTATGATCCCCATAAGGAACTATATCGGTATATCCCAGATGCCTAAGCATGTGGAGTAAGCAGAAAAATGGCTACCTAACATGTTTAATGCCAAAATCATTAAACCAATAACACTAGTGAGATGAGGATGCTGAGATAGATGCTTACACTAAGAAATAACAGGAAATACTTTCATTCCTGAACAACTAAAAGTAATTCCAGTCAAGGATAAAATGGAGGAAATGGCATGCGTATGTCCAAAAAAAAGTCAACTGAAAGATCTATCATGAAAGCTATTTATATATTAAAGCCATTAATTAAAAAAATATAGAGAGAAGAAGAAAGGCATGCATACGATTTTTATTGACTTAGATAAAGCCTATCTCTAGAGATTTATTAAAGTAGAATTAAAAAATTTTGTATCTACTAAATATACTAATGTCATAAGATATATATATATATATATATATATATATATATATATATATATGATATTGTAGCTGCTAATATAAGAACTATATTGATTGCATCTAGAGAGTTTCCTTAATATAGGATTTACACCAAGGATCAACTTCAAATCCTTATTTTTTTAAATTGGCAATGAACAAACTTAATATTCATATAAAAGGTAAACCTAAGTGGTGTATATTACTTGCTGATAATATTTTTAAATTTATGAAAGTTCAAATGCAATTAATTTTAAACTTGAATGATGGAAAAAAAATTTGTTAAATAAAGGTATTAAATTAAATAGGACTAAGTCTAAATTTATGATATAATGTCAATATACTAAGAAAATAATTTGAGGATGTAGTTAAAATAGATGGACCAGAAGTTCAATAGAAAACTTTAGATATATTGACTCAATTATTCAAAATGATAAAGAGATTAATGAAACTATTGTTCATGGGTGGTTCAAGTGAAAAGAGTTATCAGGAGCTTTGTGTAATTACTAAATGTGTTCTAAAATTAAGATAATTGTTAAGCTACCATGTTTTACATAGATAAGTGTTGCGATCCACATGTCCTACATATGGCACTTGTCACGATGTAAGAGCCATGTTGGTATTATATTGTACTTTTAGATAATAAGGAATCAAGCATCTAGTGAGCCCGATTAAGAGGGAACTTGAACCTTAAAAACTCGAGTAAAATCATTTTAAATGGTATCTTCAAAGCAAGGTTCGTCGTACCATGGTATACAACTCAGTACAAGCGGTACATATTGGTCTGTCGATACACCCCATTATATTATGTGTTAGTATATCGGTATGTACTGTACCGATGACTAGTTGGTACATCAATACGGACTGATAAGGCGAACCATGTTTCAAAGTTTCTAAAATTCCACAAAGTTAAAGCCCCATGTGGTCAAGAGATATGTACAAAACTACAAAAAACATAGAAAATATCAAAATCATCATAACGTAGATGTTATACATGTTAAAGATGCAAGTTTTAGTAGTTATCATCAAGATGACGTCTAAAGTCCACGTGACAAACTTAAAGCAAGTCACAATTAAGAAAAATGAAGTGCATCATATGATATAACGGGATCAAGTTCACAATGACTGAATCAACATCAACTCTCAGTTATACTTACAGGAAGTGTCTCCCATATGGCTTCATCACTCACGCTTTCTTCATCTCCGGGCATTAAGGTCCTACACATTCTGAACATGGAGCAAAAGACCATGTCAGGCAAGAGAGACCAGAACATCAAATGGAAGTGCTAATTAACCAAAAAAAACAGTCAGTTATTCTTCATTAATAAAATCACTCACATGATCAGTCTGGTTGACAAAAAGTAAATCACCATTGTACCAATTGCAAAAAACTAGCCTTGCCCAATTTGCTTCAATTTCCAAGAAACCCTTTGGAACAGAACTGGGTACCCAATACCCAATACCAACTAGGTTGGCTCCATCAAATATAGAACAGAACTGGGTACCCAATACCAACTAGGTTGGCTCCATCAAATATAGAGGTATCATTGAGAAATGAGACCAACATCTAGCATCTACTATGAAGCATGAATACTTCAAATGCTTACGGTATCATTGTTAAAACCTACACTTGTTCAGTAATTTGCAAAGTGTGTTGAATACTCCAAAATTTGATTACAAAACCGCTCAGACCAGTATGATACAGGCGGTATTTACTGGTTGTACTGGTACTGGCAGGATTTACATGTTCGATCAGATGTTGAGAAGCAAACCAAGCCCAACCAAGCAGTTTTAATCTGATACAAGGCTTGCTGTCTGGTAAGCTTACCAAGCCCAACAGTCGAGAAGCAAACCAAGCCCAACAGTCTGGTAAGCACTGTGAACTGAGCTTACCACCTGGTCCAGGCTTGATAATGGACATGGATTGGGCGAGAAGCCTGATTCTTTGTTTTTAATTCTTAACAGATTTTTTAAAACCCTAATAACCCACCTCACCCTTCAACCGCCCATTTTTCTCTCCTTCTCACATAGAGACAATACACACTGTTTAACTGAGCTTACCACACAATCCAGGCTTAAAAATAGGTCCAGATGGGGCAATAAGCCTAATTATTTTTTAATTTTAATATTTTTTAAAACCCTAATAGCCCACCTCACTGTCCAATGGCACATCTCTCTCTCTCTCTCTTCCTCACATAGTCTGCCTATGCTCATTGTGCGTTGCACCACCCACTACCTAGGACCCTTGCCCCCTGGTCACCATGTCCAGCCCCCACCTGCTGCCCCTTGCTCCCTTCAAGTTTCCTCTCCTCTTCTTCATCCTTCTCCTTTGTTGCCTCGTCCTCTTCTCTACCATCTCCCCCCTTCTCTTCTTCTTCATCACCTCCTCCCCTTCTTCTCCACCTCTTACTCTCCTCCTCTCGTCTTCCTCCTCACGCATCCCTTTTGTACTGCAATACGCTCCGACATATGGAATGTAGGAAAAAATACCCAGTCCATAGCATATGTCAAAATGGACCACACCCATACTAGTCTAGTGGACTCCTATAATTCCGACATCCGGGATAAAAAACATTGCTTCAAAATATCAAAACAATGTACAGTATTATATGTAGGACATGTCAAACACACATTATGCGCATATGTTAAGCTGTTCACTTACTATAATGTGAATGATCTCCTTAATATTTTTTAATACATATAGGGAACATTTTTATGATTGGTTGTGTCATATTTCGCTTTGCCAGTCCGTATCGATGTACCGACTAATTGCCAGTATAATATGTACCGAGCTGTACAAAACCATATCAAGCGAACTAACACACGGTACATGGAGGCATACTGATGTATTGCCCATACCAGTCCCCTATTGAACCGGTATGTACTAACCGTACTGAGCAATACTCTATGATACGGTGAACCTCGAGTGTTGTGGATAATTGTTATGCTTAACAATTATCCACACAACCAATCACAAGAATATTCCCTATACATATTAAAAAAATATTAAGCAGATCATTCACATTATAGTAAGTCAACAGCTTAACATATGTGCATAATGTATGTTTGACATATCCTACATATAATACTATACTTCGTTTTGATATTTAGGGTCAGCTATTTAAGGTCCTAACTATTTAGGGTCAACTACATGGATCTTTTGCTACTATTAAGATCTATAAAAAGTCATATGTTTAATTAAGCTCAAAGTATTTGAATATTTATTTATAGTTTATATTAAAGTATTTTTAGGTCTTCCTCTACCTCTTTTCGTATCACTAACATTAATCATTTCACATCTTCTGTATAAAAGTTTTTCTTCATATATAACTTGTATTAGTGAAACAAATTTTAAACTGTTGTTGTATATATCCATGAAAAAATGAAGATTTATAATATAGAATCTCTAGTAACTCTACAATAATTAATTCAAACTACAAAAGCAACAAATGAGAAAGTTGTGCACACAACATCAACAAAAAAACGAAAACATAATTACCTGACATTGTCAACAAGAATGATTATTTCAAAGGCTAGCAGTGGAATAAATACAATCTTCAAGTTAACAGCAGGTTCACCATTAACTGCAAACAATCTATGTTTTAGGGAGACAGATAAGAGAAATATAGTGCTTATGTAAAGTACATAAACAGGCATCTAGAACATATTTAGACAGCTAATATCCTAGCACATTATTTCAGCAGGAAAAAGAATACTTTGAGTATGTAATTTAGGTTAGCTAATGACTGTATATTGCTCTATCTATTTTCACTTACCACTGATGCCCTGGAGATAAATACAAAGAAGCAGCTCAAAGGAAATTAGTAATGGCGTTGCCACAACAGCATGACAAGGTGCCCACTGTGGAAAAGAGGGACTTCTTTTCAGTGCCTGATCATGTAAACTCTCCTAAATAAAAGCACAAATGCATGAACAGTAGAACATTTCTCCAAAAAAGGATCTGAAATCTGACATGACGATCATGCGGTAGTGAAGGAGCAGGCAAGGAGAATCTCCCTCGTGCAACAACACCATGAAATAGCCAAAGAGGGAAGAAGATTATCCTGCATAATCAGAAAAAATAAGTTTAAGTTTTATATAGTAAAATAAATTTAAATTTTATATAGTACTTCACTAGCTTCTACGATTCTCCATTTCAAAAACATTTCATGGATTTTTGGAGATTTTCAACATTATACTAACTTGGGGGAAAATACTCAAAAGCAAGAAGTAATCAGTTCCAGTATCCTGATCAGGTAATGAAATAACTCTTGATCCATGTAGTTAAATAGCACTGATGGCTACTTTAAACCAGAAAATGCATAAAATATTTATATTAGCATGAACTTTAACAAAAGGCATCTACACAGTAAATTACCATGTTGTCAAGCATAATTCGACAAGTTATCCACTGTATTTTTTCATTTCTGTGTGTATTAGTATCAACCATTCCGGCAGTCTAGCGCCTTGTAAAATTACAAGGCAACATTCTTTTGGGAAAAGATGTCTTGAATCTATAGAAGCAACAAGAACCAAAGTTTTCTTCTTTCCTCTTTATGTGAATCAACAATATATATATATATATATATATATATATATATATATATCAAATAACAGTGTACAAGCCAACAGATAAGTAATCAAATAATTAACAAACCAATTTATGTGAAACCATTCAACATTGATGGTGTGAAATGTTGGTGACATCTCTATCAACCCAACTTGGTCTTGGGCTACGTGTGCAGGAGCCTGAGGATGTCTGAGAAGGGGAGTCTGGAACTTGTCTACACGCTTGACGATCGACCTACAGGAAGACCAAACTCAGGTGAGGTGCTCGATCCGATCCCTCCGATGCTCAAGTTAGGGCCGAAGTGGAAAAAAGACTCATAGGTGACCTCTATAACTAATAAAAGAGTGGACCTTTATAGTAGGCCAGGCCCAAGGGAATATTCTACGATATGGGCTGAATATTCCCTTCTGGGCTTACCATTGTTGTTGGCCTTTGGGTGGTCACCACCTCATCCGGGCTCCACCACATGGCGAACTACGATTGGAGGGGTAGATTTCTCCCCATCAAATATAAAGTAAAAAACCTTGAGCAAGCCATATGAATTCTTCCACTATAAAAATAACGGGTTGACTCAATTCTCTTTCAAGACTAACTAAAGGATATCAAATAGAATAAAAAACAGGCACCCAAATGAGTTTAAAAAAAACCAGAGTGAAAACTAAGAGAAGAAATCTCAAAGATCAACAATATTAATAGTTAATCCAAACACCGTGCTTTCTTCTTCCCAAAGGAAAACCTCCCTTTTCTTCCCCTTACGTATTGTCACAAACGGTCATCATGCACCCGCAACAATTCTGTTCAATGAATCGTTCGTCGTTTGTGTTTACATGTATAACTGCGTGGCAGCATGTTTTGGCTTGGTTTTATGTCCTTTTGCTTGTAAACATGTAAGTTCGAATAAGCTGCAGTGCTACAGTGCGATCGCTCACCGAACCGAGCAAAACAGCCTAAAACAGCTCCGTTTTCATGTGCCACAGGCTGTTTTTTGCAGCCCGCTGCTGCATGAGAAACGTCAGTCATCTTAGCACCCTGGAACCACCCGGGTGGCACCATGGGGGATGGGGCTTCGGTATAGTGTCGGGTATTGAACAATCTTTCGTAAGTTCGCACGTTACCTTGACGGGAACTTGTTGTCGCGATCGGCACCCGGTGAGCAGCTGTTTGTGGACTTACAGTTGTTCGTTCAACCTTCTAAATTCCTTGTTTTTCTCCTTTCTCTCTTTTCTCTTGTGCACACAAGGTGCTCGCTGAATTGCTTGTAAAGCTTCCCCTTTCGTGAGACTTCGAGACTTATCCGTCGCTCATTCTTCGAACTAATCAACTTTCTCTTTTACAGGTCCTTCGAGACCTAAGTGAGGTTACAACTTGGCTAACTTTTGCAAACACATATCACAAGGGCGCTTCGCGATTTAGGCAATCCAAACTAAGTTCGCGTCTTGGCCGCAATGGTGCATCACGACGTAGGCAATTCTAGCTAAGCCCGTGACAATATGACGACTTTAATTTTTCTTTTTCTCTTCTAACACCTCTCTTAGCATTAAAGTTATGACTGTATTATAAACCCCTACGATCCCACCACTTAACACATGGGCGAGACCACCCAACAGATCTCCCCCTCACGCCCATGTTAAGAGTTCTTCCATGCCTATTATCTTCCCACAAGGAATATAATTTTCTCAAAACAATGATTTAGTTATCATCAAAGTCTGCAATTCCGTATCGTACCGGAGTTTCGACGATCTGTCACGGACAAACTTCTAAACAAGGTGTTTGATGTAATGCTTATGTATGTCCATGTCTTTTGGCATATCCATGCCTTGTACAGCATGTAAAGGGGCGACTGAAGGCTTAATAGTCTCATTTTAGTTGGGTGGTGGCCTCTTTAGGTTTGTAAATAAAGGTTGTGTCATGTGGACACGTGCGAGAGATTTTTGGTCTGTAATGGACCATTTTACCCTTTGTTGTGCCACTGTTCAGAGCTTGTAAAATCTGTTTGTATTTTGCATTGTCTATAAAGTGTTTTTCGGACATGTCTGCTTGTGGATCACGATTGAGGCGTTCTTTTTAACCCGTTCTCTCTTTGGTTGGTCCTAAGGGACAATGGGAGGCTTCGGGGAGGCTGACCTTTACGGACGGACGCGCGAGGGTGCCGCACGACTTAGGCAAAACCAACTAAGTCCGTGTCATATGGTATCAGAGCGGGACAAGCATTCATAGAAACACTTAGCATGCAAATGTGGGGGACCTAGCGGGGCTGTGTTGAGGGCAGTCAGCACACGCGCGACCGTTTGAGGGAAAACGGGCATGGAGATGTAGGGAAAAGAGTCGCTCAGAGGAGCGGACATCTGAGATTGGCATTCAGAGGAATGGCCAACCCTTCGCGCAAGAGGCACCACGAGAACAAGCAAGCTTGGAAGAATTTGGAGCGCACAAAGGTTGGGATGGCTGAGTTTGAGCTACGGCTTAACGTTGACAACTATACTTGATGGTGCTCAAGACAAGCGAGGCGCTTGGTAATGGATGAGACCCATCCAAGGTGGAATGAGTTGCTCAACGACCAAAAGAGTTATACAAAGCTCACAGAAGTGAGGGGAATTGCTAACTCGAAGAATTTGGTACTCATGCAGGGGCTTGTATGCGGACGATGGAATGTTCGTGGCCATCCCAAGGCGACCGAAACTCGATGCCATGGAGCATTAAAACTTTCTCTTCAGTATGTGAAGGATACGTCCGTAGAAGGCTGAAGTGTGCAACGAGTTCAGCATGTTGCTAGGCCTTGAGGGGTGCAGTGGGGACTGTATTGACGAGGAGTCGCAATCTAGCAAGTGCGTTTGCAGGAGGCAGAACAATGCACAGTTTGTTCAGTAGATCAGAGTAGTCCAAGGGGATGGTGGTCTCCGAAATGAAGAGAGATGTTGCTCCAATGGGACAGCTATCCAGGAGGGATAAGTCCCGGCTCTCCAGAGGGAGAATCATGTGAGACGGACCTCACATGTTGAGGAGGAGTACCTCAACAAACAACAACTCCACGAAACTCGATGGACTGAGCAAGCGGCGAGGAGTCGTCGTATGATCTCGTTTGAGAGAATGCATTGGTGGATGCATTGCGAGATCAAGTGGGGGAGCGACCCAAAGCAACTTAAATGAAGGCACACTTGGAGTCGATGTGGAGATCGGACTCAAGGGAGGGCTGACCCGTGAAATGGTGGGCGCGAGGACCACCATCGACTCAATGCAAAAACGAGGAGCGGAGCAACTTGGGTGTAACTTGGCGAAGTACCCAAGCCGCATGAAGGGAGCCAGCATAGAAGTTGGAACGTGGAGCAGAGGCACAGTGCTTTCCTTAGACAGAGGTCAAGGACATGAACTCTTGCAGAGGCAATAGTAGGATCATGTTGTTCCATGGGTCCTTCATTCTGACGGAGCGGACTCATCTTGCATGGTGCCAAAGACGAAGGGAGCTTCGGGGCACATGCACCTTATCTCGGAGAAGCATTTGATGGAGGAACTAAGGCGACTCAATTTGCGGAGGCGAAGTTGGGTTCAGAAGGCCTTAGCACGGGGCAAGAGGACGCAGAGGCGGGTACTCTTGAAGAATAGGCCACAGTGTTGCCATTCGAGTTGCTATGAAGGAAGCGGTGCGCAGCGGAGATTGTGCTGGTAGGGGCAGAGGCCCAGGATCCAGACAATGGTGCACAAATTACAGTGAAGTCGGTGGACTTCGGGAGCTACTAGGCGACGGACTGTCCTAGAGCGGTGCTTCATTTGGGTGTGACCTAAGAGTGGGTGGATGAAGGTCGATTGCCAAAGGAGCGAACAAAATCGAAGGTGGAGGAGACCCTGCGATGTATTGGCAGAGGCCACACATGGAGGGTTCACAATTCGAGTTTATTCCACAAGGATCAGAATGCAATGGAGATGTCACCAGGAGGCGACATGGTGCAGCGGATCGTGGTGGAACAGTTCGTGGCAATGCGATACACACGACTTAGTCCCGGGAGGGACTTGATCATATGGAGGTATGATCGGGAGCTACTGGAAGCTCCACTTCGGTGAACAACACGACGGCAAGAAGGGCTATGGATTCAAGGAGTGAAGGCCATGGTACCGCAGAGGCGGGTCTTCCGGGCGTGCATCGAATTTTGCATCGGATGAAAACCTTGGTCATCAGCATATGGGGGCTGTGTTCCACTAAGGGAAAAGTTCGAATGCAAGTACCAGTGAGTCCCATGGGAGGGACTTGATCATGCAGAGGTATGATCGAAGCAGCTGGAGAGTTGGACTGCTTCAGAACTCATATTCGTTTAAGGGAGCCCGACAAGTCAGAGGACAAGGTCGAGTAAGCGGATGTTGCTACCAAGGAAGCTAAGGAGAACAGAATCGGTGCAAACCCTACAACGTGATGGCAGAGGCCATGCATGGGGGTTGCAGTCTGTCTTTCCATCGACCAAACAGACTGCTTGGAGAACACAGAGGTGCTGAAGCAGGGGGTCGAAAGGGGCGAGGAAGCGACGACAAGTCCAGAGGGACTTAGCTACCCAAAATCAAGCATCAGTTAGAATGGAGGTGGACTCAGAGGAGTGCCACGGAGACATATCTACTGATCGTGAAGAAAAGGGATGCAGATGCGAGGCGACGGATAGTAGGGCTATGGGCATGGCAGCGCCATGGTACCGCAGAGGCGGGACTTCCGTGAAAGTCATTGATCCCTTGCTCTCATGGAGGGAGAGCGCTTGGTCGTGAAAGGGGCGGAGGAGGTGGAGCATGCAGAGGCAATCTCCAAGTACCGAGACAAGGTTGAAGGGTAGAGGCCGAGGAACTTCGTAAGACCGGTGTCAACAAGTTTCTCATCAAGATAGCCGTAAGTGAAGGACTTCGGGTCATGCAAGATTGCACGACCAAGGAACGAAGTAAGCAGTACGCGGTGTTGTACCTTTGCTACTCAGTGGAGTAGGCGACAGGGTTGATGGAGAAGACGGTACAATCCCAGAGGCGACCTCATCTATCAGAGAATTACTCCAAGTTGGGGTGAAAACTTCCTACATTCTAGAAGTTCAATGGCATTGAAAAGGTGAATCACAGTAGCTAACTCAATGCAAGGAGTGCAAACACTTCAAGTGCTTCAGAAGTGTGAGCAAAGAGCAGGCGAAGGCCAGTAACCAGCTCGATGCATGAAGTACAACCTCGAGGAGGCGGGCGAAGTCAAGTAACCTTTGCCTTCTCAACTCTTAAGAGGATGGGCGAAACCGAGTACCCCAATTCTCTTATCTATCCAACAGAGGAGCTCTACACAAGTTCAAAGACCCTTCGAAGATAATGGAAGACAATAGTTGTCAAATCCTCACCAACGGTGATCAGTGCTACTGAGAGTAGATTGTCCGCTTCATTTCCCAACGAAATGCCAATCGAAAGCGGAAGTGATGCGAACCTACTTGGATGTGACAACTAACTGAAAGAAGAGTCAATGAGCAGATTTTGTGGAGGAAGGACCCAAAACTTCAGAAGTTTGCGAGATGATGCTCGTTAAAGCTCCAACAAGCATCCACCTAGTTCAAGCAGCATGTGGAATTTTGAGAGACTGGCGCAGTAAGGATGGTCTTTTCCTTCATCTGGGAGATCCGCAGGAATCAACAAGGATCAACACAACTCAGCCAACCCCACACCAGAGTCAGAGTCATTGGCGAGTTGAAGCAGCATGGCGGATCAAGGGTTCGACGACTCAAAAACAGCAGCGGAGAGCAGCTGGGAGCCAGGAGGCGCATTGCAGCTGGAGCAGAAGATTGAAGACTCAGCAAAGGCGAAGAGTTGCAGTGTTCACAAAGGCTTTGACGAGGACGTCGAAGGAATAAGTGGGGGAGAATATCACAGAAAAACTTCTAAACAAGGTGTTTGATGTAATGCTTATGTATGTCCGTGTCTTTTGGCATATCCATGCCTTGTACAGCATGTAAAGGGGCGGCCGAAGGCTTAATAATCCCATTTTAGTTGGGTGGTGGCCTCTTTAGGTTTGTAAATAAAAGTTGTGTCATGTGGACACGTGCGAGAGATTTTCGGTCTGTAATGGACCATTTTACCCTTTGTTGTGCCACTGTTCAGAGCTTGTAAAATCTGTTTGTATTTTGCATTGTCTATAAAGTGTTTTTCGGACATGTCTGCTTGTGGATCCCGATTGAGGCGTTCTTTTTAACCCGTTCTCTCTTTGGTTGGTCCTAAGGGACAATGGGAGGCTTCGGGGAGGCTGACCTTTGCGGACGGACGCGCGAGGGTGCCGCACGACTTAGGCAAAACCAGCTAAGTCCGTGTCAGATCGCCCGGTACGGTACAAAACTGTATACCGAGCGGTATACCGTTCGGTATACCACTCGATATATATATATATTATAATATATATATATATATATATATATATATATATAACTCGACGACGTCGCCAAAGTGACATCACCTCTCTCTTCTCCCAGGCAGGGCGACGTCGCCTCGTTTATATATATATAAATAAATAGATATATATATATATAAGATTATATATATTTATATATATTTTTTATTTATTTATAAGGCGACGTCGTCGAGGCGACGCAACGTCGCCTCATATATATATATATATATATATATATATATATATATATATATATATATATATATATATATATATATATATAATCCGAAAAAGGCAACGTCGCCGAACGTCACCTTTTTCTAAAATATTTATATATAAATATAAATATATATATATATATATATATATATATATTTTTTTTTTTTTTTTTTTTTTTTTTTCGTTCCGCCCGATAGCGGGCGGTCTGCGTACTGATATGCCGTCGGACCGGTACGTACCGCTCGTACCGGGCGATATCATTCGGTATTGCCTTCCTTGGTTATCATATCTAATCTATTCTCATCAATATGTTTTTTTTTTAAATGCAATACCTTTATCCAAGGTTCGTCGTACCATACCGTACCGACGTTTCGACCCGGGCTCCGTACGGTACGGTACTGGTGCATCGGGTGATACATCAGGGCGTACCGAGCGGTACACCCTAGTGTACCGAATAATTTTATACGTTTTCATACTGTAGCAATGCTACAGTATAGTACTGTAGCACTGTAGCAGTACCGGGCGGTCTGCGTACCGGTAACCTGTCGAACCGGTACCGGGCGATACGCTTCGGTATGACAGACCTTGCTTTTATCTCAAGTATACCAAATCCAATGATATCTGACATCAGTATACTTGGGTCTGAAATGAAAAGGTTAATTTTACTGAGATGGATATTGCTTTGATTGCCACAGTAGAGAATAAACTTCTCTTGCCTATGTTTCAACTCATCTAGGAATTATTTCATCCAAAATAGTTTTTCTGTGGCAACAATATCCTCATCCATAAGAGGTAGACTTTGTCTTTCACTGACGTTGAGTATATTGTGCAACAAAAGCTTGTAAAAAACTCTTATCTATGAAAAAGTAACCATAAGAGTTGGAATTAAGCAAGAGAAGTTTATTTTACACTGCGATAGTCAAAGTGCTACCCATCTCAATAAAAATCCAATTTTTCATTCCATATCTTAAACATATTGATGTTAGATATTACAGAATCCGAGATATACTAGATATGAAGTTATTGCATATTGAGAAAATTCATACTGATGAGAATGGATCAAATGTGATGAGTAAATCATTGTTTTCAAAAAAACATATTGCTTCAAATACATGATGACTAAGTTCCTCTATACACGAAAATAACAAGCATGAAGGAACTTCCCACATGGGAATGAGGGAGATATTTGTTGGGTGGTACTATCATCTGTTAAGCGGTAACACCCTAGGGGTTTACTGATAAAATACAACCCAAACCCTAAACCTAAGAGAGGTGTTAGAAGAGGGGGGGAAAAATCAGGTCCAATCATCAATAATTGGATACTTAATATCAGGTCCAATTATCATAACATTCTGGTATGTTGATTTAGACACCATGCTTGTTCGATATTAGTCTTTGAGATTTTTTCTCATATACAATTTTCTCTAATTTCTTCAAGCTCATATGAGTGTCTGTATTTAGTGGTATTTGATATACTCTAGTCAGTATAGTAAGAATCATTTGTAATCCGATTATTTTTATAGTGGAAGAATGGATCTGACTTTGCTCATGCTTTTTCTCTCGGCCTTGAAGGCTTTTTCATGTAAATCTTATTATTTTATCACTTATTTAATGGTTTGCTTATTATTTTGTCACTTATCTTATTGACTTGTGCACTGTTAAATTTTCTACAATCTCCTATTTGATATCAAAATATATCTTGGTTGATTCACATAAAGAGGAAAATGAAGATTTTGTTGTTTGTCACTTTCACCAATTCAAGACATCTTTTCCCAATGCATTCTAACACTTATTCATTAAAATATTTTCTGGGAGAGATTTAAGTGCAGAAAAAAATTACAAGCATGTGAAGTGAAGGTTTTATGCTCATATCTTATTTGAAAAGATCGCACTAACAATACTCCAAATAAAGGATTGAAAGCAACAATAAAGTCATTATTGTGAATAATACTGGGATTAAGTTACATATGGATAAGTGGCATAATGTCCATAATATCTAAGTTAAAAGCATTGCTGTGGATCCCAAATAAATCATGACAAATAAGAGGTAGGACAAAAAAAATCATATATTGTAAAGTGTGACATGAGAAGGCACTATGATGAATGCGTCCCTTCACTAGCAACTAAACTACAAGGTTTCTATCAATAATGCGTACCCTAATTAATCTGCAATATTGGATGACACTAAAAAAAATCTTTAAAAATTGTGATACTTTGAGCCCTTCACTGCTGCTGAATACAACCATAAAATTTGATCATGAGATCTTGTCGAGCTAGCACTCTATTTCGCGTTGTTAACGTTAAATCCATGGTCTCCAAAGCACAGCAACATGGAAAAATAGAGCATATGGAAGTCACAGCCGATGTCAATCCTCTACGCTCATCCCTTGTTACCAAGCTCCAAATCAAACCCATTTTCTTGCGTGTCATAACAGAAAGTGTCCCAACAATTCCACTCGTGTTCCACGAGAACACAACCGAAACCCCAGTAATTTGATAAGATAATCCCAACTCCAAAGAAGACACAGCAATTCAAAGGTAAACGAAAGGAAAGATGACGGGGACTCAAAATTTACCGACCACCAAGGGTAGTGCGTCCGGCCATCGATCTTTAGAGCAAGGGAGAGGGTAAAGCAGATGAGCAAGCCCTGCGCCACCAGCGCCTGAGCCGCTTTCCCCACCCTCCGCCACGTCATCGCCCTCCGCCGCTGCATCTCCCTTTCTCTCTCCGCACGGATTTGGGGATTTTGGTTTACGAAGATATCCACTTAAATCGTCAACTCACGAATCACAAAGCAGAGTCCACCGCCATCGTCAACTGTATTCAAATCCGACGGTCGACAAGGCTCCCGCCAGAGAGACAAATCAGCCGTCACAACGATATCCTCGTGACACGTCAACAGATTAAGCATTCGTGTCCAAGGAGACGGCGGACACACTAATTTACATTAATATCCCTTCAAAATTATTCTTCTAAATACATGTAATATATTTAATAATAGTTAATGATGTAAATTCTAGTAATCACTGTTTTTATGGATCAAGTTTAGTTCTTTATGAATTTTAATGACTCAATTAGATCATTATATCTTCAATTAGATCAAGTTTAGTCCTTTCATTTGCAAAAATCTAGTTTTATTTTAAAATACTAATTCTATTTTGCCAAAAGGATGGATTTGTAAAATCACCTTTTTTATTTTTTTGTTGTGTTTTTTTAATTAAGTGATTTTTAAACGCGACACGAGTAACTCGCTAATGACCTCTCTTGCCTTGATAAGGGTGGCCTCGTATTCCGAGACGACGACGACGACGGCGGCGCCGACGAAGACGGAAAGCTAGACGATCCTTCGGCGGAGGAAGCGGGCGGACGAGGGCGAGCGAGCGCCATGGGGATCGCCGGTAATCTCACACCTGAGCAGCTCGACTTCTTCAACACCAACGGTATCAATCCCCAACCGATCCTTCCTCAATCGAAATCCAGATCCAGTGGCACGTGGTAATCTTTTGGAAAAATTTTAATTACTGTCATTCATCGCAGGGTACTTGGTTCTCGAATCGTTCTCTAGCCCCGAAGAGGTCAGAGAGATGAGGGATCGGATGGCGGAGTTGTTGGACGGGTTCGACGGCTCCTTCTCGTCCATCTTCTCCACGAAGAACCAGGTATTAGAACTGCACGAAGTTCCTAGTAGTTGTGGCTCTGATAGGGAAAACGGAAGGGGAAAAAAAAGGATTTTTGTATGTGATCAATTTTTTTCTTTTCGTTAATTTAGCAGCAGCACACGGACGATTACTTCTTCGAGAGCGCCGAAAAGATCTCCTTCTTCTTTGAGGGTCTGTGCTCGTTGAACTATGCGCTTTTTGTTTTGTCATGGCAAAAATAGTTTCTTTGTCGGAAAATTTGTTTCATTAATATGTATGGCAAGGAAGAACTCCGTGGCTATAGTGTGGACACAAAAATTTATGGAGATTACTATTTACAATCCCTTTATTATTTGCAATCCTTTTTTCCTGTTTACCATCTTACTTTAAAAATTATTAATCTTTCTAAACTATTCCTTTATAAATGGGCGTAAATATCATCCTCTTTCCCTTCTTCCACATCTTCTTTTTTCCTCTAAAGAGTCTCTTAAGAGGACGACATCGAGGGGGCGACAAGTAGGGTCGGACAATGGCAATCGATATTGGCAAGTAACAGTTAGGAGCGGTTGTGGAACTGTTGCAGTGTGCGGATTGCTAAGGATGCTATGCTAATGCCACTCAACCATCTGAAAACCGATATTGGCTTGATAGTCAAAGACTTCAAGCGCTACAGTTAAAGTGGAGTTTTCTGTCTTCCATTGTGGAACTGATAGCAGGATGTCAAATGGGCAGCATTTTGTGTAATCTGATGTGCGCTAAATTTTAGAAAATTTGAAGTCAATTATAATGATCTGAGATACACTCTCTTTTGAAAAGCAGAAAATTCACAGATTGGAAAGCAAGCGGGAAATGGATTATTTTGCATAGAGATTCTGTTGGGGAATCCTGACAAATACTGATTTAAATTTGTAATGGGTTCTGTAGGCAACAAGATGCATCTTCAGGAGCAATGCTCTAGTATGGCAGTTACCCCCATGCTTGTATGTTGCAATCTTTGAATCAGTTATTCACAAGGACTAAATGAGTAGTGTTGACTAATTATTTCTGGCTATAATATTTTCCATTGCTAAGCTGTTATTGTAAATCTACAACTGAGAGACATTGGTGGGTTCAAAGCATATGATCAGACATATCCTTCTAGAAGCATATGCCAGAGTGTTTGATGCAAAAAATTTTTGCTGCAAGCTTGCATGATCAGATAAAGTGTCGTAAACATTATTGAAGATCTTGATTGTGCTTTACCTGGAAAATACTCTGGTTGTAAAAAGTATATGCAGGAATTATTGGGAAACAACTGTTATTGTTTACCGAATAAGACAGATATTTGTTCATGTAGTTAGTATACTAGGAATTTCTGTGTGCAGAGTAGGTGAGCTATAGTAGAGTGGTTCTGTCATTATTTTCAGAGAACATGAAATCACAAGTGGGTGTGAGGTGCTTATGCACCCAACCCACCTACTTCTCTCTCTGTCATGGTGTGGTAGGACATATGGTGTACAAACAAAAGATATTTGATGACTTGTGTATCCTGTTATTTTTCCTCCTGACATAGTTCTCCACTTCTGTGTTTATACAGTTGTGTAGGTTGCTGCGTTCATTTCTATTTTCCATTTTCTTCATTTGTATGTTTTAATCACACTGTTTTCAGCTCATTTTCTTACTCGCTATGTATCCTGAAAAGCTTTTCTGATGGTCATTGCAGAGAAGGCATTTGGAGAAGATGGGCATTTGAAACAACCAAAGGAGCTCTCTATAAATAAAGTTGGCCATGGTTTGTCCTCTAGCTGTGATACATAATTGTCATTTCATGTAGTATAGGATAAAATGTGTTTGTTTATAGTTGGTTGTAGATATCTTTATAGGTTTTACAAGGATATTTTTGATTTTTTATCTTTCCAAGAGAATTTATTTCTAATTCTCCCCTTTCCTCTGCAGCTCTACATGAAATAGATCCTATCTTCAAAAAGTTTACATCCTCAGATAAAATCTCAGGCATGCTTTACTCATTGGATTACAAGAGACCTGTAGTTATACAATCCATGTACATCTTTAAGGTACTTTGTTAGTAGTTCTATTTGTGCTTTTGATTCAAGTTTGGCAGGAGGTAAGGATCTTATTTCTTGTGTTTGACATTCATGTAATTTCAGCCATAATAAAAGTTTCACTGATATATCCGTTGAGGTTCCATAGTTCACTATTTTTGTTATTGTAATTTATGCTTGTTCATCTTGTTTAGGCATTTTTGGCTGGAAATGATGTTGAATCAATATAATGCCTCAATACCCATGATTAAGAGAGCAGGCTGAGTACAGACCAGAAAGGTTGGTGTATAGATGAGGACTGACAGGTTAATTTGGACCTCGTGAATCAATTCATAAGAGAGAAAAATCTGAGGGCATGCAGGATCTTATCCAAGTTAACCAAGAAGTTTTGTCTGGGGACGATGATTTTCACCATTTGTGGTGTAAGGAGGAAAATTATCTGAAAGATCGAAAATGCATATTGCCCATTATATTTCGAGCATGGATAGCATGCTTATTGTAGTCATTTAGCTCTTATACCTTCTTCATACAAGAATCATGCTGTAAACAAATGAAAATTTTGAAAAAATATTATAAAGAGTACCTAAAACTTGCTATTGAGATGAGGTTGAAGCAAAAGGAACTTATGTAAAACATGAAGAATAATATTAACTGTGTAAGATTGCTTCAAGGAGGCAAGGGACTCCATAGGCGAAATATGACCAGTAATTAGGGACAAATATTGTGTAATTCATTCTCATCTTAATTAGGTTGGATTAGGGTTATGTAAGTGGGGGTTTGCTACATGTACGTGGTAGCTCATGGAAAATTAACTATTTGAGCAATTGGAGAATGCAATAAAGACAGTTATCATTGCTCACAAAATTGCAAGGAACTTTGGACAAATATTCATTGTTCAACAGAAGGATGAACCATCTGAAACATAATTTCTGTTGTTCAGAGAACTCTATCCACGTCCATAATCAGTTTTGTCTCATAAATCTGTCAAGACCTCTAAAAATTGGAAACTAAACCCTGGCAGCTTTCAGCTGAACAACTTGCATAGGAATGCCATTTTTATATGAAGTTGTCAAGCAGCTAATATTGCTACAGTGCAAATATTGTCATATTTTGAAGCAATTAATTGCTAAATACAACTAAATTTTCTGAATATTAGGCCTTATTATGTTAGAAATTTTCTTTCCATGTGGTTACTTGCTTTTTTGTTTGTTAATTAATTTGTACATGTTATATACTACCAACTTATCATTGATTGGGATCTGTGTACAATTGGCAATCTAGCAACCAGGCATTGGCGGAGAAGTAGTACCACACCAGGATAATTCATTCCTCTATACAGAGCCTCCATCATGCACAGGACTGTGGCTGGCACTAGAGGATGCAACTATCACTAATGGTTGTCTCTGGGCTATCCCTGGCTCCCATAAGAGTATCTCTTTCCTCACTTCCTTTGTTTTCTTCTATGTTCTCGCCATCATAGTACTTCTGAATTATGCAATGTCATGTATTTAGATGGTCTAAGGCGGAGGTTTATTAGAGACGAGAATGGGGTCCACTTCGATCATCCTTCACCATCCTATGATGACAAGGAATTTGTACCAGTGGAAGTAAAAGAAGGCTCTCTAGTGGTTATACAAGGTGATCTTATACACCAAAGGTAGTTTTCTTGGCCATCATCATTATTTCTTGGCAGCGATTGTAAATATTTTGTTTTGATGATGTTTTTACAATTTATTGCAGTTTTGAGAACAAGTCTCCCAATTCAAGGCATGCCTTGAGCTTGCATGTGGTGGACACAGATGGACATGTTTGGGCCAAGGACAATTGGTTAGTATATGATATCCCTCGGTTTATGTAGATCTCTGTGGTCGATAGTTCTATTTAGTATCTTAGTTTGTTTCTTATCCAAAACATCTGAGACTTTGAAAACCAATCTGATTCTCAATCAAATCAAGTAGATCTTTTCTGTTTGTTGTTGGCAAGTTCATATGAATCTTTTTACGTCTGTTTTTTGTTGCTTTGCCCCATTCTACTTTGTTTTAAATTGTAAGCACTGAAAATTAAACAGCTACACATATCAACTTGCAGTTGCATCCTGTATACAACAAATTTTCTATAACTGAAAGGTACTAAAGTAAAGGTATGCTTTGTGTGAGTAACTGCTACTTGAAGACTGGTTTTATGCATGGACTGCACTTTGAGATTGACATAGCTATGCATATAATGCACACGTATCATGGCACATTGATCAAAATTTTAATTACAGAAAGTTCTGGGTGTAAAATCTCCAATGTTATTTGATCTAACATTTGGAGTAGAAAGATTATCCATCTCAGCACCTGTAAACAAGTATTATTTAACTTGTTTTTCTAAGGAAGTTTAGATTTCAGATCAACTTCATCTTCCTTTTGGTTGTTCAATTTGAGGTAGCAGCATGTCTTTTAATCATTTTGTCACCATGTTCTACCAGGATTCAAAGAAAAGTCGAACCTGAGGCTCTCTACGCCTGTCGATGTTAAGGGGTAAAGCACAGCACAGAGAATGTTACACACTTTTCTACTCCAGTGGCAGTTGTATACTGAACACAGAAATCATAGTGCTGCTATATATGCTTTGGTGGTTGTCGTAATAATGTGGTTATCTGCCTGAAACTTTCTTCTGTAAAATGAACTTTCTTTTTATTGGAATGCAAACAAGATATGGACATGAGGATTTATTGGGTAATTGCTTAGTGTTTCTTTCTTTTATATGTGTTCACTCAAGATTCTTTTCCTTTATTCTTAGAGTCAAGAATCAAAGAATGCAGCCTTACTCTCCCATTGCGCCAATTCATGCCCGATACATATTGCCGCACTTTATATTGTGTATCATAATCTACTTCAAGGCTGAGAAGGACCAATACCCCAAGTTGATATACGGATTCTTTGCATCATAGATTATGTGATTTTTTTAATTGTATAAGGTATATAATAGTTCTAATCTGATTACGATTATCAATCAATAAAAATAAAGTTTAATTATATCTTAATCTTGATTAAAAGATTTTTTAATTATTTATCTTAATCTTTTGTTCGTCTATAAATATAGGTTCTCAAGAGAGATTATAGATGTATTCTTATTTTCTTTTAGTTTTTATTTTATCATTTATAATAGTCTTATAAAGGATAAGACATTCCTTGTAGATCATTTTATTTGGATGCGATGATGGTATATTTACAAATAAGAACAAATATATATTGAATGACATTGAGATGTGTGCATCCTAAATTTAATTTATGTTATTTGATTTTAAATTTTTTCTCTAAAATAATAACATAATTATATTTTTATGTTTACAATTGGAATCAAAGCTGATTTTAAAACCAAATACCTTAGATCTAAAAGTATTATGTGTTTTATATTATCACCCTTTGCTTGCAAAGGGTGATTCGATCTCTTTTGTTTATCTTGTAGTCGCTTGTTTACGCATGAAGGTTTCTTGCCTATACAAGTGCAATCATGAATAAAATGTTGCTACTTGATCTTGGTCAACCAGTTGTGACGGTAGTTTGGTGTCAACAATAACATTATGAAAGTTAGCGATCTTACTTGGTCATTGGCCTTATTGTGAGCCATGATTGTGTAAGTGATAGCATTGTATGTAACTATTACATAGGTCACAGTGGCGCTCTATGTGGTGGCAAAAGAGAGCAAATATGTTGAGGGTTCTGTAGTAGGTGATTGTTGGTGAGCAATCACCTGTGTCGACTGATGACTTGCTGTCTACGACTATGTGATATGTCTATGACAGTTTGCTTTGTCGCCAACCCTACTATGAGCAGCTAACTACTATCGATGATATTATAGGGAGTCACGATGGTTGGAATTCGATGGCTAGCGCTAATGTGCATTAGTTCTAGCGACATTAGGCACTATAATGAGAAGTCTCACGATTGTCGTAGGGATGTATTGCAAAGTGTTAATGGTAGCATGGAATAATAGGCTTATATGGTATGAATTATAAAAGTAATTTACTATTTACATGACATTTAAGATATATTTTATATTCTTGTATTGTTCATGTAGTTACCAAAGTGGTCTAAAATAATAAATTTATAAAAAATATATTATAGAATTAGTCTTAAATAATAATAAAAAAAATATTTATAATTATATACATAATTAAGAGACTTAGATAATCCTAAAAGAATATATACTTTGAATAATTATATGATGAAGTAGGATGATACTATTTTGAATATCATTATAATTTAGGATTATATATCCAAATTTAGTAACACACCTCTATAAAAATAGTATCAGTTCTTATTAATTATAAAATCTTATGTTAACGCTAGATTTACAAATATTTCATCTAAAAGTAAAATAGAGATAATATCAATAGTTCTTGAAAAACTTAAAATATTAATATTATATTATTTTTATCATTAAAATGGTATTTTCGTGCTTATATTATCTTTATATTTTTTTATTAAATTATTATAAATAATTTAAGTATATATAATTTACACTAGATATATTAGATCAAGAATGTTATATTATATAACCTTTGGATAGGATATATTATAGTTCTGACTGAATTCTTATTAGAATTATTGTTTAATAAAATGGTAACCCAAGTATGATAAAAAAATTTATTAGGAATTACCTTGATGAGACTCTCATAATTAATTATCTTAAATTCTTTGTTATTGCATAGAATCTCTTACCAACTATACATAGAAAGATCATGAATATGTTCTCATCTAAATAAAGATCAGGATCGCTTTATTAGCAAATCAGAAGAAAAATATTCTAAATAACAGCAAGAAATATGTATTCTAAATTTAATTTATTATTATATAATTTTAATTCACATAACAATAATATGATTATAATTTTTGTACCTACACCAAATCTTAATTCCAAGGTACTCATATTACCAAACTTTGTTGCTGAGGCATACTGGTTGCATGAGATGATCCTTCGTACTCTTCCAAATGATCCCAGTTTGCGTACGCTTCTCGCGCTAATTGGTGTATGTAAGCCTGCGGGACGATGGGGAAGTTAGTGGTGTGGAGGGAGATGAGGAGCTCGCCATCAAGCAGAGCAGGTGGTCGCGGTGCTCACTCTGTCAGCAGCTCGGTTGAACTGCTGCGGGGCGAACGCGGCGGTGCCTGCAACGACGGCCACCACCTCGCAGACTGGGTTCAGGAGGAGGTCGCACTTGGGGCTGCGGCGCAGGTAGAGCTTGTCGCCCACGACGCACTCCTTCGCGTGCCCGATGGTCGCCTCCCACGTCCGGTCCGACATCCCCTTTCCCAGCATCTGATGCACGAGCCGCACGAGGATTTGTCGTTCAGGTGTTCTATGTTATTACATGCAACAACGAGGTCGAGGTCTCTCTACCTGGCGAAGGCGATCCGGGTCGACGTGCCACAGCTTCAAGAAGTCCTGCACCGTGTTGATGTTGTTGGCGGCGAGCTTCCTGTGGAACACGCCGTCCTTGCTGATCTTTTCCAGCCGCCATACCTCGTCGCCCAGAGCTGGTGGATGATGCTTCTTGTATGCTGCAGGTACACAGTTCATCAGTTCGTGCCTTGCAGCAGCTCATCTGAAGTTGATGAAGACAGTGAACTCACATTCTCCTCTGTGATCCTTAACCTTGAAAGGCTCCGTCATGGCTTCTCTAACCCTTGGTCCGGTGTAGCTCCCGGGCACAGTTCTTGCACCGATCTTGAACTTGCCACTCTTCGTCCAGCTAGAATTATCAGTGAAGCATAGCTCGGGTATGAGCACGACTCCATCTGTTAGCGTGACATTAACATCTCCAACGAGCAGTGGCCTCTTCCCGGCTCTCTCTCTCACTATCTTGCTTTGGAACTCATGGCTGGTCCAGTCCTCCTCATCCCCGGAAGCAAAGTCTCCATCCAGTGCTACGAGTTCTACTCTGAGAGGTGATGGGAGTAAGGAGGACGGAGGAACTCCCACGCTCTTCTTCGTATCGACAACGAGGATCTGCAGTGGATTGTTTTCGGTGTCTTCAATTCTGCCGCCAGTGAAGATGGGCCGTGATGGCTGGTTCACGAAGATGAGTTTCAGGCTTGATGGCTCTGCAGCTTCAATATGCTTTGGGAAACAGCTGCAGAAGAGTAAACACAGTTCCAGATTACCGTTTTGTTCATGTCAAATGCTATGGATGATCCAAGAGTCTGTAATCAACAAGGTGTTTGCTAAACACATCATTCTTCTTGTGTTACCTCTGAGATAAACGTGTGCTGTGGATGAGTATTCTCTCCACTTCTTCTCGGACCTAGAAGAACACATGAAGATGTCATCAGATCATCTATTTGTTTGGCTCATTAAAGTCTCTTCTACATGCTTGGCGAGCAAATATAGAAGAAGGAAATGGAATGAGATATTTGCATGTCATAGTAATGCTTTGTAATACCACTCTGCGAAGCAGTGGCTCCAATGCGAAGTGAACAGTCTGCAACTTGTTTGCTACCACAGCTTCTTCTATCACTCTGTCTAAGGGAGAGGGACAGAGAGAGAGAGAGAGAGAGAGAGAGAGAGAGAGAGAGAGGATGAGCGTTAGATGAAGACTCACATCAAGAACATCACCTTTTACAAGATGCTCAAGTAACCTACAACTAGAACAGAAAGATATGAAGCAGCTTCTTCCAAGCCACCAATTGTGCCTTATGAAGAGACTAACAAGCATGAGATCTTGTAATGAGAGAAGCAACTTCTCCAGCATCAACAAAGATCTGAAGAACTACTTCCAGTAGATGAGAAAGAAAGAATCACAAACGTTGAGAAGGAAGGCAGACGCCTCATCCTCTTTTCTTCCGACTGCTCCGGTGGGCTCTCGTCGGAGTCGCCCCGGAGCCGTCTGCCCGCCATGTTCAGCACTCTCAGCGAGGAAGGAATTAAGAAGAAAGGGAATAAGAGAGAGAGAGAGAGAGAGGTTTCAATAGGCTGAAGAGAAGGAATGGAGATGAGAGATCGAAAGGCTTGCAGGAGCAGCTGTCAAAAGGACTGCGGAATCAATGCAGAAGGTGGACGTGGTCTTATAAACGAATGCCGACATGGTGGGGGACTGAGAAGCTGCCAAGAACACGGTGGGAAGGTGGAAGTATGGCTTGTTCAAAGGAGACAGACCGTGTGTTGTGTTGCTCATTGATGGCTTAGTATTATTATTCTTCTCTTTGATATCACCTAAGACAGTACAAAACATTCAACCAATTCTCTCTCTCTCTCTCTCTCTCTCTCTCTCTCTCACACACACACACACACACACAGCTGCTATCCGATTACCCTCCTGTAAGCTCACCTCCTCCTACATATTAATCTTTGCAACTATATATATACATACATATATATACATATATATATATGTATATATATGTGTGTATATATATATATATGCATATGTATATGTATATGTATATATATATATATATATATATATATATATATATATATATATATATATATAATCCTTGTGTTTATCATATCATTGTAAATAGTAAAATTATTTTTTTTTGGAATTGCCAATAATAAGGAGGCTACCAATAGAAATAGAAAATAGGTTATTAATAGCAAGCTTATAATTTATAAGCTTACACAACTCCAAATGGAGTTGACGAGCTTTCAGTATCAGAAGACTTGTCATTTTGCATTGCTGCAGTTCCGACACTCTAGGCGTTTCCCTGACAAAAACATGCACTATCTGTCTCTGTTAATGGTCGATTCAGAAAGATCCACTTCCCTGTTCTTCTCATTTGTTCCTTTCTAGATCTTACGGCAGTCACAATTACTGTATAGAGGCGTTGACTTCCGCTCTCTCCCGTCATATAATATCGCTGCATGCTAGGAGGAGAAGTCCATGACGGAGTTGACCTACCAGTTCCTGAGCAGAAGAAGAAGAAGAAGACGACGACTGACGAGGATGGAAATTCCCGCGGACACAGTTGCAAGCAAGACATGAAAGACGCGGAAGTGACTCTCCGTGTTCCTGTGGGTTCGTTCTTGATAACATCTTGTTGTCAGGTGATCACGACATGGACGATAACACCAACAAGATGTGTATGTCTACGAACTGCATTCAATTCTTTGTGTTTCCGTGTTACTGGGGTTGCCTAAAAGATTTAGTCAAGTCAGACAAATGAATGAATGATACATCGGTTTCATGTTTTCTCACTAGAAAGTTGGAATTCTGGTATGAATGATCGAGACCATCACGACGACTTTTACTGTCATCAGAAGTCAGATGATTCAGGTTCAGTCCTTCCTAGGGGATATCTATCAGATCGGTACATATTGGACAATCAATATTAATTAAAAATATTAAAAAAGTTAAAAATCGATCCGTGCCGATCCTTGTGTTGTTCATGTTTTGGAAAAGAAATCTATATAATGAATGTAGGAGCTTTCAAAGTTCATGTGATGTTCATGGTTTTGATGCTATGTTTGTGAGGAAGACATACTAACTGATGGTGATGGGGCTTCAAATTCTTGAGTGTGCATTCACATGTGATGTTGACCTGAATCATATTCTTATATCAGGAACCACACAGTGTCAAAACACATCACAAGAATTAAGAACACCAGAATTGACTTCCATGTTTACTTTTGCCAAGTAGAAGAGGCTTGGCATAATTGGGAAGTTCAGTATGATCAAAATATGGTTTGTCTGCAGAGAAAGAATGATTGCTACAAACAGTTGAAGATGAGTTTCCAAATTATTTTCACAACAAAATCTCAAATTAGTTTAATAACATCAACTCCTCTCAAAAGGACTTAGCATAAGCACAAGATCACTTAGAACAAACAAAAGTGTATTATTTTCTTTTGACCAAATAAGAATTGGTCAATTGACCAGGAGAGCAGACAACAAAAGTAGCAGTAGCTGCTATACATTCTGATGTGCAGACAAAGCTTGCAAGCTCACAGTTTCAATCAAACTGCACTTTGAAGCTTGAACATTGAGTCCAATCCATGTCTTTGGGACAGACTATACATTCAGTTCACATTACTGCAATAAACCTTATGACTGAGAATAAGACTTTCAATTAGAACAAATGCCAAGTTCTCTCTCTCCCTCTCTAAAGTTTCGAGGGCCATCAGGTTTGAATTACTTGAGTCAGGACTACATTATCCTCGATGTGCCCAAGCTTTTGAAAAACCAAAAGGACAAATTTCTCATTGGCAGAAT
Source organism: Musa acuminata AAA Group (assembly GCF_036884655.1). NCBI lineage: Eukaryota > Viridiplantae > Streptophyta > Magnoliopsida > Zingiberales > Musaceae > Musa > Musa acuminata. Next base: position 4,131,329 of record NC_088343.1, on the reverse strand, counting down.
GATTTGGGTAATCTTATATCAACCTGCTGCAATAAGAGCACTCTCGATCTCTTTCAAAGACTGGTGCTTAGTCTCCACGAATGCCAGATATGTACAAGAACTGCAAGAAGGCATACTTTTGCAAACTCTGAATATACTGCGCTGATTCCAAACTTGTTCGCTATGCTAAAAAAGCAGAGACTGATAACAAAACTGGAAACCTGTGCAGGGAGATTCAAGTTAATCAAACAAGTTTGTAGAACATGTTTACTTAAGAGAAAAAGTATTTGGGAAGATAATCTTTCGGGCACGCATTACTGTGTTTATGATTATAGTAAAATCATAATCTGTATCTGTTCTTGATTGTTGATGAGCATAGCTGTTGTAAAATCATAAGCTGTCATGGACACATCTTGCAAATAGCTGTTTCAGCCTGAAAAGCTTCCCTTACTGTTATGCAGGAGATGACATAGAGGTTGGATGCGCAACAAGGAAAGGTTTATAAGATCATAACCCCATTTGCCATCAGAACAGTGGGAACAATTGCAACAATAGACATTGTCCTCCATCTAACTAAAGGGCAGGAGTGATATAAGAAGACTAAATATACAATAAATGAGGCACATCAGATGAAGACAGTAAAGGTTGCATTCTATAAATTGCATAATATGAAACATAAAGCATGATAATGTGAATATGAAACAAATGCATAACAGTACTTAAAAATAGCAGCACAAATTTAGCTTATTCAAGTTTATGATGACAACATCAACAAAAATACCAACAGGGTATAATTAAGTAATTGTCTATCATATTAATAGTAACGGGGGACAACACCCCAAAAGAAAAGATTTGAAGTCATTGAAATGCAAAATGAACCACATGAACAACAAAATTAGCAGTAGAGGTCGTCGAAACATAGATACTGTTTCCTTTTTGTTTCAACTGCTAAACAGTTTGTAATTCTTACAGGATGTCCTAACATCTTGGAGTAACTACGGTATCTATAACGACCTACATGGATTACATTTCCCCAAAGATTTTCTCCTTAAATCAGATCTGAAAGAATCATCCAAGCCGGAACTAGCATACTCATACAAGATAGACTCCATGACAGTGACCATAATTAACCAATCTAACAGCTTTATAGATCTTGATAACACCTGGTAAGGCCACCGCAAAAGAAGTTTTAGTAATTGGCTCTTTTATACATTGAACAATGCTGAAGATAATAAGCTCATAAACAATTCTTATTTTAGTTAAATTTGGAGTAGATCAAGCAAGGGAATCTGAATAGCTAACTACAGGAACAGCTTCTGCTTATTAATAATGCAGGAAAAATCACCCATGATTCAAGAAGTAACATGACAATCTAATCACTAATCATGCACATTTTGAGTAAGAAAATTGGGAGAAAACAAATCCAACACAGTGGCAGAGGAAAAAGTTTTAACAGAGAAGACAAATAAATGCTCCTTAATCTGATTGCCTTGATAGATAAAACAGAACATTATTAAAGTTATTTAAGACCGAGCTTGAGTTACTTTTGAATCTTTTATCAAGAAGTACCTCACAAATCTTTGATATATCCTCAACTTTCCTTCCTTTTCTTGTTGGATTCTTGTTATGACTCTGGAACTTGAGGAAACAAAGTTTGGCAAGTAATAATTCTCACCTTTGTTGTTAATTCTCTGAATTTCACGATAAATATATGTAATTCCATTTCTTAGAAAACGTTGCAATCGACCAATTATCATCTTCGCACATCTTGGGCTGTCAAACTGCAATGGGATTCTCCATCAAATCGGGCATCGAAATCTGTCAGATAATTTTAGAGTTTTAAGTCAATTAAATCAGCCATCAAACCTGAGAAATGCACCAATTGCAAGTGGACTGCCCCTCCAGTAAAAGAACCCACAGTGGTACCTGCAAGAGTTGTGCTTGATCGCCGATCCGAGCCGCAGACGGTCCGGCATCGGCAACCTGGAGGATCCCGACCTCCTCTTCCGGACCACGCCAAAACCAGCCGAAACCCTGTTTCTGCGACTCCGGAACTCGGGAGGGAGACGCCTCCTTTAGCAGAAACCACTAGTGTCGTAAATAGAGAAGCATTGAAACCGTTCGGTGACGGGGAGAGTTCAGAACAGATGCTGGAGAGACCCAAAACAACAGCGATGAAGAAAAACCACTCCACAAGACACTGTTTACCTGTTAGTAAAAGGTCGGCTTGCAGACAAAAGTTGGCACCTCAAAGACCGAAATATCTATGGAAATGAATCAGGAAAGAGAGGAAAAGGTCGATCTTTGAGAACTGTAACCGGTTAATCTAACCCAAAGCGCAAAGGATGTGACAGAGCCCAACCTTCCTGGCATCAGCAGGTGAGAGAAAGAGAATAAAACAGAGCAGCAGCAGCAGGAACGTTGGAAGCTCCACTAGCTTCGACGGAAGAGAGTGAGAGCAGCATTTTCTTCAACATAAAAAGATTTGGAGGGTGAAATGCGACACTTGGATGGAAAAGATGCTTCTTTTCAGCCAAAAATGCGCAGGGGACGCAGCGACCCGGCCGGGAGGGCCACGAATAGCATGTTTGCCGTCCGTCATCTTTGACCGACGTTCCTGTGTGCGTGTGCGCGCGCCGATCGAGAGAGAGAGAGAGAGAGAGGAATTGGCTTGGTGCTGTGAGTTGCGGAAGGAGAAGACAGCATTTGTGGGGTCAGGGTTTATTCCGCACACGTGTCAAAAGAAAATGACAGTTGTATCATCTTTGATGCTGCTACTTTTTTTACAAATCCTCAATATTTCGTCGATGGGTACCCTTCTCATTCTTTGTTAGAGATTATTTATTTATTTATTTATTTATAATTTTATTTTAAAACTTTTAATACTTTTAAATTACTGTAAATAAATATAAATACTCTTTTTTTATTTTTCGAGGTTGTGAAAATAATAATAATAATAATAAAATCATTAATACTGGAGTTATAAACAATAAAATAATATTTTTTTTATTTTAAAAAATATCTATAACAGGTCTGAAGGGCTTAGTACATATCTAACCTTCTCCAGTTTCAAAAATTACATACTTGCCTTTATATATGTTAATATAGTATGTGTCTCCCTTTAAATATCAATATATTATTAACCCATTAACCACCTAGTATTAAAAAAAATTAAAATTAAAATTAATGATCAACTAATAGAGAATAACATTGATAAATATATATATATGCTAAACAAGATTACTAAGCAAAAAAAGTAAAGAGAATTGGTGTGAGATGTATGGCCATTAATCATCATGATCATTAGTGAAAGATAGTGCTGCTAACTATTCAATCTGCAATATGTGATGCAACAAAAATCTTAAAGAGTTACAACCCACCCTTTTGTCCATGAATTTAATTAAAGATTGTGTTTTCATAAAGTGAAGGAAATGACAGGATCATTGTCAGAAGTTGGATGTGCCTCAGATTGTGTTAGGATGCATTTGTTTTGTTCTTTTCTTGTCTCCCGATCTGCTTTGGAACAAGGGGTGGAGGAGGCTGTAAGGAATCTTGTACTTGGAAGGTCTCAGTGGAATGGCAGAACAATCTGAGGTTTTATGCTTGCGATATTTCGAGTTGACTGACGCGATCAGAAAAATGAATCCTGATGAAGGAATGGACAAAAGTTGATTCATATGATCAGAGTTTTGTGGTCGCAGAGAGGAGAAAAGGAATCGGTGTAGAGAGCTAGAGAAATAAAGAGGTGGTATGCTCTACGAAAAGTCATACACCACGAGAGGGTTACAGTCTCTGAATGATTCAAGAGTCGGAGATCAGCTTGCAACAAATGCTTCTGTAACATGAAACATTGATCTGCCAAAACTTGCTAATAATTTCTGCACTTGTTGAGCAGGTAGCTCACTTGGAGTTTTCATGAATAGGAACTGAATCGAGAGTCTATTATGTCTTCATCCTTCTTCCAGAGAAGATTGGCCTAGTCTGGGCATGCATAAGCTCAGTTTTCATGTTCATATATCATGTCAGTGGGACTCCAAAAGTAGGTTTTAGATTCACAACTGAGAGTCCCACAGACTTTCTTCTTCCAAGGAATTCAAAGACAAAACCATGTGGCCAAAGTCACGGCAATCATAGATGTGTGTCTGTGTATCTTTTCTTCTGAAGTACCAAAGCAAATGAGGTATTATAGACTAATAATGTTGGTGCAAAACACAAACAACACTGGGATAGTGGGGTTTTGCTGCTGCAGGAAGAGAAGGATATCTGAAAGGAGCAAAAGAGGGAAGTGGACGAGCACAAGGGGCCAAAGAGATTGGGTGGCAGAGGGGGAGAAGAGAAGCCCCCACGAGGTTCCCAGTTGAGGGAGAAAGGCTTGGTGGCAGTGTTGGCTTTCAGGATGACACAAACTCATCTTTCATGCCAAGACATTGTCGTCTTCAGGACTGCCTTTCAAATCACTTTCTTATTATACCCCGCCAGGGGCCAAGGAAGGTGAAGGCCTGCCAAACTTTTGTCTTCACTGCTTCTTCCCATCTTTGAAAAGATTTAGTCCTCTGCATCCACAGACACCAGTGGAAGGTAAAAGATAACATCGTCAGTGCAAGTGTGTGAGGCAGATTCATGTGGTCAGGAAGGTCTTTAATGGTTATTTAAGATGCCAATTAAGCTCCATAAGAAGATGGTTGCAGTGTCATGAGATCACTTGTATCTCACTTTGAGCCAGCATTTGCAACTGATTCAAAAGCTCCAGGAAAAGATGGATTCAGTGTTTTCTACCAACACCTCCAAAAATGGCATGAGATCACTGTCATCTCACTTGGAGCCATCAGTTGCAAATCGATTCAGAGCTCACGCAAAAGATGGTTGCAGTGTTTCCTGCTAACACTTCAAAGTCCACTGCTATCTCACTTTGAGCCAGCATTTATGACAGCTGTAGAACATTTTCTTACAGTTGCAAATGATTCAAAGCTCAAGAAAAAGATGACTGCAGTGTTTCCTATTAACACCTCCAAAATGATTGCGATGTCATGGGATCACCTTCAATCGGCTCAGTACTTTGAGCCAGCATTTTTCCCACTGTTGCAAATGATTCAAACCTTAAGAAGAAGATGTGACATGATATCACTCTTTATCTCACTTTGAGCCAGCATTTGCTACAGCCGCAAATGATTCGAGTCTCAAGAAAAAGATGATTGCCGTGTATTCTACTAACAACACCGAGATGATTGCATGTTTCATGAGATCACCGTCTGCAACAGCCGCAAATGATTCAAAGCTCAAGAAAAAGATGATTGCAGTCAGTGTTTTCTACAAACACCTACAAAATGATTGCGTGTATCATGAGATCTCAGATTGAGGCAGCATTTTGCTCGAGCGATTCAGAGCTAAAGAAGAAGATGATTGCAGCGTTCTCTCCTAACACCAAAAAAAATGATTGCGTATATCATGAGATCACTGTTGTCTCAGATTGAGCCGCAGCTGTTGCGAGTGATTCAGAGCTCAAGAAAAAGATGATTGCAGTGGTTTTCCATCATCGCCTCCAAAATGATTGCGACAGTTTTCTCCAAAGTAAATGCCTTTTGGACTGGGATGGGTGTCAGCATTGGGTGGGAACTCGACATGTCTGTGTCAAATTTGACAGGAGATGAACCACCGGACATGTGACTCCACATGTAAAAGCCCCACCGTGGGCCATGGGGTGGACAGGCAGCGATCACATCAGCATGATTGTTTATGGACTCGCTCGTGGCAGTCCTCCGGCCATTTCCGATCGGAGAAAGAAAGGGGGAGAGAAAGATGAGGACAAACAGCGCCCGTCCTACGCGGGCCTCCGTACTCCATGTGGTTGATATCTGCAACCACAATGCCAATTGCCATGCCATGCCATGCCATGCATTGAGACAACCCCCCACCCCCCCCACTAAAACAAGACCACAAACCCCGCCCTCTCTCTTCATCTACTCTCATGGCTTCTCTCTAGTTCATAATCATCATCATCATCAGCAGCAGCTGCTGCAACTTACAGTAGCTTTGTGATCGATGCTGTCGGCAGCTGAGTGCGTGAAGACGAGGAGGAGGAAGAGGAGGAGAAGGCCTCTCTTCTGCCTGGCGATGATCATGCTGTGCGCCATCTTGGTCTCCTGCCGCTGCTGTCGCTGTCAAGCAGTGGCAATTCCGATACTTCGTCCAAGGACAGGCGGCGGCGCGGTGAGAGTGCCGGAGAGGGTGACCGTCATAGGGAGAAGACCGGCGCCACCCGACGTTGCGTCCCCGGCTTCCGACATGGATGAAAACAAGCGAGTAGTGCCAAGTTGCCCGGATCCCCTTCACAATAAGTGAATTATCTTCTTCTTCTTTCTCCTTTCCTTTGACCACTTCTCCAGTGGTGTTGAACTCTTTATTCTTAAGGATGGAGTTTGGGAATTGCTAAAGGAAGACTTGCATCTAAATTATAGGGAGAGGATGGAATTGTCTTCTATTTACTTCTCGTCAAAACTTGTTATCTACTAGAAAAAGCGGAAGCTTGTAATCTAGATAAGATTCTTGGCAGTAGTCTGGTAGCTGAGGTCGCCTTAGGTTATTTATATAGGCTGCATAGGCCATTGACTTGAAATTGCACTCTAATTTACTTCTACTCTCCTGACTCTTCTGTGATGAAAAATTACTGGACAAAATTAGAATAATTAAATAAATGGATATGTGTGTTTGAGAGAGAGATTATTTAGATGCAAAGATCATATATTAGCTAAATTATTAGTACTCTAATTTCACATCATAGAAGCTTCTTTACACACTTGAAATCTCATTTGACTCTACTTTTCATATTTGCTTTTGGTTTGTCCCAGCTACTAGTAATGAAAATTAGTAAGGGCTAGAAATCATGAAATTATTTTGTTGATCCAAAATGCTTTCTGCCCATCAAAAATTCAGTAATCCTTGCAGGTTATTTTAGAAAAGAAATAAATCACTAGTAACTTTCCTTCAAGAAAACATGTACCACATTATCACTTGGTTTATGCCAAGATATGCAATTGATTATAATGGCTGTCTCTGATTTATCCATTTACAGTTCAAAATATAAGAAACTTATTTAGCTCATTCAATGCTTTGCTGGGAGCCTATAACAGTGTATTCAATTAAATTTATGCATTACTTTTTATTTATAATATATTCAGGTCAAATCATATATTCAGATAGTACACAGGAATTGTGTATGCATTTAAGTTATCAACAATGTATTCAGGTCAAATCACAAAAGTATGATGGAAGGCATTTCAGCATTTTTCATAGCAATATGCATGCATATAACATTGGTGTTCAAGTCAAAATTCATTCAACTCATATGGATTATATGAAGTGCTAATACTAGCTAGTGTATATGTAATATAATAGAATTTTTGGAGTCAATGCACAGAGCTCATCAAAGAAGATTGAAACAAAAGACATCAGAAAGTAAGAGAGAAGTAAGCTTCCATTGCTAAGAGATGGAAGCTCATCTGCCACTAAAAGCTTATCTAAGCTAAGAACATTAGGTTCAACAAAAGACATCCTAAAGATTTTGCTTAGTAAATGGAGTCATCAGGTTTGAGTAGTAGCATTAGAGCTTAACCTGCAATCCTTATAGTCACTGATTAAGTTGATGATCAACCTTATCCTTGTGCTCATGTTATATGTGCACTCTTCTTCTGCACACAAAGCTTTCTCTTCCAGCTTCAGTACTCATTCCTCTTAGAGACTGCAACTGATGTGATCATAGCAATGAGCTGAGAGAGCAGGAGTAGCTCAAGTTTCAAAGAGAGGGAGACCGTGGAAGAGCCTGTGATCCAACACTCATTCTGCTGCAGTCTCCAAGTGAAGCAGGCTAATGGAGTGCAAGCTGGTCCTCCATGTTTGCCGAGCTCGGTCTCCAATACCTGTCAAGGCTAGCAGAAGCTTAGCTGTTCTTTCCTTGGCCTGCTTGTTTCAGTTTACCAAGTCTCATCACTGGATTGTCAGATTAATTGCATTAATAAGATGGGCTCAATTTATCTGTTCCATATATTCTTGAAAAGGATCTAAACTTTTTCATATAATGAATAATTGATAATAATTAATAATGGTTAAGACACAATGTTGATAGTCATTATCCTATTAGTTAATAGTCCGATCAATTCGACGTATAATTAAAATTCTTATAATTAAAGTTCAAACACAGTTGCTCTCCAACTATATAGTATGTAATAACAGATAGACCTTTTCATTATGCTCAACATTATTCACTTTTAATTTTTCCTTTTTGAAACATCAACATGGGATATAAATTGGAAATAAATAGTATATGGGCCAAAAGAGAAGAGTTGCTAGATGTGTGTGGCCTGTTGTTAGAAGAACTTGGGTTGGGGAACAAATCACCAAGGAGAAACTTGGTGTGTTCTCTCTGTCTTTGGCATATATTTATTGGCCTTCCAATTATACAGTATTTTCAAATGATAATTACCTAACATTTATCTATGTTTCTTAAACTATAATTATTGTCTTCAATAATGGAAATTGCAGCACAAGATTCATGTATTTTACACTCTTCATTATTGAATCTACTAAGGTATTGGAATTCATCCCAAGCTAATAGATATCTTTTGATTTGATTGAATCAACATGAACCAGACAAATTTGTGGAAGAAACACCCTGGATTTTGTAGTTCCTAAGCTTCCACCATTTCATTTGCCTTTCTCTATCAGCACTGGCTCAGAAAATGGAGATGTCCTCCTCTTCTGAATTGAAGGCTGCAATGACTCAGCTTGGATGTCCTACTAGTGGATCAGAACGAAGAGGGAGAAGGAGCTGATCACAGAATCATCACCATCCATCATATCATCACAACACAACCCCCACTTAGGAGTGGAAGAAAAAAAAAATCTTTTCTTTCCCTTTCCACTGCTGTACTCTCATGATTTTCTTCTGACTTTAATGGTTTCTTTTGTTTTGGTGATGAGTGGAACTGCTGGAAATCCTCTCTTTTTGATTTGTTTCAGTTATGTCCAGTTCATTCAATGGAGTTCACAGATAGCTTCTCATCTAATCAGTATCAGAGAGACCTCTTAGTCTTCTCCTTTACTCTTTGTAGTCATGAGTTAAGTTCATCCATGGCAAACCAGCAATGGTTCCTAATAGACAACTAACTCCATGAAAGAGAACCTTTAAAACGCTTGAGGAACAAAAAAGGCCTTTAAACAACTTCAGCCAGACTAGTTTTAGTCCCAACACAGAAGCTATTGTCAAGTAAACATTAGTATTTCAGATGCCACTTGCTTCCTTCATTGCTCCACCAGCTTCCTTCTGCTGCCTCATCAGTAAACAAGCTTTAAAGGCCTCATCATCACATTGTCTTCATGATCCAATATCTGAAAGGCCAAAGGAATGATTAGTTTTAGCTCACAAAAGCAAAAGCAGGTAATAAGGTTCACATTAGAATCCTCAAAGGTGGCAGCATATCAACATTACAATTATTCTTCTATCAGAGCCTCTTTCTTCTTGCTCGATCTGCTGCCAGTCACACTTTCAACAAAAGCAGCAGTAGACATAAAAGAAAATACAAAAGACACAGAGAGAGAGAGAGAGAGTTAAGGTCTCATAGATCTTCTTGTGAACTGATAGGATGGAAGTCCTCGTCATTCTTGTCAGTGCTGGATAGCGAGGTGCACTAAGCAACCAAACTTCTTAGCATCAATGGTCCACTACTTTGAAGAACATTAGCAATCAAGTGCAGACACACATCACTTTCCCGTGATAATGCTTCTCATCTCTTTTTGACATCTTTTGCTGCCATCACTAAGAAAAAGCAGCAGCATTTTCCATCCAATTTCTATGTCTTACGGAAAAACAAAGATAAATCATTTACTTTCAGGCCATGAAGTAATGTTTAGTATGGCATATTCCATTCGGTGTCCACAGTGAAAGCTGGCCGAAGACAAACACAACCATGGCTTCTACATAAGAAGCCAACAGTGAGCGTCTCGGGATTAGATTCTGGAAACAAACACATCACATGTGAGTCTCCTCCTCTCCCAAGACACTGATTGCAGACCTCCTTCATGGAAGACAGAGTGTCATGCAGAGGTTGAGCCCCCTCCATCCCCTTCCTTTCTCTTACCCAATGACTTGACCTCCTTTTTTATTTGATTTATTTAAAGAATACTTAAATGAGTAATCCATCAAAAAGATTTTAGCTCATCATTAGTAACCATGATTATGGTTACTAATTTACTTTCAACTATATTTTATTTATAAAATATCCGAAATAATTTTCTAAAAAATATAACAAAGTAAAAAAAGAAAATCAATTTCCATTTTAATAACTATTTAACAGTCAATTAATTAAGATTATCTAAATATGAATATAAGCAAGTCATATATATATATATATATATATATATAATTTTTAATTAACCAAATTATGACCTAACAGAGAAGGAAAGAAAGATAAAAGAAAAATGGAAATAGAAAATAATAATAATAGTAGAGAGACAGATGGGCGCGAGAGGAAAGAGCTTACGTGGCAGTGGTAGACGTATCCGGGCTCGGCTGTGACGTCGAAAGCGTAGGTGCCACCGTCGAGTGGGGCGAAGCGCACCAGGATCCGCGTCGCTACTCCCGGCCTCATCTTGAACACGTTCTTCCACCCCTGCTCGTACCGGGGGACGCGCCGCCGCCTCCCCCCCTTGAGGTGCTCCTCCACCTTGCAGGCCGCTGCGTCGTTCGCCTTATGCATGCACGCCTTGAACTCCTCCAGCTCCACCAGCTCCCTCTGCTCCAGCACCACGAACGACGCCAGGTGGATGTGCAGCGGGTGGTTGTCCTCCGTCAGGTTGATCACCTCCCATACCTCGCTGGTCCCAGCCTTGGGCGTCTCCGTTGCCGGCGCCTCGAACGGCTTCCCGTTCAGGTACAGGTGCGTCGGCTCCCCGCTGGCCGTCTCGTATTCGTACATGGCGATGTACCTCGTCGCAGCCGCCCGGTGCACCGATGGCCGCGGCAGCGTCAGCAGCCGCCTCGGCACGCGCGACGGGTCGTCCTCCCTCTCGGGCGCGATCACGAACCTCATCACCTTTCCGTTGAGCTCGTCCGTGGGGTCGCCCGAGGGGTACGGGTATGGCGCGTCGTTGGTAAGGACGACGGCGCTGGCTGAGGCCTCCGAGAAGTCGATGATCACGTCGGCAATCTCCGACGGCGCAAGGAGGAACTTGCGGGAGTGGACGGGGCGGGGGAGGTAGTTGGCGTCGGAACCGAGGTGGAGAAAGCGGAGGCCGGAGTCGCTGGAGAAGAAGAGGCGGAAGAAGCGGGCGTTGCTGGAGTTGATGATGCGGAAGCGGTACCGCCGGCGGCTGACGCGGAGGAAGGGCCAGGCCTTGCCATTGACGATGATGGCGGTGCCGAAGTACTCGGGCTGCCACTGCGGGTGGATACTGGGGTTGTTTCCGGTGGTGTTCATGTAGATGGAGCCGTCGGTGCGGAAGGCGCGGTCGAAGAGGACGAGGGAGCGATCGAAGGTGGGGCCGTAGGGGAGGCCGAGGGGCCGCTCGAGCTCCGGCGAACGGATGGTGTAAACGCCGAAGAGGCCGGCGAGGAGGTTGGCGCGGGTGAGCCCCATGGCATGATCATGGTACCAGAGGCAGCCGGGTGGCTGCCGGTTGAAGTAGACGAGAGAGGAGCCAGCAAAGGCGGGGCCGACGGCGGCGAAGTCGGCGGTGAACCAGGCGATAGCGCTGCCGTCGGAGGCGGGGGGTTGGACGCCGCCGTGGAGATGGACGACGGTGGGGACGCCGCCGGAGCTGGACCTGGCGGTGGGGATGGTGGGGTCCCACGGGAGGATGTGGCGAAGAGGGAGGTGGTTTGTCCACGTCACGTGGGTGGGGACGCCTCGGATGGCCTCGATCGTGGGGCCCGGCACCGTCGCCGAGTCCTGGCTAAGCCCGTAAGCGAAGACGCGTGTGGGCGGCAGGTCGCGGTGGAATTTCTGAGTTCACGTGTGACACAAAATTACAATAAAAAAATATTTTAAGCATAACAAAACGTAAATTATTTAGTTGTTGATTTAATATAGAATGCTTATTATTTATAATTATAATAACTATTTCTTAGTTTTAAGCATAAAGAAACAAAGCCATCAATGCAAAGGTAAACTGTCTCGATCATTAGGATAAGAAAACTACACATAAATTAATTATCATAAACAATAACTCTTTCGAAATTATTGCTCAAAATAAAACGTCAACCTTACTTTAGAGATCAGAAAGCGTTGATCTGATCACAGCCGTCCATCGGGGATAGTGCGCTTACCACGAGCACAAAGCGGGGAAGAAAAGAGAAGAGAAGAGCAATGGAACTCACCCAGAACTTCTCGTACATGCCGACGGTGAGGTTGCCGGGGAGCAAAAGGTCATCCTTGACGCCGTATCCCTGCAGCCGGGGCATGTCGGGGAGCTCGTCGACGAACCTCTCGAGCTTGGAGACGTCGAGCATGTCCTTCCCGCTGTCGCCCGACGCTTGCTTCGCTCCCCAGAGGCAGGAGGCCGCCACCGCAAGCACAAGAAGGAGGGCGGAGCAGGGAACCCTTCCCATGGCTCCTTTATCTGCCCGCCACTCCTTCCTCCGCTACTTTATCGAGCAAAAAGGGGACGGGTGAATGATGAGGAAGGCGAAGAGGAAGAGAAGCGGACAAAAGGAGGCAGAAGCAGCAGCAGCAGTAGCCTTCTTTGTCTCCTCCTCTACGTCTGGTACCTGTTTCTCCTCGTAATAATCGTATTTATAGCGGACAAATCAACAATGGGAAGAAGTAGAGATGGAGATATTTCTATGGGAAGTTTCTATACAGGTGCTCAGTGCAGGAAAGCTACTAAAAGGCATGATTTGGGATCCTCCTACTATACAGGTCCTTGTTGGTCGTCGCAATCATCCACTTCGTATTCATAAATAAGTGTATGATAACATATTTTAATGTTATTTTTTATCATCTCTTAGTAGATATTTTGATGATTATGATGCCTTAATTAATATTATTTTCTACAAACTAATATTTATACATATATATGGAGAAAAATAAAAAGGAGGGATTGGTATGGGGGAGGATGAGAATAGTGGAAGATGCTTTAGTTGCAATCAGTGTTGGCCAAGAGGAAAAAAGATGGGAAAAAGATTCCTCCTTGTCTCATTTGTATGGCATTCTCTGGCTTTGTTTGTTTGTTTTTATTTCTTTTCTTTGGATAAATAAATGAGAAAACAAAATTCAATTTCTTCTTCTCAACCTCTAAATTTTCTTTTAAGAATTATAGCATTTTTAAAGATAACCTTTCAAATTTACAAATTAGGGGATCAGTATTCTTATATACTTTTATTTAGCTTTGATGATGGTAATATTCGGTAATGTTTCTATCAACTCCATTCAATTTTAGACAGTATGTGTAGAGTCCAAAAATGATTGAGGAGGTAACTCAAGTGCTCGCCTAAGGGTCGATATGTAAGAAGATCATAATTGGGAGTGCGACCTTTGGGTCATGGAGTTAGCTGAGCAACTGATGGTCGAGGTAACTATATTATCGAAGAGAGAGGTCGAAGCGATTGAGAGATATAAATCATTAGTCGGCTTCAAGAAGAGAATGATGCACTTGGGGGATAAAGATGGTGAATATATCCTTTTGTAATTGCCCTATAGATAAAGACATATCAATATAGTTAGAGGTTCTCTTCGATGACACCTTGAAGTCCTTGCCCAGCATTGGCTCCTCGGGCACTCCCGCTCTAACATCCTCCTCGTGCACGACATACCGCTCAAGCAATGCCCCTCCTCTAGTTGAATAATGTATTTTTATCTTTTTATCTTGCTTTTTGTTAGGGTTAACTACTTTTGAGCATAGATGTAATACCTTATCCATATAGTATAACATCTTTTTTTTTTAAATAGAAATACAAATCTTTACAAGTTCATTGATACATGAATTTTTATAAGTTGCTTCTCGGTACATATCTCTTATGTGATCCTTTGGTATGACTTCTCAATCGGTCTACCCGAGCTGAGGCCCCTCGAACTACAAGTAGAATTTTTTGAGGTTGGATGTGTCATATCCTTGGTAGCAGCAACCTTTCTATCATTCCAAGATAGGTTTTATTTTGGACTACCTCGATTGGTCCTTCCTTGGGAGTATGTCGGGTCAATTATCTCAGCCTTCTAAAGGACTAGGTTGATCTCTTGTGGCGGGACACTTTTGTCGTAGAATCAAGCAATGACTTTCTTTATAGTTGAGCATCTTCAAGTGTGACTTAGCTTGGGATTCATCAGTATGGTTTGATCTCACACGAAGTCCCTCCTTAGAGATAGCCTCATCGAAACTCTTTACTTAGGGGTTGGGAGCACCATCTTGGGAACCATGACTGCTTTGTACCGAAGATGAGGATGAACGGTGACTTGCCTTACCCAATCTTTCATGTTGTTCACAAGGCTCATAGGATGCTTGGTAACTCCTCAACCCAAGCAACTTTTGCAACCACCACTTGCTTCTTGAGTTCCTCTAGTATAACTTGGTTTATCACCTTGACCAGGCCATTAGCCTATACGTGAGCCACCAAACTGAACCTTAATTGAATGTGAAAAGACGAATAAAATTCTTTGAACTCGTGATTATTGAATTGTTGTCAATGATGACGGCTCTGAAAATGTTGAACTGATTGATGATGTTTTTCCACACAAACCCTCCAACTTGTCTCTTTAGGATCAAGAGCACTAAGAGTGGGAGGGGGGGGAGGTTGAATTAGTGCAGTAGAAAACTTTCGACGATTAAAACTGCGTTCGTATGATAAAAAAATGATTTCGATGCGAAATCCAATTCGGAAAGTTCTTCAACTTAAGATCAAGCTAAGTGTAGTTGAAGTAAAGCTATGGAGACAGTTTGCAGTTAAGATAAAGAACATAATGTAAATACAAACCGAGATTTAGAGTGGTTCGGTCAATCTTGACCTATATCTACTTTTGGCTTCCTCCTCCGATAAGGTCATCAATGTCCACTAGAGGCCTTCCTTCAATAGGCGAAGGTCAACCACCTCTTTACAGTTTCACTCCTTTTAACATGCTTAGGAGACAACCCTTATAGATTTTTCACTCCTCTCTTGAATAATCAAAACTTGGAAGAAAAGTGGGAGAAGAACTTTTGGCATTTACAACACTTTTGAGTTCTAAAAATCACAAAATAAGATCAAGATTTCGGTGCTCTTTCATGCATGAAAGAGTGGGGCATATATAGGCCTCAAACATGTTTGAATTTGGAGCTCAAAACTGTCATCTCCCAGATTTTCGAGGTTTGGCGGTACTACCGCCATTATTGGGTGGTACCACCGCCCAGCCTCGCTCGGAGACTGAGCCCAGGCGGTACCACCACCTGACAAGAGCGGTTCCACCACCCAACTTTCCTGGGAGACTGAGCTCCTGGGCGGTGCCATCGCCAGCCAGGAAATATGGGTTCGAATGGGCTGATCCATTCGGCCCAATTTTGGGTCTGTCAAGGGCCCAATTACCCCAAGATTAAGTTAATGGGATCACCTCTCATTTCTAACTTAATCATCATGCTAACTATGATATTTTAAGACATTATACTGCAGCTTGCTCCAGTGCATCAATCGCTTCTTCTGGCGAGCTTCCGTCAAACTCCTGGACTTGCGACGATATACTTGGCGAGTTCCGATAAGCTTCTTTGGCAAACTCCTAGACTTCTCGGATTTGTTCCTGCATAACCTTTGATAACCGTCCGGACTTCCATCGAACTCTCGAACCCCCAACGTAATCATAGTCTTGACTCCGGCGCAACTCCTACTGCATGTCTTACTTTTATCGTAGTTAATCCTGCACACTTATCTTAATATATGGATTATATAACAAATGATAATTGACTTCAACATCAAAATCCGAGATTCAACAATCTCCCCTATTTGATGATAACAATCAATTGATAATGGAGTTAACCTTAACTCCCCCTATCTATATGCTATACTTCAGATAAGTCATTCTTGAATTCAAAGCCTTTGAATTCAAGAGAAATATTGATATTTTTAGATCGTTTAACCTAATCAATACTCCCTATCATGATTCCTATCATGATGTATCTCTTTGAAAATGATGTCAAGGCTTAACATCCATTTTCAAGTTTTACATTTCAAATGTGAATGATAGTAATGGTAGCAATTTATTATATGGTAAGATATCAGCATGTAAAATTGAGATGTAAACTCTTGATATCTTAACATAATACAAACATTTCAAGTATTTAGCAATCATAGCATTTCATCACATTGCAAGATATCAACATGTAAAATTACGATGCAAGTTCTTTTGATATCTTAACATAGTGCAAATATGGCATAGTAAAAATATGACAATTATAGCATTTCTATCATCAATTTATCATATATTTCGATACAAGCTTTTGATATCTTAACATAATTCAAATATGACACTCATAGCTATTATCAATTCATATATTTCTCCTCCTTTGTCATCAACAAAAAAGAAGAATGATATAAGCAAATTTTAAACATAAGTGCGATAATGATTCATGCCATAACTAGGTTCATGTCATTCTTCAACAATGAGTGATAGGATACTAATTATACAAACATCTCAAGGAAAACATGACATGTCTATAGTTTTGAATACTTTTTTCTTTTTATTTGTTATTATCTTTTTGCATGAATTAGGAATGCCATTTGTGAGTTTTACTCAAATAGCTAAAATCGATAAGAGATCAAATCACACTTCATTTTTACAAGGATCAAGATATGTATGTGAATCAAATCCTTGCAAGTAAAAAATATCTTTCTTTTTCAAGAAAGAATTTATAAGAAGGAATCATTGTATCAAATCTATTTCTTGAAAAATATTTTTCACACAATAAGTCTATGAGAGATGCATTTATTAATTGATTCCATATATCAAAAATCAATTATATGAATCTAACTCGATATGCTTATGAAAGCTACATTAAGTCCGGAAGAGAATAATGTATCAAGAAAATCCGATTGTTAGGATACCAATTATTAAGAGAATCCGAAAATGAAATTTAATACTTTCATGCATTTAGACAAGATTTTTTATAGATTTTCAAACACAATCATGAAGATAAAACATGCTTATTATCATGAAAATTTTTGTATCCAAAACACATAATTTCCAACATGTTATGTAATTGTGTAAAATTCTCATCATTGCAATTAAGTGATTGAATTAAGAAAGTCTGAAACGTAATTTTAATAAGTTCATGCATTCGGACACATTTTTGCCATGGTTTTTCAATGAAGATAGAACATGCTCATCATTATGGAAATTTTTGTATCCAAAATACATAATTTCCAACTTGTTATTAAGACATATAAAATTCTCATCATAGCAATTGAATGAATCAATAAAGTCCGAAAAACAATTTCAACAAGTTCATGCATTCAGATACAATTTTTAAGGATTAAGAGAGTATGAATCTTCAACATGCTTATCATGGAAACTAAGGCACAAGATTTTCAAAGTAAGCATGTTATAGAAACATTCAATTTTAACGTGAAGTGATCAAGGAAAATCTGAAAATGAGTAATGTAAAGAGATTCAAGGAAAATCTGAAAACGATGTTAAATCTATATTAAAATTCCTAACTCTGCATATGCTCACCAAATAATACATCAAGCAAAACATACGAAGGATTAGTAGTCATCAAGGCAAGAGGCATTGTGATCAAGCTGAGTAGCATAAAGAGTTTATAGCAACGTAATAATTACAACAAGACAAGAAGTGATTGTGTCCACATTTATATATAAAAGCTCATTCAGGAGGTAGAAAATTAAAATGCCTAAATAAGGAGTCAAATTGTTGATGAATTTGCTGTAGCTCAGATAGGATTTGATGTTATCGATGTTCAAGCCGATCTTGTCTTTGTTCAAATCAATCCATCCGAATCCTTGTCTTCAATAGATGATGCAAGAGCTTGCTTATATGGATGTATTTTCTCAAAGGGACCAGTCGGAGAAGATTGAGTACCCTAGTACCCCTAAAGATTGGTATTTTCGGTTCTGGTTCAAGTTGAGGGGGATCGATTCTTCTAGGCATTCTAACCCACATACCATTTCTAAACAAACATCTCATTCGGTGAAGTAGATTTTTATTTATTATGCTAAACCTATCTACTTTTATTACCTCTTCGTTGGGTGGTATTGGAATATCATAGGCATTACATATTCTAGTGATTATACCACCATATGGAAGCATAATGTCTTTCTTAGATATTTCAATCATATTTTGCTAGATAAGGTAACCAAAATAGATGTTATGTCCTTTCATGATCCAGTATATGGTTCGTAGTTCCATTTGACTCACTTCATCATGATGGTATTGTTTAGGGAGAATGATATTAGTTAGGATATAATGAAGTACTTTAGTGTTTAGTGGTAACAGATGTTCACGTCTTTTAGGAATTATCACTAAATTAGGATTATCGAAAATTGTTCTTAAGGCTTCGACGTATGTTGTTCCAACTATTTCATCATCCCACAATCCTCTAAAATAATAACCTCTATCTTTTACGGGAATGCCTATCATATCGCAAATGAATCTATCCGTAATGGAAATGAGTTATCCTAAGAGATAGGTAGACACTCTTTCTTCTTCATCTACATGTATATTGTTATAAAACAACCTAACAAATCTTGGGTAGATGGGCTCACTAATTTGTAGGATTGGGAGTAGATCTAAATTTGCAAACTATTGAATTATCTCTAAATTACTTAGTTCATTTAGATCAACATACTTTCTCTTATGGACATTTCTAAACTCTATGAAAGTAAATTTTTTGGGCATAAAATTTTGAATCGAAAATGATGGGATCAAAGTCTTTTTCTAATCTCCTCTTCCCTTTGTCCCTAAAGGATCTTTTAGAGCTCATAACTACTACTATTTAAGAAGATAGTAATGAGCAAGAGTAAATGACACAAAACAGAAATCAAAAGCCTCTTAGAGAATACCTTAGGTGAGACCTTCAAGAGGATGAGAGATTCTTGATCTTGCTCGAAATAGGCAGTTTTTGGGTAGCTAAAGGGGAGGAATGGAGGTGGAGAAGAGTTAGAGCTACTAGGAGGAGAAGAGAGTGAGTTGGGGTCGGTTCCACCGCCGACCCTAGCTCGGTTTAAAAGAGGGCAGACTTGTAGGCGGTGGCACCGTTGGCTGGGCGGTGCAATTAGTATAGTAAAAAACTTTCGATAATTAAAACTGCGTTTGTACGATAAAAAATTATTTCGATGCGAAAGCCGATTCAGAAAGTTCTTCAACTTAAGATCAAGCGAAATGCAATTGAAGTAAAGCTATGGAGGCAGTTTGAAGTTAAGATAGAGAATATAATGTAAATGCAAACCAAGATTTAGAGTGGTTCGATCAATCTTGACCTATATCCACTTTTGGCTTCCTCCTCTGATGAGGTCACTGACGTCCACTAGAGGCCTTCCTTCAATAGGCAAAGGTCAACCACCCTTTTATAGTTTCACTCTTTTTGACGGGCTTAGGAGACAACCCTTATAGATTTTTCCCTCCTCTTTTGAATGATCAAAACTTGGAAGAAAAGAGGGAGAAGAACTTTTGGCCTTTACAACACTTTGAGCTCTAACAATCATAGAATAAGATCAAGATTTTGGTGCCCTTTCATGCATGAAAGGTTGGGGTATATATAGGCCCCAAGCAGGTTTGAATTTGGAGCTCAAAACTATCATCTCCTATATTTCTGGGGTCTAGTGGTACTACCGTCATTACTAGGCGGTATCACCGCTTGGTATAGCTCGGAGACCAAGCTCAGGTAGTACCACCGCCTGACTAGGGCGGTACCACCGCCCAGCCTCGCTTGGAGACCAAGCTCAAGCGGTACCACCCCTTGACAAGGGTGGTACCATCGCCCAGCCTCGCTCGGGGACTGAGCCCAAGCGGTACCACTACCTGATAGGGGTGGTTCCACCACCCAGCCTCACTCGGAGATTGAGCCCAAGCGGTACCATGCCTGACAGGGGCGGTTCCACTGCCCAGCTTTCTTAGGAGACTGAGCTCCTAGGCGGTGCCACCACCGACCCAAGCGGTGCCACCATCGGCTAGGAAATCTGGGTCCGAATGGGTTGATCCATTCGGCCCAATTTGGGTCTGTCAAGGGCCTAATTGCCCCAAGATTAAGTTAATGGGATCACCTCCCGTTTCTAACTTAATCATCATGCTAACTACGATATTTTAAGACATTATACTACAGTTTGCTCCGGTGCATCAATCGCTTCTTCCGGCGAACTTCCGATGAACATCTGACGAACCCTTGGCGATGCTCTAGTGGACTTCCGGCAAACTCTTGGACTTGCGTTGATCCACTTGGCGAATTCCGATGAGCTTCTTTGGCAAGCTCCTGGAATTCTCGGATTTGTTCTCGTAGAACCTCTAACGACCGTCCGAACTTCCGTCGAACTCTCGAACCCCCAACGTGATCATAGTCTTGACTCCGACGTAACTCCTGCTGCATGTCTTACTTTTATTGTAGTTAATCCTACACACTTATCTCAATATATGGATTAGATAACAAATGATAATTGACTTCATCATCAAAATCCGAGATTCAACCGTCACTTAGTAGTGGAGGTGAGTGGTTTGGCTTCTACCCACTTAGTGAAACAATCCAACAAGGCTATTATGAATTAGCAATGTTCGAAGGCCAAAGGAAAAGCCCGAAGAGGTCCATTCCCCACTGGGCTAAGGACCATGCATTGTTGATTGGGCTAACCATTGGTTGGTGTTGGATATGGGCATACCTCTAGCATCTATCGCACTTCTGGGTATAGGCCATCGTGTCTTTCCTTGGCGTCAACCAATAGCAATCTTGATGCAAAACTTTGAAGGTGAGTGTTCGACCTTATATGTGCACCCTGCACATCCCCTCATGCACCTCGGCTGAGATGTGTTTGGCCTCTTAAGAGGCCAAACACTTTGAGAAGTAGTTTGCTAAAGGACCTACGATACAATCGGTCATTTATTATATAGTGTCATGACTAGTGATACTTAACTCACTTTATTGATACCTAGTCGATTGGGAGACTTGCAAAGCGTCAATGCTAATCGTCGATAGTGACTCATCTCACATATATCTATCCTTCACCATCCAAGCTGAAGCCAGCCTCACCACTGCATCAGCCTATGTGTTTTCCTCCAATGGCACTTAGAAAATCTGGAACTCAAAAGAAGTGAGAAGTTAACTTTTGTACCACGACGAGCTATTTTGCCATTACTTCATCTTAAGCCACAAAGTCTCCTATGATCTGACTCACAACCAACTACGATTCGCTATAAATCGCTAGTCTTGAAATGCTAAACTATTTTGCTAGTCTGAGCTCGGACAAGAGGGCCTCATACTCTATCTTATTGTTGGATATCTTGAACTTGAAGTGAAATGGCTCATAGACCTATGCATTAGGGCTAAGTAAGATGAGTTTGACACCTCCCCCTTTAGCGATTATCGACCTATTAACAAAGAGAGTCCAAGTAGGGTGAGTGGTCTCATTTGTTAGGCATGGCATCGTAAGCCTTGAGATGAAGTCTGTCATAGCTTGGGCCTTTATAGCCACCGTCGGTACATAGATAAGGTTAATTTTGTTGAGTTTAACTGACTATTTTATTAGCCTACCCAACACGTCGAGTTGAGACAGTACTTGTTAGAGTGATTAGTCGATGATCACTTAGGTTGCTAGGGTGGCTCAGTAGGGGTTTGGGGTGTCACGAGTTGTTTTGGGAGAGGAGGATGGGGGATGTGCATTAGCTGAACTAGCTATCGGAGCAGATGAATGACTACTACATCATCCCTATCAACATTTGAACTTGTCGATCGACACTAGCATGTGGGTCGGTGTTGCCATCACACGGGAGAGGCTAGGGTCATTAAATAGTTGTCAACACTACATGACCATTTGGGTAGAGATAGAGGCATCGAGTGTCGGGAATGATGATTGTTGGCCTCCTTAAGTGAATGTATTGTTGATCAATGGTGGAGAACCCTCTCGCTCGAGGACTACATGGTGATGATAGTCGATCAGGTCTCTATCAACTTGACTTAGTCTTGAGCCGCATCATTTGAGTTGGCAGCCACATGGTGAGCTGCAATTGGGGGTGAGTTCAACCCTATTTCTTCAAGTATCACTTTATTTTGAGAACCTTATTTCTTTATACATTAATTAGAATTCATATATAGTGTGCATTTTCACCCTAACTAATTGAAAAGGCAAAAAAAATTTACATTAGTTAACATAATGTTATTTGATAAAGGTTAATTTAACTACACATGGTCACTTATAATTAGCTGAGTTGAGAATGTAGCTTAACCAATGAATTTGAATTGTGTTACTCCTCCTATTTACATTATAAGAGAGATTCGAGACATAATTCATTTATTTTAACATGTCCAGATGATTAATGAATGTGTATGAAACATTTGTGAAAAATAAAAAAAAATGCTCTTCGTTCTTTGTGTATTGTATTGTATTTTATGACTATAGTGTGTATTGTATTGTATTTTATGACTATATGGTTAGCAATACGAGCTAAAACTTATAGAAATGACTAGCCACACACACATTAGTAAAGAAATTATTTTTGATATTTATTAGATTTAGTTTTAATTGGTTATATAAGATATAATTTGGTCTGATATGTCCTACACAAGCCAGAATTCATCAAATGATAATAGATCTACAAGGTCTACAAAGCATTGGTATATTCTTTCAAGGAAGAACAAAGATGAATCTGTTACATATTCATGTGGCTGGCATGGTGAATCTTTCTGAGTACAAGACAGTGGCTGTAGCCACTGGCAGTGTTGTGAGAGCATGGATGACATTTGATAAGAGCTTGGAGCAACAACAAAGTGACCAATTATTTTGTAATGAGCAATCTGTTCTAAGCTTGAAGAAATTCCACAATCCAACCATTTAACCAACCAACAACACAGTTCAAGATGTGAAGGAGGAATTCATTCATTTTGCCAGATCTTTCGATCTTCTAAGCTACCCAGATTGTTGCTTCATGTGCAATTAGCAAGATCTGTTGAAAAATCCATCTTAAAATAAAGACTATCATACATGTAAAAAGAAACAACACAAAATGTGCATCCATTAACAAATGATTGTTTACCAAAGTTTACAAAGATATGAGGGCAGCCATGAAACCCTTAAATTGAGAAAGAAAGGACATGAACTCCATTAACTCTCAATAGAACCTCGGCCTTCACTTTAGTGTAAATTTGCTGGAGCAACAAGATATCTTGATTCCATACAGAACACAGGAAAGAACTGTACAACCACTTACATTTGCAGTAGTAAGTTCCA
Organism: Musa acuminata AAA Group; assembly: GCF_036884655.1. Taxonomy (NCBI): domain Eukaryota; kingdom Viridiplantae; phylum Streptophyta; class Magnoliopsida; order Zingiberales; family Musaceae; genus Musa; species Musa acuminata. Next base: position 4,107,958 of record NC_088343.1, on the reverse strand, counting down.
GAACAAGAACATGCATATAATGCAAACCATCAATGTGCTAAAAGATCTAAATTTTTTTTATACTTCAACAGTGTGATATATCCTATATAGGAGGATGCAAGTTCAGCAGTAACCCAATTGTGCAGACGAAACCCCTACTTGAGATCAAATTCAATCTTTTGTCCCGCTAGAACTGGCTTCCTCAGAAGCAATACCAGAAACGTCGTTGGCCACAGCAGCTTGAACGGGGTCCTCAGATCCATCACCAGCACTCTACAAGTAACCATATAGATAAGTTCATTAGCATCTTAAAACTGAATGAAATGCCCAAGTGCAGAAGACAGCAAAAAGCTTGAAGTGAAAAAACAAGCTTATAAATTGCAATGTGTTGAAGCAAATAAAAGCAAATCTACATTGGGCATAACTGAGGGAGTTCACACTAGAGTGGTGATGCCCAGTTCCAAAATCATTTACCTTAATGAATCATTAAGAAGAAGCATTACCTCAAATTGCTGGAGAACAAAAACTGTCTCCTCGAGATCACCACCATTTACAATAAGCAATTCAGCAAGATATTCCACAGAAATATCAGGAAAATTTGATGAAAGATGATCAACTTTTGCATCCCATTCACTAATTTCATCTTGCAAAATATCATCAAGATTGTCATGCTGATCTGTTTTTGAGGATGATGCACCAGAAAGATCGAGTTTTCCAAAGCTCTTAATGTCATAGTCCAAGGTGTCTGGTACCTGATGTTCTATAGAGTTCTCAACAGCCTTATCCTTTCCAGGCAGACCAACTGCAGGTTCTGTGACCTTGTCTCCTGTTCCACATAAGAGTTTCCAGACAGGAACATAGGGAGCAGCATCAGGATTCAAAAGGGATTTTTTTTCCGCCATTTTATCAGCTGGAACAGATTTAAAAGAAAAAGAACGTTCAATGAAAATTTATTTATTAAAGAAAAAGAAATGACCAAGTACAGAATAAGAGATAAAAATTACGACATTTTTCTTATACTACTTGAGCCGGATGAAAGGAAACCTTCACGACAGAATAATGAACATATCTTGATTTTTCTTTCGCTAGGCCCATAGCAAAAAAACCTACTTTCTTACGATTACGAGATTTATTTGAATATGAAATCCAATCTCGGAAATACATCATACCACTTTTTTTTACTACCCAAGGGTTCGAGACATTTCCAAATCAAGAATATCTACAGGAGCAGGTGCTATACTTCGACAATTTCAGGCTTATTCTTAAAAATATTTGCAGAAATGAGAAAATAACTATCACCTTGGATGGGTTAAGAGAGTTAGTGATAGAGTCAGCTAATATAGAAATTACATAGGAGATAAACACTTGTAATCTTCAAATGTCTATTCTTGCCAGAGTTTAAGATGATGATTCTCTTTTTGAGTGGAACGCTCAGTCATAAAGAGGTGTAGTAGACAAAAACTACAATGGCATGATTATGTAAGTGGTATGTGTTTCATTCATAACAAAGGCTATAATGATTGATTTTTAATGTTTTTTCTTTCTCTAAAGATAGTTGTTAACCTAAGGAGTACATGGTTAAACGATGTAATCAAGATATGCTATTTTGATAGATATGTTAGAAATAAAATTTGACCAAGCATAATCTCCACAGTTTAGACCTAGATCTTATCACTGCGTCATACAGAAGAATGCAGTCCAACCTAGAAATCACAACAGAAATACATAACACCATTTCCTATATGTTATTCAAAATAAACCAGAAATTCAAGTAAGACAATTCTTATGAAATCTTGAGCCACTAACAACAAGATCCACTGGACAATGAAAAAGCCCTCTTGTTCATGAAATACGATCGTAAGCATATCTCTCCAGTCTCCATTACCCTCCGGAAACTAGACAATCAGAAACCTAAAAAGAATCATCGCCACTCATTCCATGAATTACTCGAGAATCCCCAATTCTCCCAAAGGAGAGCCCTCAATTTTCAAACCTAAAAACCATAATTCCTTCGGAAAAGAACAATGATTCCTGTAAGAACACAAAGAAGGGTCTCTTTGTCCCCGTAACAATGAATCCAAAGACCAATTCGATACCCTCGACGACATGCTTCTCCAGTACCCTTCACAAAGCGAGCACAAGCACATAACTCGTTCCGTATATCATTGTATGACTTCCCAATTGGCCCAGAAGAAGAGATCCCTACATGCTGAAGGGCCTAAGAACCATAATTGCTACATCAAATCGAAATCGCAAACGCGAGCCGATCAACAACAGAAGTCTCAACGGCAGATCACTACGACGTGGATACAAACAAGGAGCGATTACATTCAGGAGGAACAGAGAGAGGATACGAAATCCTACACGAGATCGAGGAACGAGACGATGGTTCGATCGAATGGAGCGCAACCAGAGGAGGGCGAATTCGGGGGCTCGCCTACTCAGATCTCCCCTGGTTCGCTTCCTTCCCAGGAGTTACGGGGTCGAGGGAAATCGAGGCGCTCGAGGTGAGAGGTTATGGAGCGTGCGAGTTCCCGCACACGCAGGTTAATTTGTAGCATAAAAAGAAACGCATTATGGCCGTTGGCTTCTCCATCGACGGTCCACAATTAAAAAATATTATCTATAAAATTTTGGTTCGGTGAGAATAGAATATTGAAATTGACAAATATGTTACTAAGAAAAAATATTTTTATTCATCAATAATTAGGTATCATTTATGAGATAAAATTATTTAATATGATATAAATATATACTTTAAAAAATTATGAAGATCATAATTAAAAGAGTTAAAATAATTAATTTTAAGGATATGATGAGCGATAGAGAAAGATCCAAAAAAAAAATTTTTGGTATGATTTTTTATAAATTTTAGTAATGATTATAAATAATTAAGACTTTACGATTTTATTATTGTTGTTTACGCCCCTCCAACAAATAATTCAAATAAAATCTAATATAGGTATGCTGATTTTGTAAACAAGTGAATTGGTATTAATTTCATCATAAGACATAATCATTTACAGATCATATGATTAGATAAAATAATAACTATGATAATTAATAAAATATTTATTTTTTTGTTATTGGCTTGATAACATTAAAAATACTATTGGGTAGGATAGATTTGACTCCAATTGGATGTGGTTCGCTTTGATCGAAGCTAAATTTGACTAAAGTCACGGTTGAACCCAAACCTAGTTTAGATCGCACTAGATCCAATAACCACTCCTAATTAAATTTGAATCTTTTTTTTCTAAATAATATATATCGTAAAGGTATAAATAATATTAAACATGGTTTGAAGATATCAAAATCTTTAACAATATTAACAAAAAATTAAAATATCAAAATTGAAGACATAAATATCAAAATTAACTATAAGATCTTTATAAGATCATATCATTTTTAAATTGAAGATCCAAAGTTGATTAATATCAAAATTTTATAAAAACTTAAAGAACTAAATTATCAATCACAATGTTTTGAAATTTAAACTATAGAGAAAGGAGGAGAACATACATTTGCTTACGGCCAATGATCTCAACTAAACACTTTATGGGATCCAGTGCTTAAGATAGATGAAAAGTGAGAAGTTCACCTTATTTATATAGGGGATGACGAGGATTTCTAATAAGGTAAGAATTTTTATTTTATTTTTATTTCTAATTATAAATAATTGAGTAATACTTTTTCTTGTACAAAATATGTATTAATTGTTGAAATAAAATTTTGCATTCAGATTAGGAAGCAGATAATAAATATTTTAGTTAAGAAATAAAAATTTAGGACATTAAATTTCTTCTCCACATGGATTTTTGTCCTCAAATTCAATTTAAATTAATGAAAAAGATATTTAATCTTTTAGATATCAAATTAACATAGATCCTAAACTTAGATCAAAGTTAGTTCTATATTTACTTCATATTTAATAAATTATTTTCAATTCAATGAATAAGTCCAATTCAATATCTATCTTTGAGTTTTGAGCTAAGATGCAATTGGTTGTCTTTTAAAAGGAAAATCAGTTTGAAAGAGTGTGATGGGTTGGATGTGGGTGATATCCTTATTAGTTCTATTTAGTTTAGGTTTGTGTATGTCAGAAGTAAAATATAATTGAATAAAGGTTTCGAGCATTCACTTGGTGGTCAACCCACATGAAGACCGAGTCATCGAGGTTGGGTGAGGTCACCAATGAGAGCCCTAAGATGATCTAGCTAGCTCTAAGAGGAAAGCAAGAGTTTTCAGCAAATAGTAATTGACATTAATACTTTAGTATTTTGGAATTTTTATGATATGCTTAACCCATAAGTATATTATGTAGTGGTATATGCAAAATATTTAAATAGAATTTTATATTGAGTCGATGTCTATGTAGGTCGAGGCCCATGTCTACTTATTAACTATGTTGCCACATGTCAAGCCATGATTTGAGAGCTCTTCTGAAAATATTTAGAAGTGCAACCAAGCAATGACTTAATACTCCTTTGATCAATGCGTTGGTTACTCCAAAGGTTCAACTCAATGTGGACATCACGATATCTAAGGTCTAGCTATAGAGGAGGATAAATAAGGTACATTTTTCAATGCTTACCCTACGAAGAGTGCATCGAGCGCATTTATAATGCTTAGTTTGAATATGATGCATACTTTTTATGGTTAGACCTTATAGGGCGCATTGGGTATATTTTTGATGTTTTGTTAGAAGGGCACATCGAGGTACATTTCTGATGCTTAGCTTAAGGAGGGTACATAAGATATATTTTTTATGTTTAGCTCGAGAATGATTCATTGAGTATATTTTTATACTTAGCATGAAAAGGATGCATCAAGCACATTTCTGATACTTAGTTTGAAAATGATGTATCATCCACGTTTCTAATGTTTAACCTAAGAAAGATGCATCGAGCGATTTTTTGATGCTTTGCCTAAAGAGGATTAATTGGACATATTTTTTGCTTAGCTCGAGAATGATACATCAAGCACACTTTTAATTCTTAGTTTGAGAGGGACACATCAAATGTATTTCTAATGTTGACTCCAACTATCGATTAGATTTAACAGTCGATTAAGCTTTGCCTTAGTCAATACATTAAAAAATGAGCCATTTATAAAGTATTGAGTTAGTATAAGATCGAGTAGGAAAATTTGTTGGGAAGCTTAATGGGACTTGGAGAAGTTAAAGTAGTGGTCCATGGTTATAAGAGGGTCCCCCCATAGTTGTAGAGTACACTTTGCAATGTGAGCCCCCACTTATCTGCTTCAAGTTGTTTATCCCCACTTCCTCATCTCTCAGACTTTTGAAGAATCATCTTGAAAATCCTCCTATGTTAAGTTGGGAAGATGTTTTCTTCCTTATCATCCCAGTTTTACACCCTTATCCAATATATGATTGACGGAGTCCAAGTTCTATCCACGGAAAGCCCAAGGATGGGAAGGAGTGTGTCGTCCTCTTCCTCTTCAAGGGAGGCGATCAGGATAGATCTAAAAGTCATCAAGGATCTTTGGATCATGCAAGATGCCAATAACCAAGATCCTATCCTAACCCCTAAGTACTTGGAGTACTTTTTCCTTAGGTGATTAATCTCAAATGAGTAAAAAATATAGGTAACTCAAGTATAACAGTATGTGTATGACCTGAAGTGTAGGTACCTTTGCCTATACATCAATGCACCAAAAGGCTAAGCTTCAATTCCCTCTCCATCCATTGATAATGGCACATCTCTTTTAGTGGAGAATATTGTCGTATCAAATGGCACCCAAATTATGGTGCTATCTCATTACCTTTATAAAAAAATATTACTATGTTGGTATTACTCTCACACCGAGCCTAAGTTCTTATAGTGCTTTTGCTTATCGTGACCATTAAGTACTTGGATTACTTTTGCCTTATGTGATCAATCTTGGATGAGTAAAAAATATAAGTAACTCGAGCATGATATTATGTGTATGACCTGAAGTTCAGGTATCTCTTGTTGGGAAATCATAGGGGGCGACATCATATGCGCAGCGGAAGAACAAGAAAACAAAATTCCCCGATTCCCAAAAAGATGTTCGTCATCGTGCGAAGATTGGTGCGCAAAATCCGCAAAACACAAAACTGCGTATAGAGATTGTGTTACATAGGGAGATCGTATATCCCTGTTTCCTTGCGGATCCTTATGAGAGGGTGAAGGAGGTCAAGCGTCCTCCTCTCTAGCGGTGATCCACACAGCAGGGTTGCGACGACGCTCCTCAAAACTCCAGGCCTACTCTGAGGTGGAGAGGGAGAGGAGAATAAGAAGGGCAAGCAAAGACTCTAGCCTATGAGGCTGTGAATCCCTCCCATTTATAGAGATCCCGTGTCAAACCCTAATGGGTCCTTCCCTAGTGGGTATTGGATCTGCATCCAATAAGACAAGGGCTCCGTCGGATATCTCATATCCGAACCTCTACTCATCGCAATGCCTACCATATGTGTGTGACCCTCTAGGCCCAATATCGAGCTGGCCGTGAGTCATACCTGTTAGAACTCCTTCTAACTCAGTGAATTATTATCTCTGTAATAATTCACTCGACTCATCGACTACGGACGTACTAGGCCACTACGCCGTAGTCCCCAGACGATACAGGGGAATCCAATCCATTGGACCTGTCTGTCCTCAGTTACCATGTACCTATAGTCCCTCATCCATCTAATATCCCAGAGACCGTATATCGAGCATGGTGTTGTCAGACCCATACGGTTTCTACTTGAGTCTCGCTCTAATCGGATTCTCCCGGAGAACTCTTTCTCTCTCAACCCGAATGACCCTAGCCAGGGATTTGTCTGAGCAAGAACACATGGGATATTCCTCTCATGACGCCGAGAGTGGATGATCCTCTATCGACACTCAATAGCCCTCGTAAGGTCAACTACCACTCCCAATGACCAACTGTACTAGATCTGGGACAGCCAAACCTATAAGTCTGGTATCAAAGAGTGGAGCACTCATACAGGACATCCTTGGTGTCTCAAGTCTAAGGACCAGATACACCACTAGGACTACGGAATCGCTATCTGATAATAAGGCATCATCAACCATCCAGCATTCCGTAAGCGGATCAATCAGTTAACTCATTCTCCAATGAGCACCTGTACTGTATCCCTAGTGTCCCTACACGAGCAGCTATGAGACCAGCTGCATCCATCATATGGACGGGTATACAGCACACCAGTCTATCCGGTTATCACGATGTCCCTCTCGAGTAACCTATGACCGGGATTATTTAGGGTATGTGTTTAAAGGTGAATCGATCTCATTATCGTGATCTCATCACGATCCGATTCCCATTGCACAAATCCAAGGACATCACAATATATATATATATATATATATATATATATATATATATATATATATATATATATATATATATATATATATATATATATATATATATATATATATATATATATATATATATATATATATATATATATATATACATTTATACAATAGTTATAAAGTGATATACGCCAAAATATAATAAGCAAAAAGATTCTGTATCAAGTCACACGTGCCATCACTCACGTGATTGGCTTGCTGGGCACCTATGACTAGCATCTCTGCCTATACATCAATGTGCCAAAGGCTAAGCTTCAATTCCCCCTCCATCTATTGATAACGGCATGCTTCTGTTCGTGAAGGATATTGTCATCTCAAGTAGCATCCAAATTATGGTGCTATCTTATTATCTTCATCGAAAAATATTGCTATGTTGGTATCACCCTCATATTGAACCTATTCCACTCTTATTTTAGAGTTTGTAAGAGGGCCAACAAATACTATCTTATAGCTCACGAGGGATTTATGGTGAAGGGGCCCCTAACTTTTAACAAGAGTTGGAAAGGTGATACTTCTTCATCGAGACCAATCTAGACTAAGACATCGAGATAAGATGGATTGAAGATGCCCTAAGACATATAGAATGATGACCAATAACCACTCCCTAGGAGGTGTATACTCTACTCTTTGCTATCACTTCTCAGTTCCTTATAGTTTAGGTACTAATATATTGTGCTCTACCAAGTTAGAGAATTGAGAGTTGTTGTATCCTATATGATGGAGGAAGTAGACTGGCTTTAGGAACAAAATATGGAGCTAAAAATAAAATTGCTAATATTTAGGTTAATACGAAACTGGAGAAGAAGATGATCAATCTCAAGGCCCCACTTATCAAGAAGTGGATGGTCAAAGACACCTAATAAGAACAATATCCACCGAGTCGAACAGTTGAAGGCGATTTGAGACTAATATCAATTCATGGAAGATAGCTAACTCCAAGGAGAAAATAAAAGATCTAAAGGAGTGACTTGGGTGGTGGGATCATCGAATTAAAGGAGTAGCTAGAGGTTAAGATGACTTAGTTCCAAAGAGGGAGACTAAGATCGTCATAAGATACAAGGGGTCGATTAGGTATAAGAAATGGCTCATGCACATAGGGGATGCCACCTTCAAAGTCAAACATCCTAAGGTAGTAGTGGAGGAGAACCCTTATACTGACCACCTCGAGGATGCTAATGTGCCTATGACATTAGAGGTGTCTTTCGATAATAATCCAAACTCTTTAATTAGTGCGGGCATATTGGTGGCATAACCTAATCCAACTCCTACCTTGTTTCTCTACCTTGGTCTAATTGAACTTGGAAGTCATGTATTTTCTCTCCTTTGACTTTGACAACCGAGATATCATTTTGGAACTATATAGACTTGATTTATATAATATAACTTTCTTTGATGAGTGAGACTTTCTTTACAAATTTGTTTGTTAAAATTGAAATGCAGTACAAATTGTCTCTCGAACATTATTTATTCGACACCTAATATAAAGATAAAACTTTCATAGGTTGGTGATGTGCCATGTTCGAGGGAGTACTATCCCTCCCATTATCCCAAGTCTTATCTTAAATGGCTTTGATGACTCGATATAATTCTTTCCAATTTGGCATTAGCTTCCTCTTAGACTATATCATGTCGTTGATTTTTACCTTCCAAAGAATTAAGCCACCTAGCCCCGAGCGGATGCCTCGGTCGTAGAGCTTGGCCATCATTATTATTTTTCATAGCATTTTCAAGTGTGTATTGACTTGGACATTCATTGATGATGTCTAAATTTATTATACTTCTTGATTCAATATGTTGGGAAAACTACTTCAAATGGTAGAAGTATCTCGATACCGAATAATGGTCTGAATGATGACTCATCCAACCTAGTTTTCGGGGTAATTTAGGAAGTGCACAAAATGTCGGGTAGCTCATTGACCCATGTGTCTTTTGTAGCATTGACTCACTTTTTAAGCCTCTATAGTATTGCTTTGCTTATCACTTTGGTGTGCCATTGGTCAATGAGCACTGAGCTAAACTTTATCCTTATATCGTAGGATTGCTAAGATTCCTCAAATTTTATATTATTTAATTAGGTTTCAATGTCAGTGATTATAGCCCTTAGAATTCTCAAAGCAGGTGATGATGTTCTTTCACATAACCCTTCAACGTGTCTCTCGATAATAGACACTAGAGGCTTGGTTTCCACCTACTTGGTAAAGTAATTTACTTCAATAATCAAGAATTTGCATTGGCTCGAAACTAGTAGGAATAGGGCTAAGGAAGTTTATTCTCCATTGGGTGAAGGACCAAGCACAATCGATCAGACTGAGTGAAATGGCTAGCTTATTGTATTTGAGTGAACCTCCGTATTAGTCATACTTCTAGGTGTAGGCTATTGCATTCTTTTACAGCAATAGCCAATAGTACCCTTGGCATTGAACCTTAAAAACTAACATTTAACTATCGAAGAATGCAATAGCCAATAGTACCCTTGGCATTGAACCTTAAAAGCTAACATTTAACTATCGATGTGCAAACTACACATGCCTTTATATACCTCAACCGAGACTCTCTTAACTTTTTGGGGCACTAGACATCAAAGTAGCAGTTGGCTAAAAGACCTACAAAAAAGATGGTAATTCATAATGCATTACATGTTTGATATAGTATTTGACTTATCTTATCAAAGAGGGGTCAATCGGGAGCATCTCATCCCTCATGTATCATAGGATATCGTTCATTCATTAGGGCTTACCTTAATATAAGAGACTTTTAGGGTATTGATGTTTTATGTAGACAATGCGTTGATTTGAATGTTGTTGTCCTTAGCTATTCATACATAAGTCAATCTCACCAGCACATCAACTTGGTCTAGATTAGTGATTTGCTAATCACCTAGCTTCGTTGTTCATGTGCATAAGGAATCTAATGTGGTCGAACGAAAAACTCGGGCATCTGCTTAGTAATTGACTCAATCATGAAATCACAAATACTAGAAGGCAAGCTTATCCAAGATGTCATGTTATATATATATATATATATATATATATATATATATATATATATATATATATATATATATATATATATATATATATATATATATTGCTCTCCATTGGTCTACCCACATAGATAAGGGCTCAAGATAAGTAGTTGCAAGTTGTCTCCCCTCTTATTGCTCACGTGGAGAAAAGGCTAAGGGAAGGTTATTAAATATGATTGAGGGCTACTTCTTTATAGAATATTTCATAAAATATTTTACCCATTTACGATCTAAGTATAAAAGCTTATTTTTAGTACAGTCTTAAGTGATCACTTTTCACCACTCGCGTCCACTCATACCTACCTCAAGATACTAACTTGAGCATCGAAGAGATCGAGTCAGAAAACCTCTCTTGACCTCGGTCTTCATGCAAGTGGCACATCAGGAGTTTAGCATTTTCACTTCAGAGACACCTTGGATAACTCTACGGATATAGGTCTGGATTACACCAGGCTGATCAGGACATCAATAATAACTTTTCATAATATTTTAGCACTAGAAGGAGGGCTTGATATCATAAGAACACTCACTTATTTATCATCTCAATGAACGCCCAAGTGAAAATACTTTGCCCCAACCCATAATATTTTCACCTAATGGGAGCAACAACCATCCTTTTCATATATCGGTGCATCCACCTCAACATAGATAGTGATGAGATACAAATGTCAATTCAATGACCTAGGTCTCTTAACCCTAAAGATGGCCTCGAGCCACATACTCATCTAGTCGATATATTCTTAAATCTCACTTAGCAAGTGTATATGCTAACAAACATGATATAAGTTGTCATTTTGCTTTTGCCCTAGTTGACCCAACAGGTAATGCCACTAACTCTATCACTGTCCTCGGCTCCATTGTCACATCATCTATTAAGATTCTTAGCTCGATGTGATGTCGACATCCCAAGAACACTCAAAGCCTATCGAACCATCGATCTACAGGATACTTTAATCTTGAATAGTATAATTTCAGTGGACTACACCATCCTAAGTCTACCATACTTGAATTTGAGGCTTAGTCAATAGAATATAAGACCTAGTCAATAAATTTGATGAAGAATTACAACAATCAAAAGGGCAGATTGATCCCACCAAGAGTCGATCTATATTCATTTAAAAAATTCAGAAAGAACTAATTCCAATAAACTTTTATCTCTCGACAACATCAAAGATATATATAAATAGAAAATCTGAAACGAAAAATGGTATTGAAACTATTATTTTTTTCTATGATTTTCACTCTTTTTGAATTATATCAAAAACCTCCCAATTATGTTTCAAAGGACCACATAAATCATTGAGTAAACCACCCAACATCGAATAATCGCACATGTATGTAGGTTTTCAGTTTTCATATTTACCCGTATAACTTGAAACTTAAGATAGTTATCTTTGCATAATTCATACACATATATATTAAGTAATCTCCATTACTGATAGTCATTGATCCAACGGCCAGAATCATCTGATTCAACGCACACCCGACTCGGAGGTTTGATTGATCCTGCGTCAAACGTTTCGGCGTTCTATTAGGCAGAGCAGCTGCTCGCTGTTTTCAGTTGGACACTGGATTTGGAGAGGCTCTAGGGTCAAATCATCGGCGACGCTAGTGACGCCACGTGTGTGAACCCGCCGTCTTCCACCGCCACAAGCTCCGTTCCCCGAACCGTGGAACAAATCACGAGCGACCAAATTGACGGTCGATATGTGATATCTCTTCGATCGACGGACGACATTCGTCCTACGTGAGATCATGATGAAACGGTAACCGACCGACCGGAAACGGCGTTATCTGCTAGTTAATAAGACAAACGGGAGAGAAGCCGAGGACAGCAGCATACAAGTCTTCCCTTCCCTGCCTCGCTCGCTTCGTTGCGCTCGCTTTCAATCTGTAGGCATCTTCCAGGAACGGTTCTCTTCGTCGTTTTTCTTCGATCTAGATAACATATGAGAGACGAAAAATTCGATTCAGAAGCGACAGAAGTGGTTCTTTTGGAACAGATCGAGCGGAGATCTTCCGGACGTGCCATATTTCGGCGGATTTGGCCTGTTGTCCAGGCATATGGTAAGATTTGAGGTTCTTGGAGTGTTTTACTCTGGAAATAACGGATTTTTATGGTCTTTGTGTGTTGAGACTCGTGAAATGTGCCCGGATGGAGTAGTGGTTACTGGAATTTCTGCTATATTTCGTTGGGTAGACAGGGAACTAGAATTCCTGGCTTTGAGGTTTTGATTTGGGATGGATTAGATCTTGTATCCCTTTTTTCTTGAAATGTGAAATGCCATGCCCTTGTATTCTTTGCATAATCTAACGGGAGATGTGACACTTGGTTTGTTTTTTCCTCTCTTCTTCTTTCCCTGTAGAGATCTGCTTAGAAAGCAGCAGTACATGGAATGCTAATATACTACCATATAAATCTGGATTGCTCTTCGTACTATGGTTCTGTAGGTGGTGGTTGGGATTGTGATTCTGTGACAAGTGTCATCACCTTTTTTAAGTAGGAATGCTGTTTTAAAATGTGATCATCGCACTGAGGTGACTGAGTTTAATGTGATTGGACATGTTGGACCTTACTGAGAAAGCACAGAGATCTACAGTGTGGACTCTGGTAAATGATCAGAAATGCTGATTATTGTTTCTGTTCCCATGTTCACAGGTGTTTTTGGTGCATGTGATGCTTGCTTCGGCTTGCCATGATGAAGGAAATTGAGGGTTCCATTAGCTATCAGGTTTTGTTCCGAGCACTTCAAAATATTGTTGTGGAGCAATTGTAATACCATGACTGTATCAATGTGTATCATAACAGCTTCTTTTAGTATTCAGATTTCTAATTTGAATGTGTTACAATTTTAGACCACCTAATTGTGAACTGGACTTTATCCTTTTTGCTCATATGCCACCAAGATCTAATATATTCACATATTTGAGTTGACAACCCCTCTTGCCACACAGGAACCATGGAAGGAAAGCCAATCATTGCTTCCTGATATGATAGGTTAAATCTTTAAGATAAATAAGGCACGTATCTGACAACAAAAAATACTTATACATGATGTTCTATATGAAAAAGCATCATTATGCATAGTGTTCTATATCAATTTTCTCTCAAATGTAAATCAAGGGATTAGTCCATGACATGTTTGTTTGTTGTCTAATAATTGGGCTTCCAGCCATTTCCTTAAAATTTGAGCAATATACCATGATTCTGAACTGCAAATTTTCCACTTATTTGTCATTTGCCTCTTAATACTGTGAATTCTGTTTCTTGACAGGCTGAGACTATATCTTCTGGGTCGATATCATTTGGCCGTTTTGAAGCTGAAACCATGTCATGGGAAAGAAGGTCATCATTCTCCCATAATAGATACCTTGAAGAGGTTGAGAAATATGCCACACCTGGTTCAGTTACTCAAAAGAAAGCTTATTTTGAAGCCCACTTTAAGAAAAAGCCTCTTCTGCATCACACTTTTCCAGGATTTCAAAGTGAGGCCAAATTGCAGTTTGCTGAAAATTGTGCTGGAATTCACACATGGAGTGTTGATGATTCGGTAGAATGTGGTGATGATGGACAAGCTGAATACACTTTCTTTGAGGCACCATTAGTATCTGATGAACATGAGGTAACAAAATGTGAACAAGAAGAAGTGTTGAGCCCGAATTTCTCGAGAGAATATACTCCATGGAACAGTGAAGAACTGTCAGACCGTGGTGCTTTTGACTATGGTGAAGCATATCAAGTACAGTCTAATATCACTCCACAGGATGGGAATGATATGCAAATAGTTGCCAAAGAGAATCATGAACATGAGACTAGTTCTCCTCAAGAATTACTTGATGGCCAGGAATTTTCTTCTAAAATTCCTTCAGATGTGAAAAATAAGACTCCTGTTTTGAACAAAATGGGAAGAATGTCTACTGAGGTGAGATTTTTAAACTCTCATTTTTCCCTAAAATGCTACCTTCATGACAAAGTTTAATAAATCAATGAATGATCTGACCATACAAAAAGTTCACTTTAACTATTTTTTGCTTTTTTTCCTAGTATTTTACACTGTTCATCTACTTCTTTGTATTAAGGTACCAGAAAAAGTTGAAAAGAAATTTGCAAAAGGAAAATTGAGGAACCAGTTGCCTGATTCACAGACTTCAAGAAAGCCTTCAACTTATAAGAGTTCTCATTCTGCTGGTAAGACATTTCCAAAAAAATTAGTTGAAGTGGAAAGGGGAGATACAGAGAAGATGCAACCACAGCAAAGGTTTCCTGCAAGAATTTCACAAAGTTCTTTAGATTCCAAAAATCATAAAGCAGTGGTAAATATTTTAACTGACTCTAAATGGAGAGCCATAAGAAAAATTCAGAACACTTAGGTTGATAAATTGTGTTTATCTAGCTTAATAAGTTAATAATACATTTCATAGAAGTTCACTAAGTATCTATTTTGTTTCTTAAATATCTTTCGTGGTCAATGAATTTTCTTATTGCGTATTCATCAAATGTTTATGAAAATAATATTATGTAGTTGTTATTGTATTTTGAGCCAGTATCTGTTTACAGGAGCAATTCGTGAACTTCAGGAAGAATAATTGGCATTTTTGTGTCGTTGTTTTTTTCCTTTTTGATGGTAAATGTCTGTTGCAGGATTCAGAAAAGCTGAAAGCTAGGGTAGGAGAAGAGAAGAGAAGGTACTTCTACATGCTTATCTGGAAGCTCTTAGTAGTTTCAGCATTCCCCAATTACGATATTAGTTCACCTTCATATTCACTTGCGATGGTAAATGTTTATCTTCTGTTGATGATTTATGCACTCAACAGTGAGAAATGTCTAAGTGGACAGAAGGTAATTCATGTCCTTGATCCCCTTCCTGGAAAATGTCAAACTGATATACAACAATCTGCGGACAGGTTATTAAATAAATCCTCCAAACTTGATTTTCTGTTTTATTGTGTCCTTTTAAGGGATATCTTTCCTGCAGATGTGCAAGGGTTCCTCTTTCAGATCAAACAAAAGTAAAACATAGACCTGATGCTTTCAAATTTAGAAGTGATCAGCGGGCTGAAAAAAGAAAAGAGGCAAGAATTCATTATAATCTCTTTTTGTACTTTTCTCACTATTACATATTGGATCACTGACATTTTACTTCATCATTTGCTTTAGTTTTACATGAAATTGGAAGAAAAGATGCATGTGAAAGAGGCTGAGATGACTGAGATCCAAGCTAGAACACAAGTATGTATTATGTTCTCTTTCCTTGGAATTTTATTGCTTGTTCCATTATTTCTGTAATTTAAGTGGAGTTTTTCTCCTCATTTTGCAGTGAAATATTCTGTGCATGTTAGACCTTCTGCCTAAGCCTCAGGCCTTGTGACTTAGATGAAATTTATATATGTATGCTGAAAAAATATATATAATGAGATTGAGTAGTCAAAACTGTTGCCAGATAACTGTTATTATGGTCTCTTGGTAATAATTCATGACCCTTTTTGCATGTGAAATTGTCTGAATCGTAAAAGGTAAGCTCATAGGACACAAATTTCTCTCCAACATTTTCTATTATCCTGTAATCCTGAGCTCTCAATCATTATTCTATTGACGACAACCAATAAATTATGATCTTGCATATTGCTATCATCATGTCTTATTGAGGTATGGTACCAACCAGTAGCTGTCACTGAATTTTCCTAAAGAGAATTGCTCAGAGATCATCATCTGGTTGCTTATAAACAGAAGTGTCATGCTTTACTGCAGGAAGAAGCAGATGCTGAGATTAAGCAGCTGCGGAAGAGCCTTAACTTCAAGGCAACTCCTATGCCTTCTTTCTATAACAAAGCTGCACCGGCAGTCCTGAATGGAAAAAAGGTCCCTTACTGCCTCTTATTCTTGATGACTAAGAGTACTTTTATAAGCATGATATGAAGGGGCAGCAGAATTTTTGTTCACCTCATGTTCTCTTATAACTACTACCAAAGCAAGCCATAAAATTTGTAATAGACATCAAGATGCCATGATTTTTTGTTTAAATTATTTTACTCTACTAATTGGGCTAATATATTAACGTTGTTATTACATGGTAATTGTTTTTAGTGGCATCTTATTACTTTTTATTCAATGAAAACCCGTTTCTTTGTGCATTTAGTGGCTTTTTAGTTGATACAATCAAGGTTGTGTTATAGCAGAACTGTTCATTTGTTTGTATTTGCAATCTACAGGTGGCTGCAATGCCTGCAAGCTTTTCAAAGTCGCAAAACAAGACTAGGATTTCTGCAAATAGAAACTCATATAGAGATAAATCTCCAGTCATATCTAGGATATATCGAGAGGGCTCCACTGGTGAACCAAAACAAACTGATAATGGTCACTACTTTGCAGATTCTGATTGCAATTACTGTTTCTTACTTCAATTTAATGGACTTGGCAATGCAGACAACCATCAAGAAACAGTTCCTGCCAAGAAGATCCAGCCGGGGAAGAAGGATGAGAAGAGCAGGCTCCACGCGCAGCAAGGAGATGGCAGCGGAAAGAAGGAAGCGAGGGGAAATATGGTGAGAAGCAGGGTCAGAAAGATGAAGGGTATCGTCGCTGGTAATATAGCAGTCCAAGTTGCATCATGAACTGCAAGTCTTTCATTTTTCCAGTTATCGATATGAGTCGTAAAGAACTGAGAGATGCAGGTGTTCCTGCTGTCTCATCTAAACAGACTAACAATCTGCCATTTCCAGTGCTCTCTTTTGAGCCACTTTTCTAAGTTATCAAAGCCAATTACCTTCTTGTATCAATTTCAAAAGTGCTGGACTTATGATGTTGGTATGTGACAAAACTCAAATAGGTATGTACATTGTTGAGCAATTTATTTAGGCCATCATGTTGATTTGTAATCAATACTTTTTGATGTTTTCAGTAAGGTTGCGTGCTCTGTGCTTCATTTCAAATAATGATTTGCCCAATGGCAAATTGACTGTTCAGATTGAGATGCTGTCTTCCTCTTCCTGATTTTTTAGTCAGTGATATCACTGATTGTAGTCAGATATTTACTTAGTTATAATCTGCAACTTCTTTACCAGTTAGCAAACACACTGAATTAAATAAATATTTTCTGAAATTCTCCTTGTTTCAGAAGGTTGATGCATTTGCCTCCTTAATTGTTGAGAAAGAATGTATCAAGAAAATAATGAATGAGATTCAAGATGCTAAATTAACTTTTGGGGAAGAAACTTTACCAATTGACTTTTGGAAGTTATTTATGATGGTTCGCAGTTCCGCTGCTGGAAAGTAAGGTTACTGAAGATTATAATGCTAGAAAGATTTAAGCCTATGCCACTCAAAATCTCCGGAGGTGTGGCCTTCTCCTATTTATTTATTCCATAATGGTAACTGCAGCAATTGCAATTGAAGAACATGATAGCAACAACATTTTAATTTTTACAAAAAATAAATAACATAAACGAAATTTAAGCATAAGATTTTATAACAATTTTTTACCAATTAAGTTAGTCAACACCTTCATCTTCTTTATTTGGTATTCTTTGTGAAAAATACCAATAACGAAGGAGAGTTTTATTGCTGACATTGAACTAAAACAACTCGATCTATCTATAAATAGTGTGAGTTATAGACGGTATGAATCCAAAGCAACAAGAAGCATGTTATCACATCATAAATACTATTATTTTTTCCCCATTACAGAAAAATAGCTCTTGATTCAATTCCAGCTTTCCAACAATATAACTCAAAATGAATCCAAGACTTATTAAAGCTCAACATATAAGCCACTACACTCATACAAGATTTTTAGTTGCGATGGTTGTTTCACAGTGCACAACCCACACTAATTTTGTGTAGAGACCGCATACCCATTATACCTCACAAAAATGATAGTGGATATACAATGGATACCAGCCACAAATAGCATCACCCGGCACCGATCGAAATAGTTAGCAACATACGTCTACATTAGATGTTGAGTACAATTTTCAAATGTCTATCTGAGAGCATACCGGAATCTAAGAGAAACAACTCTCATTCAGAAACTGCACCACCAAACCGTGCCGTATGCTTTCCTGCTCTGAAAAATAATGTATAGATTTTAGCAACTCCGAAAAATGCATATGTTTAAAGAATAAGATGTGCCAAGAAAATGGTCAAGCAGATAACAGATATTAGATACCATAAAGTGTGACAAGCCACTACTATTACATCCAGTGTGTCACATGGAATAACAGATAGTCGACATCATCAATCATCTCACGGTGGCTGCATAATTGGGGTGCCAGGAACCCAAAATGGATGTCTCCACGAATCCTTTGGAAGACATCACATACCACTCCCAACTGCTAGTGTGCCGCTCATCCACCAATAGGATGACATCTCAAGCAGGCATCATAATATAAGATACAAACAACTTCAATTTATTGGCATTCCCCACTAATATTCATCAATTAATTCTGTAAGACTTCAAATATAGCTAGTATATGCTAAAAAAAAGAAATGGTATAGGCTAAATTAGAAAGAAGATGATTAGAATAGTGATAATCTCTATATAGATGCACAAAAAGTTAAAAACAACCATATATTAAACTAACATGACTGATAGAAGATGGGCTAAATAGAAGCTACACTATGTAAGGAATAAGCAGCTCGTGTTTCACTCAAACTGGAGATCTATTGAGAAAAATATGATCAGTTTACACTACGTAAATGGCTGTTATAACTGGTCTTAAATGGTACTACAACTATCCAATACTTCCAGTCTACTACAACCAAGTCCCCATACCTTATAGACAGGCGTCTGGTTCATTACAGACAAGTCCCTAACTGCATCAACAGGATCCAACACATCCTACATGAAGGTGTGTTGGGGTTTGTTCAGGTTAAACTAAATCTAAAAGACAGAAAAGGTGGGCAATCTACTCTTGGGTCAATTTATGTGGCCTTACCCTTGCAAGCCAAAATACTAGGCCAAATTTATAACAAACGATAAGCATTTGTTTTCGTTTGTTCCAAAAATAATTTCTACCAAAGCAACATGAAATTAAGCACTAGAACCCCGAACTAAGACTAGTCCACATAATGATTTGAACAAATCATTTTAATTTGAAAAGAAAACAATTTAGTAAAATAGAATTACTAATTTAATGAGTTACATGAGCTAGATCTGTATCTGACCAACTGTTGTGACTACGTAAACAACGCTGCCTTCGTGTAAGGTTAGACTAAATCAACGAAACATGGTCAAACCAGTCCACAGGAATTTAGTGTCAAGTGTACACTTCAAGATTACAACAGGTACTCTGGTTAACATCTTGTCTGCAACCCCCATCTCTTCTCCCGACTTAACTAATCAAGTTCAACATTCAAATAACAAGCCATATCACAATAAAACCCAATAACAACAACTAACAGAAAATAGAATGCATAAGATGAGTGATACCTAAGCTCTTCCATTCAAAATTTGAGTGCAGTTGTCCATGTGCCTTGAACACTGGGATGCTTTGTGACATGCCTTGTTCTCAGTTTCACAACCTTCCTTCCTAAGGCATTCCTTAATCTGGTAGCATGCAGTAATACGTCCTCTGGCATCAAATTTTTAACACAGACCACCCGCTGGTTATGATTCTCTGCATATAAATGAAATATAGTTATTTCAGCCCCCAAAAGCAATGCTAGAGTATGCCCAAACCATATGGAAAGCTTTTGATTTCTAGTGAAAGTCCAATCCTTAAATCTATCCCGATTGATGATCCTAGTTTGGCTAACTTGTTACTGTTCAGCTGGGGCAGGCTGTGAGCTACTCAGAATGCTTTGCAGGACTTCAGGTTCTCGGTCATTTGGAAGCAATTAAAGCTCTGGGTGGAGCTTGTCTTCACTGACATTAACAGGGGTCACTAAAAGATTTCATAGCATAAGAATAAATTACCACCGATTGGCATAGCAGAGGGATTAGAAGGCTCAATTCTTACATACAGTACATCAAGAATAGGCCATTGCCTCAGTTCAGAACAACATATGGTAAGGTTTATCAGGGCCATTTGGTCACTAACTTTACATCACAAAATTGTCAACACATCGGACTAAGTTACATTATTCTTTAATTGAGAGTAGTTTTACCATCACATCTATACAACAAAGAAAATCACCACCAAAATAACTGGACATTCAGGTCAACCAGATAATATAACTTTTCAGTTTATGACTTCCTGTTCAACAATGATGCAAATTGTGCTAAAACCAAAAGAGATAAATATCTTACTATATAAGCCCTTCAAATGAGGATGCTGTCCACGGATAAGCTCAGTGACTACCTCTAGCTGAGGATTCTTTTCCTTAAAGACTGGCAAATGAGTTTCCATAAAGGCCCTGTCATCAAATATCAGATTAATAAAAATGACACAGACATGGAGCCTAGATCTTTTAATAATTTTCAAAATGATGGAACTGGACCACAATCACTAACGTGTGACTTAAAAGTTAAAATTATAACATATAATGAGATGACAAAAAACTCATAGTAGCTTGAATCAATTCCAACCAGTTTCTCTGTCTGCATGTCCAAACAGCAGTAAAAGCAAGTAAACATCCAAGGTATGAAACTTTGATCTTTAAGAGCAACAAATGGGTTATTGAAATTATAAAATCAAGGTTTGCAATCACAATTGATAACAATATTGACACCTTGTCAAAGTGATTTCAATAGGCGCTCGGGCGCTCGCCTAGGCGCTCGGGCGAGGCGAGGCGAGGCCCGAGCGCCTCGCTTCATGTCCAGGCGTCTCACTTCAAAGAGGCGCCGCCTAGGCGCTCGCCCGAGCCCAGGCGTCGGGCGCTTCGGGCGAGCGCCTGGGTTAAACCAAACGATCGAACCAGATTTTTAGGTCTGGTTCGGTTGTTAGTTGGTTCAATCGAACCAACTAAACCGATATACCCCCAACCCTAACCCTTACCCAACCCTAACCTGCCGCCGCTACCGCTGCCGATCCCGATCCCGATCCCGATCGCGATCTCGCTGCTCGTCGCTGCTGCTCCCGCTACCGCTGCTCGCCGCTGTCGCTGCTCGCGCCTCCCGCGAGCCTTCCCGCTGCTCGCGCCTCCCGCGAGCCCTCTCGCTGCTCGCGCCTCCCGCGAGCCTTCCCGTTGCTCGCGCCTCTCTCTAGCCCTCCCGCTGCTCGCGCCTCCCGCGAGCCCTCTCGCTGCTCGCGCCTCCCGCGAGCCCTCTCGCTGCTCGCGCCTCCTGCGAGCCCTCCCGCAAGCCTTCCCGCTGCTCGCGCCTCCCTCGAGCCCTCCCGCTGCTCGCGCCTCCCGCGAGCCCTCTCGCTGCTCGTGCCTTCCGCTCCCTTTCCCTTTCCCGCTGTCGCTGCCGTCGCTCGCCGCTGCTGTTGCCGCCGCTCGCCGCTGTTGCTGCCGCCGCTGCCGCCGCTCGCCGCTGCTTCCTCGATGATTAATTTTTTGTTAATAGATTAATAATATATTATTTTGATTTTAATGTTGTTAATTTTTATTTATTTGAAATTATTAATTATATTATATATTTTTATATTTTAGCGCCTCGCTTCGCTCGGCGAGCGCCTAGCGCCTCGGGCGTTTGTGGACCTTGGCGCCTTTTGGCGCCTAGCGCTTTTTAAATCACTGCTTGACGTATACAAGAACCCAAATCCAGCCGCGAAGTGTGTCGAAGCGCGACCAAAATGTCGCTTTGGGCATTCCTGTTGTCGACCTTAACCTCTTCCCTTCTGTCCCTATTGGTCTTCTCCGCCGCCGCAGCGGTGATCTCGGGACGACGGGGGAGGCGGAGGGCGGCGGGTTTCTTCCATCCCTACACCATTGACGGCGGCGGCGGGGAGAGGGTCCTGTGGTGCGCCGTCAAGGCCGTGCAGGAGGAGAACCCCGATCTCGACTGCGCCGTCTTCACTGGTGACGACGCCTCCCCTCAGAGCCTGTCCGCCCGCGCCCTCGATCGGTTCGGTGTCAAGCTGCTTCGCCCCCCTCAGGTAGCCCCTGTTCCCTCTTTATGACAGCATGACTAGTATCTTATGTTGTGAAATTGGTCAGGATGTTGTGCTGCTTAGTGCTTATACTTTGGAGCAATGAAATTAAAAAATATAGTGAATTCATAGTAGTTGTTGTCGTTACATAAGTTGCTTTTCAAGTGCTTAAAATTCCTGGTCTAGATTTCATAAGAATTAAAGGTCAATTCTGTGTAACTTTAGCTGGTTTTTGTTTTTCTCATTAAAGGTTAATTACATCTTTTTTATTAAATCCCCAATTTGCACTTTTAGGTTGTCCGTTTGTATAGAAGGAAGTGGATTGAAGAACACACATATCCTCATTTTACTATGATTGGACAAAGTCTTGGTTCAGTGTATCTTTCATGGGAAGCTCTCCGCAAATTCACGCCTCAGTTCTATTTTGATACTAGTGGCTATGCTTTTACATACCCGCTTGCTCGGATTTTTGGGTGTAAAGTTATTTGCTATACTCATTATCCAACCATCAGTTCGGATATGGTTTCTCGTGTTCTCCAACAAAGCTCAATGTATAATAATGATGCTCTAATTGCCAGCAGGTATTTTTGCATATGAGCCATGTAGTATCTTGAGTTGATAGTTGATGAAGTCGCGTCCTATATCTTTAATTTTTATAAGTTGTAGTTGTATATAAGAATTAGTTCATCTTAGAACATTGTCCTTGATCTTGTTCATGAGCTAGTATTAACCATATCTGTGCATTTGGTGTCCTATGCTAATTGTAAGCTTATGTTGGTTTACAAAAAGTATCATCCTACAGTTTCATTTGCAAGTTGTTGTTTTTGGTAATGATGCTTAATGATCCCAAAGATCTTTTGTTGATGCCCACACTTTCAGCACTGAATCTGGATGCACAAGTTCCAGTTTATCCACTACGATTATTGTCTAGGAACTGCATGATGAAATGACATGATTTATTTAACAGCATTGAGAGTATTTTTAGCAACTATGAGCATGTTATGAAGAACTTGGTCATTTGTTTCTTTTACTCCATATCATGCTTTTCCCCAGTAATTATTTTGTGATGTAAGCAGGTCATGTGTTTGCATCCATTACTGCCACCTAAAGACTAGGAAAGTTTTTATACAACGAAACATGAGTATCAATATTATGACCACATCCACGGGAGTGGAAAACAAGAATTAGTTGTGTCCATTATATAAAAACTTTCCTAGTCTTTAGGTGGCAGTACTCACATGATCCTGTAAATTATATATTAAAATTTTTAGATTAGTACCCACATGATCCTTTGAAACATGAGTATCAATATTATGACCTCATCCACGGGAGTGGAAAACAAGAATTAGTGTTGTCCAAAGGATCATGTGGGTACTAATCTAAAAATTTTAATATATAATTTACAGGGTTCTCTAAGAAATGGTTTGAGCAGCAATTTTTTTTTCCTTTGATGCAACTAATCATCTTTTTTTTTTTTTGCTTGTGAGGCAGCATGCTGCTATCCCGGTGTAAGGTTGTGTACTATACATTATTCAGTTGGTTGTATGGGTTGGTGGGATCTTCTGCACATCTTGCAATGGTGAACTCCTCATGGACCAGATCACATATAGAGAGTCTGTGGAAAATTCCTCGACGCATTAAGAGAGTATACCCTCCCTGTGATACTTCATCTCTTCAGGTATATAATTTCTCAGGTTCTGCTTATTTTTTCCAAGCTTCTCTAATCCTCTGTTATCTTTTAACTTCTGGATCTTCTAATGCCAGTATAAGTTTGACTTAACAAGTTTTTCTGTTGCAAAACTTTTTTTTTGTTCATTGAAGTTTATAGGTAAGAACGTAAATGAACAAGTAATAGATAATTTAGTCACTAAGATCCTTATATCATGGTAAATTTTGTAGTGATAGTGAAGATTCAACTATTGTCATGGGAACAACTTTAAATATTTAAAGGTAAGGCTGCGTACATTGACCCTTCTCAGACCCCGCATTGGTCGGAGCCTCCTGCATTCGGTATGCCCTCTTCGGTGAAGATTCAACTATTGTGTGTGGCAATCATGTTTTAAGTGATTGACATAAGCATGTCAATCTAGAATACATTTGTGGGGAGTGATATTCTAATAAATCTTTCTTACTCCTGTGGAATTCATATTATAGTTCTTCCTCCTCAATATGTGATTGACATTATGTCCCAATTGAACTTCAAAAATCTCCTTGGGGATTTGACAAAAGTTTTCAGTCGGTTGGTGTGGATTTTTGGCCAAAGCAATTTGACATGAAAGGAACCTATAGGTGACACATTGAAAGACCAACATCATTCTGCAGTTTAAGATTGTGTAACCAGGAGACTCTTTCTAACTTCCTAAAACTAGACATTAATGAAAATGAAGGGGAAAAACAAGCATTTATATATCGTGAATTTACTCTGCACAGTTATGTTGAGCCAAAGAACAATAATCAAGTGCCAAATGCATCACAGCCTAATTTTGTGTGAACTTTGGATGTTTTGAAAATTTTCATGTTTCACCTTTTAACTAAATGTGTCTTGTTACCTGCAATTGTTTTTAAAAAAAATTAGCAATTTGGGCATGTCAAGCAAGTTATTTCCATCTTCTAGCTTCACAAAGTCATTCACTGGCAGAGATTCATTTTACTCTCATTGATGACAAAATCTCCTGAATGTCCAAGCAGTTGCTTCCACTGGAAAGGCCAGTTAGAAGTCCTGTGATTATATCCGTTGCCCAATTTCGCCCGGAGAAGGTAATTTTTGTAAATGCTCTCATCACTTGCATGCATCAAGTAGTCATATGATTGGTTGATACTGAAATATTTCTTGTACAACTTGGTTCTTGTGAAGGCCCATGGCCTTCAGCTGGAGGCATTTGCACTTGCTTTTAGAAGACTGGACCAGGACTTGCCTAGACCAAAGCTCCTATTTGTGGGTAGTTGTCGAAATAAGCAGGATGAAGAAAGATTGCAGAAGCTCAAACACAGATCCAAGGAACTAAGTATTGATGACTATGTGGAGTTCCACAGGGATGTTATGTATAGGTTTGATTTGCATCACTGCTTGTTTAAATTCATTTCTTTTCAGAACATGGTATTTGGCATGCACTATTGATCATTCCTAGTTGCTAGGCAATCTCAAGTTTTGGATTCTCTTTTTAGTCTCTAGATTTGTTTGTACTATATTTTATTAACAGTCTATGCTCTTTGTGTTACTATACTTTGAATGTTTACGCCTGCACTTTTATGTTTAGTCCCTTTTGAGAGGAATGTGAAATACATTTTCTTAATGCTCTTAAGTGCATTGCCTTAATGCTATCTTTGGTGCATAAATTATAATTTCATTTATTGTTTGACATATTGACACAAGGTATCTTTGAGCTGTTTACTGAAACAGGGACCTAGTCCAGCTTCTGGGAGGTGCTGTTGCAGGACTCCACTCCATGATAGATGAGCATTTTGGAATTAGCATTGTAGAGTACATGGCAGCCGGTGTGATACCAATTGGTTAGTGCATATAAGCTCTCATCATACTGTTTACCCAGAGCAAGGTGTGTGTTCCACTGACAATATTGTGCTTCCCATTCAGCCCATAACTCAGCAGGTCCCAAGATGGATATAGTGTTAAATGAAGGAGGACATCGAACAGGTTTTCTAGCTTCAAGCAAAGAGGAATACGCTGAAGCTATTCTCAAGGTACTTAAGATGCCAGAGCCAGAAAGGCTTGCAATAGCCGCAGCTGCTAGAAAGCGAGCTCAAAGGTTCTCAGAGCAAAAGTTCTTTGAGGACTTTGAGGCTGCAGTTCAGCCTATCCTAGCACCCAAAGCTTCTTCATGAACTCAGACCGATTGGCTTGTGTTTTTACTTGTTTTCTTTCCCATAAGAGAGGTGTCTTCAAATTGTGTCATGGTCCACATATGCCAATTATGTTACATATGATAAGTTTTCTTTTCTTTTGACAAATCCTGTAACTTTATAGTTAAACATTGTAATTGCCATGACTATTAGTTAAACATTCTTAGCAATTGGAAGTTACACTTGAGGATAAAAGCAACAGTTCTGTTCTTCTCAAGTCTTTTGTTCTTCAGCTGCAGTTGATGTAGTATAATTTGCCTGAAGCAAAATAACTGCTGCATGTTGACAATCCTGTGTTCTTTCAGGTATTCTGGTTTTTTGATGTAGCTTGTTGGAATTATTGCAGACTTCACATCCATATCATCTCTTCCTCAGCAGCCAGTCTTATTCCTGTCATCCACATATCTCCTCTGTTGATTCTTCTCACTCCTTTAAAGCTTCAGTCATTTTTGCATCTGCAGACCCGATTTCAATCTTCTGATTTTGGTTCTTGTGGTCTCAGCTTGAGTGATTTGGCCGTGCGAGACTAGCATCGAGGGTATGTTTGACGAAATCCCTTAATGTTCAAATTTAAATATATTTTGATGGGAAGGTATCTGCAGTTAGCAAGAATATTCTATATTTGGAGAATACTTTCATTGGAATTTGGTGTTGATATGATATTTTCGTTAGGAAGCAGAACTTTTTACTCCTTTCATAAAACTTATTGTTGACTCCTTTCAAATACAAACTTTTTGAGCCTGAGAAATCATCTATAATTAACCAGACACCACCTGCAATATCAAGTTAATTACCACTGTCAATGAGATCTAAAAGCTAACTTAGAGATGAGATAGGAGCAGGAGCTATACATTTATGTTCTTGATACAACAATGTATCATTCTTGTCTCATTTGCTAGTTCTTGATAGCATCATCTGATGGTTAAAACAATTTCATTATAAATGCAAAATCTCATTTTGCACTACAAAATCTCTCGACAATGATGCTCATATTGAATGTTCTATGGTTTCATACATGATATATATTTGATTGCACATTTAGTGCATCAAGGACATCCAAATTAGCAGCGGTGAATTCTAGGGAAGAAACTACTACCTGTGATGCCATGGCTTTCAAGCACACTAAACTTACAAAAGATGAAATGCTTTTAGATATACAAGATCATGGTTTCCTCACTAATTTTGTTAAATGAGTGAGGAAACTATGGTTCCTTTGCCTGTAGTTGTACCAGCTGACCCTATCAGATGATTGTCCTTAATAAGATGTACCCTCATTTTGGGGCCACATTGTAGACAAGACGTTCTAATAGATCATCCAAGAGCTGGATGTCCACAGACTCTACCTGCTATAGGAATCAATCACCATCAACTACAACCATAAAGCCATAAGCAACCAGATAACATAACAGGGCTTACAGTGATTTTTTACTCACTTATTTTGTGAAATCAACCTTCAAGCAAAGCAACTACCTCACATGACAAAATGATAAGAGAGATCCAGGCCAATGAGAAAAATATGTACCTCACATGACAAAATATAAGAGAGATCCAGGCCAATGTGAATATACATACACACACATATACATATATACATATTAGATAAATTTTATTTGGCATGCATCATGGTGCAGCCAAATGTTAAACCTATGTGACAGCCTAGAAACCTATATCGCAATTGATGATGGATGTTATTTGTAATGTAAACCATTTTTAGTTGAAGCGGATTGTGTTGAAGTATATTCCTTCTTGGTTCTACGTCAACCTATTATTTATACGTTATCCTAAAGGAGGATTTCCATAAAGTTTGACAGATTATTTATGTTGTGCCATTTGAATACACTGACAGATCAAAGATGGATTTGCGGAGGGGAAAGATCTGGTTGTCACTATGATGTCTGCTATGGGTGAAGAACAGATCTGTGCTCTCAAGGACATTGGTCCCAAGTAGTTCTTGGCCTCACGAATCCAGGTTATCTTATTTAGTATGCAAGAGATTCTTTGGGACTCGAAAGAATGTTGGATGGTCACTCTTTGTTCATTTGGCCTTTATTCCAAGAGTAAAAAAGTCCTGCTTTGGTGCGTCGATTGGTAATTTATGTATTGGCTTAAAAATGGTTTTTCTTTTAACGAAATTTTCTGAGACGAGTGCTTGTAGAAATAATAATAATATTATTTTGATCTTATTATTTTCCTAGAGCTTGTCTTTTAACAGAACGTTTTGTATCTCCCATCTTTTGTGACGTCTGCTTTGCCTCGGTAGTAAACTTGGCGATTTGAAGTCCCTAGTGGGCTGCTGCCTTGCTTTAATATATGTGCCCTAGATGTAGCCAGGGTTTGGCTGAGTCTGACAACGACGTTTCAGTTACTGATGTTGATTGATTATCGGCATTAATATCAGATCAGATCGATATTTAAATTCTTGGATTTAGTTCGATCAGTATTGCAGCTTTGTGGTTGCACCAAATTATCCTCATGCTCGTACTGTTATCGTGATAGGATAAAATTTCCACATCACCCACCCGTCTCTAGGGTTTACGTGGCGTGATTCTGTTAGACTATATGGGTGACCCGTCCAGTGAGAAGCGACGTACCTGTGAGAATTACCTGCGTGATTCAATCGGGCTCGGGTCGTCCAGTTACTCGTGTGAGGAACCAATGGGGTGGGTCACCGGCTGTAACCGGTCACGAGCTACGTGACCGGTTGACGTCAGTGATTTCAATAGGCGCTCGGGCGAGGCGAGGTGAGGCCCAAGCGCCTCGCTTCATGTCCAGGCGCCTCACTTCAAAGAGGCGCCGCCTAGGCGCTCGCCCGAGCCCAGGAGTCAGGCGCTTCGGGCGAGCGCCTGGGTTAAACCAGGCGACCGAACCAGATTTTTAGGTCTGGTTCGGTTGTTAGTTGGTTCAATCGAACCAACTAAACCGATATACCCCCAACCCTAACCCTTACCCAACCCTAACCTGCCGCCGCTACCGCTGCCGATCCCGATCCCGATCGCGATCTCGCTGCTCGTCGCTCCTGCTCCCGCTACCGCTGCTCGCCGCTGTCGCTGCTCGCGCCTCCCGCGAGCCTTCCCGCTGCTCGCGCCTCTCTCGAGCCCTCCCGCTGCTCGCGCCTCCCGCGAGCCCTCTCGCTGCTCGCGCCTCCCGCGAGCCCTCTCGCTGCTCGCGCCTCCTGCGAGCCCTCCCGCAAGCCTTCCTGCTGCTCGCGCCTCCCGCTGCTCGCGCCTCCCGCGAGCCCTCTCGTTGCTCGTGCCTTCCGCTCCCTTTCCCTTTCCCGCTGTCGCTGCCGTCGCTCGCCGCTGCTGTTGCCGCCGCTCGCCGCTGTTGCTGCCGCCGCTCGCCGCTGCTTCCTCGATGATTAATTTTTTGTTAATAGATTAATAATATATTATTTTGATTTTAATGTTGTTAATTTTTATTTATTTAAAATTATTAATTATATTATATATTTTTATATTTTAGCGCCTCGCTTCGCTCGGGCAAGCGCCTGGCGCCTCGGGCGTTTGTGGACCTTGGCGCCTTTTGGCGCCTAGCGCTTTTTAAATCACTGGCTGCATGGTTCCATATCACTTAAAATAATAAAAAATTATTGACAAATGCTGAAACATATGGTCTGATACTGGTCCTTCATTGGAAAGATACATAGTGGTTACGGCATACCAGCTCAAGCAACATTTGAAAACTTGGCCATTGTCATATCAGTATACTGCATTAATCAGTGTCTCACTTAAAAAACATGCTTACAGTATATTTTTTTTTCTTCTTTGCATGTGCAGCTTGGTGTATTAGACCCCACATAGGGGGTCTCACTTCAAAATAAATACCAACAAGAATCACAAATACTGGTCTCACTAAAAAAAATGCTAATATTTCATGGTTCAACTTGACGCATCAGACCACAAATAGGGGGTCAACCATCATGCCAGTTGGATGTTGTACAATCATATATCAATAACATCTCTTTTCAAACTGTTCTTTTGTCAGAATTGGCATCTCTAGAAGCAGTCTTCAAAACTTAGAGAAAAAAATAATTCACTAAAATCATTTGTTGGATAAGAAAGAGAATTCAGAGCCAATCATAGAATTAAGTGCTTAAAATCACAACCTTCATTTATGGGCTACTAGTGATCAAATATCCTAATTGAACTGTATTCTAATCAAATCCAAAATATTGCATAGATAAATAAGATATTTAATAAAATAATTATAAGAATAAGCAAAAAGATAATTAATGGCTGCTATCCTACTCTCTCCCTGTTTAGGCTATCTCTACTTGCCACCTTATTTTGGTAACCAACTCTTAAAGTAGGGTCGGATGCCTAGTTCCAGCCTGGTAGATCCTGGTTCAGGCGCAAAAGGACTGCTGGCCTTTTTAAGATTCTGTTTAACCCCTATCAAGCTTTGCTTTCTTTTTCTCAAACAGAACAAAATAATCAACATAACTATCTAAGATCCTAAGCGAGGAATAATGATAATCCTGATGTGAAATACTGTGTTTGAGAAAGAAACTAGAGTCACATTTAGAAAAAAATCTTTCGCTTGTGAATGAATAAGCATAATCAACAAAATAAAAACAACTTGACAAACTAAAGTCCTTTCCAAATGACCACACATTCAATAATCTAAACGTTACAGAATAAGGGAATACAAAGAGGCCATTATGCTATGTATATCAACCTATTGACCTGTGATGAGATGGAATATGCGATGAACTGTGATATGTGCTCGGGAATTAAAAGAATAATTTACTAGTACAACTTAATCATTGTCTGAACTAAAGACCTTTCAAAACTCCATCATGGCTGCCCATTGCAATTAATCTCTATCGTTCACTACACACCACTCAAGTGTATAATTATATTCACAGAAGACTTACCACTCAAGCAACAGATTCAGTGGGAACAAAAGCGGATTACATGACAACTTCATCATTGAAATGTGACACAAATAAATCTTAAGAAAGAAACATCTCTTCCATTTGGAATTTAAAGAACATTGAATTATACCATCTATACAAACATATAGCTATCACTACTTTTTTTATTCATGTTTATGAGCATTGGACAAGGTAACTGAATCTATGTAATGTACCCTTACTTTTGCAATAAGTAAACAATAAAAGTAGTTCATAGACCAAAGGTATGGCACATCACACAACAATGCATCCTAAAATTATATGTAAATGTCTACCATAGGGGGTGGAACATACAAAACTGTACATGGAGACATCTCATACAAAAATATAGAACATGCACATCAACATATCGTCTGACACCACATAGTTTGGCCAAAATTGCTTTGTCAAAGCTCTAATAAAGCTATCAGGATGATTGACAAGACATTCTATGACTTACTAATAATAATATGACAAATCAAATGCACAATTGCCAGATAAAAGTAACTACTGATGGAAACCATATGCAAAAACTTTATTGAAGATTTGGAATTGAACTAAGCTTGTGGCAGAAAAACCTCAAGCATTCATTGCCACTATAAAGTGATGCAAGTTAATTATCTCCAGCTATATTTCAGATTCAGAAGCCCCAAAGACAATTCAAATGGGTATTAATCAGATGGATACTCTATCAAGAATTACAGGAACAATACCTGATCCCCTTGCTGCTTCCACCCCAGTCAGAATAGCTCACTATAAGCTTCTGAAGTTGCCAAACTCCTCGCAGTGCCATCTCTTTAAAGCTAGATCACAAGATACCACCTGAAACAGAAAAAAAGAAGATTACACTTGACCACAAAGATTGCAGATAGGGGAGCAGTGCCTGATCTTCCAAATCTACATATGCATTTAGGTTATTCTTACTATGCATGATTATGAAAAATTTGTAAAAAAAAATTAATGTTTATCTATTCTTTGAACTATGCGCAAAAAAGAAGGATCTAACCTTGCTGTTATTAACTTAGTTGAAGTTGTATAATCATTCAATTGTATTTTAGCTTCAAGGTAAAAGTATCTCAAATGACATTTTTTTTCATTTTCAATTTTATGTTGCATCATTTTAACTTTAAATGTTAAAATGACAATTAACATATATCTTCAATGTGGTTGTTTGGCATTTGACTACCTATTTTCATCTTCACACGTAGAAGATATATGTTAATCATCTATCTAATCAAATCTATGTTTAGAGATCAGTTATTATACCAAGAAGCTACAAGTTCAAATAGCCAAATATGTGCTTGATCGTAATGAAAATCTTGAAGATTCTTTAATCTTTCTATCAAGCCAGAAAAAAAGTAAATCGAGACACATCAAGTATGAACAGAACAACCCCAAAATCGATAAATTATCAATCGCGAGTTACAAATTACGAGACCGACAAGGTCAGTATTCCATATGCAATTCCATCTATGATATAGCAACAGAAAAGAAGTGCTCCCAAATAAACCCATTCCAAGCATCGACATGAAGCAGAACCAAGAGAACAAGCATCCTATGCCAGTAAACAAGATAACAACAGGAGCAAGGAATGAAGCAAGAAGGCGAACATCAAACCAAACCGTGACCAAGATAAGATGTGAGAGAGAGAGAGAGAGAGAGAGAGAGAGAAGAGGAGGAGGCAGGACTGACTTCGTCGGAGCTGGGAGGCGATGTGAGGAACGGCGGCGCAATCCAACGTTTTGGGGACAGAAGAGGACGAGTCCGCGAGACGAACGGTACGGATTGATTCGAACCGGCATTGTTGCACCTTTTTACACATATATCCCCGCGAAGATTAGAAAATATCATATTTACCCCTACGAATTCTAATTATATACATATATATAATCCTTCGTATATTAAATACCATAAAATATGAAAATATTGATTCGAAAGAATATTTTTCGAATAATAATGTTAATTGGTATTTAAATGTCTCTATGAAATAATGGATTAAACATAAGGCTATAAACGTAAATATAAGCCTTCTTTTCGTCGCTGGAAATAAGCAGTCTATGCCCGTCTGTGTTGCTCCCTTTGAGCCCAGTTAACCGTCGCTCTCTTCCACTTTTGGCCTTCAAATGGCGAAAGAGCCTCCCTAGATTGATTGGAAAGTGGTGCTCCCCGGGATGGGCGACGCACCGCCGCCGGAGGTCGAGGTGATCGCGGCAGCGCCTGGCCTGGGGGAGGCGGCGCAGGCCCAGGCCTCGGAGCTCGCTCAGATCTCCGATCATGAGTTGCAGGGGAAGATCCAGCGGGTGCTGAATCTTCTCTCGTCGGATATCGCGAGCCGGTTGGCCGACATGGGCGCCAAGTTGCGGGCCAGCCTCTGCCAGATGCAGACAGAACTTGATCGGAGGAAGCTTGTGTATGTCCCCAAGGTACGTTGATGATTCCCTTGATAGATATGTGTGTATCTTTGATGTCGTGGTTGAAAGATTTTGGGTGCGATCATTGGGAGAAGAGGAGATGAAGATCAGAACCAAGACTGCTGTGAGAGAAGAGGGCGAGCGTGTCGTAGGTTTTTAGTTTTGGTAAAGCATTTTTGCCACAGAGGCAAAAAGATAGGGTTTTGGGAGTAGATTCATCAACAGACGAATAGTTCATTCCTACTACCCCCAGGAACAGACATAATATTCAACAAGATACATGAGAAAGAAAACATGGTTTTGACATCTTTTAAAGAAACCCGTACCCCAGTTAAAATGTAAAAAATATATAAAACCCAAATAAACTTCAAATCAAAGTTTGTTATACTGCTCGGTACAGGCGATACTTATCAGTTCGATAGAGGACCAGTATAGATAGTACATCAGTATGCCCCATTGTATCATTTGTCGGTGTGTTTGGTATAGTTTGGTACAGCTTGGTATGTACCATACCGATAACTAATCGGTACACCAGTACAAATTGGTAAAACAAACCATGCTTCAAATATTGGTACATACCAATAAGTTATCCACGGATGATGGGAGAGTATGTAGTTAATCAAGGTCGGTAAACTCGATTTGGTGGCAATTGATGATTGTCTTTCTCTTTTATCTGGTTTTTTGCCCTCTCTTCAGTCGTATTTACTCTTGTCTGTGCTGTTTAACTAATGGCTGAGTAAATTGGTAATCTAGAACACAAATCTAACCAGTCTTAAAATTTTTGTGGAGTTATTAAGAAAAATCCAATCATTTTTGGTTGTTTTGAAATTCCCCTTCCCAAGTTCTTGTTATTCCAAATAAAGGATTTTAATAAAATTGAATGTAAATTATTAATTCCATAATTTTCTCGTTCCAAGGAAGATGAAGAGTGCATCATGTTGGAACAGATATAAAGAATACAGGGAATATAATTTTTTGTTGCTTTTTTTTTCAATGACAAGAGAAAGTGATATGAGTCACAAAATACAGAACATTGCCTAATGATTAGGTGATAGAGAGACAAATGAGAGGACTTTTAAGCATGGTTTGTCTTATCGAACCGTACCAGTGTATCGATCAACTGTCGGTACGGTATGTACCGGGCTATACCAAGCCATACGGAGTGTACTGACATACGGTACATGAGGCCGTATTAATATACCACCCATACCGGTCCCCTATCGAACTGGTATGTACCGTCCATACCGAGCGGTATGCTGCGTTACGGCAAACCTTGCTCTTAAGGAGGTCATAGCATAGGTGTACTTTGCAGTAAATGCAGATGGATATCTAGAACAGCAATGCTGTACTATGATTTCCTTATTTTAAATTAGAAAGAGCACAAGTTAGCATCCATGTCAAATGTCACTTAAGATGACCATCGAGTTTGGTTATTATAGAACTGTACAACACTAAAATTTACTTATCTCATAATTGATGAAGTCAATGGTATTTTCTGTTTTACTGTTCTTTTTTTCCAGGATGCTGGAGAATGCAATAGCATCACTCAGTCAAAAAACACAGAACCACAAGGTATAATTTGAGTCTTTTTCTGCATAATTTGGAAAACTCATTCTCAAGAGCAGAGGACTTGCACAATAATTTGGACAAGTTTTCTTTTCAGCTACTGTCATAAAGCATCATCATTTTGATGCCATTGTTACGCAATAAGTCATGATGTCAGTGAACTAATCAATTATGAAGATCATGATGTCAGTGAACTAATCAATTATTAAGATCCCTTGGATTTTTTGTTTCATCTAAATTTTTCTCAAGTCTTATGGATAATTTTCAGCTGTATGTTATTTTGTAACCTGTAATAATTAACATGCTACTCAATAATCCAGATATAGATATGTTTCTAGTTAAGCATTTCACATTTACATTTTTAGTTTTTCACATCATGAGAAGGAAAGGAAGCACTATTGACAAATGTATTTTTACTTCTTCCCCCTTCCTCTTTGAAGGTTGTATTATTCCATCTCATATATTGACTATCATGTAATAAAAGAAAAGGTTGTGAAGAATTTAACTTTGAAGATCATTCTTTCAGAAACTTAGTTGGAACCTCACATCTTGTTCTTTATGTTGGACACTTTAATAACTTGGGATGTGCTTTATGGTTTAGTGGAATGCATTAATACAATTCTTTTCTGAAGGTTGTTAGAGCTTGTTGCCTTGACCCTTGTTGGAGAATTATAATTTGTTTTATTGATGAGCAGTGGTGCAACTTCTATGGGTTCAGTCAGGTTGAAGGTCCCTCCTAACCTGAACCGCTGTTCGAATTTTCCAAACATTTCAGGTTGTGCAAGCAGGCTGGGTCAATATAGGTCTTCACTATTCAAGTTTTGTATAGCAAAAACTCAAACTTAAACATATAAGTATAAAAATGGTACTAAATGAACTCTCCTGATATCTTGCATATACCTGGTATTGCCAAACCAATTTGGGTCCACTAAACTTGGTCATGTCAAGTTTATTACTGATGAACAACTAGGAGTAGTCATCCATACTGTTTTGATGGCCAACCATTTATGGAACTGGTTATTTACATATCTCATAATATTGATTTATTTTGCCAATGAAATGCAGACCCGTATGCTAATTTTTCTAGAAGAATATCAATTTCTGAACTTAAAGATGTCCAACATAACTAGATCACATGGTCCAAATGCTAACTTCATGTATAAGTGTTGTTTCTGTCACAGGAATAAATAAAACCAAAGAAAAGGGAGGGAAAAATGAACAAGGAAAAATGCTAGCTGACCTGTTGACTGCCTGAAACCTTTAATTCTTTAAATTCGATATGTTACCAATAAAGAAGTTCTTTTCTTTATTATTTGAACTTTGCTATAGTACTTACTAATTTATCACAATTTGGTTGTATTTAGAGTTGCTTACTGTTCACTCACTATCAGGTATGGTTGAAAATTACAATGCAAATTATACAACAAAAAAATCTCCTTCACATGCATTTTCTTCCCAGTTGATGGAGAAGTTAGAAGCCCAGGTGAATATCTGTCCTTGCTAAACTTCTAATGTTTGTCTAACTTCTCTAGCAAAGGTGTTTTCATATTATTTCATCAGGCAGATGCTGCATGCAATGAGGACTCGAAAGAAATCAGTCAAGACAAGGAAGAAGTTTCTGGAAAAGATAAATTAAAAAAGCCTGTGAGAGGACATCAAATTGTAATTTCTTCGCAGCCAACTAGGTTTTCTTCCAGGAAAACTCCTTTCAGATGTGTTAGCAGCTTTTCTAAGAAAGACCAAGAGAGGTCCTCAAATGGTGATTGTAAGGATTTTGAATCTTTTGGTCCTTCTCCTAATGAAGGGAAAACCAACTCTGCTGGCAAAAGGTAACATTTAAATTTCTGTTGGAATTTTGATATTTTATTTTAGATTTCTATGTTCCTTTAGTGATAGTTGCTCAGATCAAGGATTCAATTTGTTCTAGTATCAATAACAATTCTTGGGTAGAGACCCACAATTGGATGAACTGTGTGTCAATACAACCCCTACTGATTGACATGGGTTTGGTCAGGGTAAGAGAAGAGGAGAATCAATAGAGATGGAAGAGGGGGGGAGGAGGCAAAGGAGGAGGAAGAGGCAAATGAAGAAGATGCAGAGGAGGAAGAGGCAACAACAATGACACAATGGGGACAACAAGGTGACTGCGATGCTGCAAGGAGGTGGAGGAACAGCGGAGAGAGAGAGAGAGAGAGAGAGAGAAGAAAGGAAAATAGAGAAAGATAGTCGTGTGACAATTATCAGGGTATTGATATTGGGCAGTAGGTTGACCATTACCATTTGGCATTGGTCTGCTTACCATTTTGTAAGCCTGGTATGGGGAGTTTACCTGGTGGTGCAGTTGGACCGGTAAATACTGACTTGTACCGGTGGTATTTTAAACTGTGACTCAAATATTATTAATACTTTGATTGAGCTCAATTTTCTGCATCAAAGTTGATGTAGTGCTTTTGGCGTTATACTATGATAAATCTTAGAGGCTATC
The DNA here is from genome assembly GCF_036884655.1 of Musa acuminata AAA Group. Taxonomy (NCBI): domain Eukaryota; kingdom Viridiplantae; phylum Streptophyta; class Magnoliopsida; order Zingiberales; family Musaceae; genus Musa; species Musa acuminata. The sequence goes on along the minus strand of NC_088343.1, from coordinate 4,070,400 downwards.
TTCAAATTCAATATTATTTTGTAAATTTAAGTTATGGTGGCTGTGCTCTGCAAGAACTTTTCACTTAGAGCTAGTGGACAATCAAATGTTGATTGATGCTTATTCTTTCACTTACTCAAGATGATGCTAATGTATATACTGATTTGATACTTGTCAATGTTTCTAAAAGAAATAAAACAATATGCATTTACTGATTCTTTAAGCAAACTACTGCTTTTGAGACAATGTCCTCAACCTACAAGAATCAAGGATGGAAAAACATATTCATCAACAAACTATATCCATTTTAGGTGTTATATGAATGAAGTTCTGACCTTCTTTTCCCAATGAATAGGCAACCAACACCTGTCTGAAAAATACTTCAAGAAATCTCTGGTTCTGTCTCTTATATCAAGTTTGCTAAGGCATTAGAAAAATTGGAAGAGGGTTGAAACATGGCTAAATTTTGGCATGCTTTCTTCGAGAGGATGTTTGATCTACCATATTGTAACATTGATCAGAGTCTTCAAGATTTTCTATCATGATGTTATTTATTTGTTCACCTTACCTTTGATGTCTTTGTTCTTCTCTTTGCTAACGACAACATTTATAGGTTTCCTTGGAATAGCTAAATCGTGCTTTTTCCCTTGAACCATCTTTCTAGCTTGTTATGCTTCTCGTCAACTCTTTAGTTCTTTTGATGATTGTTCCGTGCATTTGCCCCCATTTATCCTTTATGTTCCATTCCTGTGGCCAAAAAAAGAGTTGATTGCTAAATTTTTTAACATGAAAAATACACCAATTTCCAAATATGTGAATCTAAAATGCATTTTGGTGGTTCCAATCCACCTGTGTTCGATGTACATCCAAATAATTGGTTTTCACACTGATGTTCCATGCTCTGTCTCACATTAATACATTAGATGAAGGCCTAAAAGTTAGATGTGAATTGATTCATGGTTATAGATTCTGATGAAGTTTTCCACTGGCTAGCTATCACCTTATGCAACTATCCTCTTTTTGGGCTTGGGGCCAGCAGTAAAACAATAACAATAAGCACACACAGGTCAAGTTATGTAGTAGTCCAGAATTAAATTTATTTTGGACTTATCATATCTAGGCCAAGTTCTCATAATAGAACAGACCAATAACGGCCTAGTGTACTAAAAGAGAGAAAATATGAGTAGAAAATATCTTTTTATTTTGAAAACTTTATGTGAGCATAAAAAAGCACAAATGACCAATTCATACCTTTGGTGATCCACTCTGGTAAATCAAGTCTGATTGTAGTTCTGTAAAATTCTGATCCTAGACAAAAAGGAGGCTTTCATAAATTTTCGATCAAATTGCTGAATAGGCTAACTATTTATTTGAGTTGAAATATCTTAGAAACACCAAAGTTTATATCAGAGTGTTGTTCAAAGACTTTTGGTCATGTAGTTGTCTTATTAATTACGTTTAATTTAATTAACGGTTAGTTGTTGGCAGTGATTGCAAAAGGCGCTCGGGCACTCGCCTAGGCGCTTGGGCGAGGCAAGGCGAGGCCCGAGTGCCTCGCAAATGTCCCAGGCGGCGCGCTTCAAACAGGCGTCGCCTAGGCGCTCGCCCGAGCCCAGGCGCTGGGCGCTTCGGGCGAGCGCCTGGGTAAACCAAGGCGACCGAACCAGAATTTTAGGTCTGGTTCGGTTGTTAGTTGGTTCAATCGAACCAACTAAACCGATATAACCCCAACTCTAACCATAACCCAACACTAACCTGCTGCCGCTGCCGCTCTCGATCCCGATCTCGATCGCGATCTCGTCGCTCGTCGCTCGCTGCCGCTGTCGCTGCTCGCGCCTCCCGCGAGCCCTCCCGCTGCTCGCGCCTCCCGCGAGCCTTCCCGCTGCTCGCGCCTTCCGCTCCCTTTCCCTTTCCCGCTGCCGCTGCCGCTGCCGTCGCTCGCCGCTGCTTCCTCGTTTCTCCATCAGGCTCAGTATACTCTTAATATTAAGTTTATTTGAATTTTGAAATGATTAATTTCTGTTAATAGATTAATAATATATTATTTTGATTTTAATGTTGTTAATTTTTATTTATTTGAAATTATTGTTAGGTTTCAATATAAATGACAAGTGTAGAGAGCAACTCAATAGAGTCTCCAATGGTATCAAAAAAAGATCTTGCATGGAAGTATAATAGCATATTTTTATTTAAAATTTTAAATAATTATATTATATATTTTTATAATTTAGCGCCTCGGGCGTTTGTGGACCTTGGCGCCTTTTGGTACCTAGCGCTTTTTAAATCACTGGTTGTTAGTGGTACCCTCATGCACCAGGTTTTATGAGTTGACTGAATGACCATTTAAAATTCCTTTGTATAGTGTTGCTGATTCATTTGCCAATACTGCAGGGAACTGTGGACAGACCAGTATGTATTGTTCAGCATTTTAGCACCTGAACCTCATGCTTTCACACTAGTCAATCGCATTGCCAATGGTGTGTCAATACATGAGTAGTTGTATACTGTCATGTGGCATGCCAGTGTGTTTTAGTACGCCTTGATAAAGGCAAATATTGCAATTTCTGCAGACCAATAATTCTACATATGTATGCACCTAAAACTGTTTACTATACAGTGAACATATATATATGCTAGGATGTATGGTTCTGAGGTGTAACAAATTTTATCTATGCCATAGATATCTGTGGTGCGATTCCATGCTGAAAACTGGCTTTGCAAAAACTAGGAAGAGCCTTTTCTTTCCTCTCTTAATATTGAAACAACGATTCACCAATTGTAGTTCCAACCTTTTGTCCTTCATTTCCTTAGCATGTTTAGGGAGCATCCATTTTTTGTCTAAATGACTCACAACAGATCCATTTAGGATTGTTTGATGTGCTTATAAATCAAAGTGTTATATCCTGTTTTCTCATAAATGTTATAGACCTTGTTATTAGTAAAAGTTGTGATGGGCTTTACTATTCGTGCATTGTTAGACAACAACTACCATGGTGAATTTTTGTGCAGACAAATATATCATTTCCAAGTAACAGAAAACTTAATCTGTTTTGTTGTTTGTTAAAACAGCTTGCGGTCCTAACAGTCTTAGTATAGCACATCCTTAGATGCATTGATTTCTGGAGAAATAATATTCACCTTTTTTATAATAATTTTTTTTCTTTTGTGTTTCATATCTTGCTTTAAGCATCTTTGCACTATGAAACTCAACATGTAATTGAAGATTGAAGATCTCTGTGAATAAGATCCATGAAAACATTTGCATTCTCATTGAACTGATTATCTATAAGCTTATATGTTATAGGTGAAACTTTGCTAAATATTTCCACTCAGATCTACTAGGAATTTTGCTCTATATTAATTATACTATTACAAATGTCTTGGATATAGGTAGAGGGTGACATAGGTTCAATCTATTTTATTTTGTTCCTTTAGTCACTGTAATGCTTCAAATTTATCCGACGATGTGCTTGAATCTTGTATCGTATAAAGCATTGACCAACATCTCATATGCATTTTCTTTTGATGATAATTTGTTTCTTGTTTGCAATACTTTCCTAGGAGGAGAGCTTCTGACTTGGAGGGCAGGAATTCAGTAGCCTTGAAGTTTAAGAAGGTGCATTGTGCTTGTTTATATTTTCCAAAGTGTATAGTTATATATTATTAGCAACTTCACAATTATTTTGTTTGAGTCCTATTTATGTGGATTGTCGAGTTTCAAAGTTTGACCATGAAAAGAGAAAAAGTAATTGATTTTATACCTAGATTCAAGTCTACTTAAACAGGACTTTAAACTTAAACCAAATCTATATATAATTCATTCAAAAAATGGACAGTAGTAGTGAAATTTTTTTTAAAAATCATCTTAATCTTAGAAACTAATCAACTATAAATGACTCAAGCTGGACCTTACTAAGGACTTTTCCGCAACTTATCCTGTGGTTATTTGCCATTGTTGCTATATGGTCTGTGGACTCTAATTTTAAAGGGCATGTATCTCTAAGACTCTAACATTGCTCTCTTTAATCTTTATCTAGTTTCTGATGTGGTTTGTCAATACATGTAAATATTAAGTTAATTATTTTTTATATTTGTAAATAGGTTCGTGAAGTTGTTCTAGTGGATGAAGAAGAATTCCATTCTAGACAGTCAACAGGAGTTGCCTCTGACAAATGGTGACACACTTTTGAACTTCTGTCTTCTCTTTATTGACAAATATCTGTTTAACCAAGTATGTTTTGCTAATGAGCAGTATGTTTTTTTTCTAGGAAGGAGATGATGGTTTATTATCCTTCAAGGTGCATAATCTCTATGATTAGTTGAATATACAACTTATTTGCCTATTATTAGCTCCAAATTCTCACAATTTAATATCTGCCATTGTTCACTTTACAACAGAGATGACCCTGAATCTGTTGAGCTCTCTTATGAGGACATAAAATGTCTAGATCCTGAATCATACTTGTCATCTCCCATAATAAATTTTTACATTCAGTAAGTAACCATCTCATATTCTCAAAAGTTTTTCTTGGAATGTCAAATGTACTTGATTCTTTCTGTACATCACAAATATTTTTCAAATATCTGTTATTTGACATGAATGGAAGTTCCACTCATTAAACCAATTGCATGGATGACCCTGGCCTAGCCTAAATCAGTATATTTTTGGAATTAAAACATCTTAAGATAAGGTGCCACACATTTTATTCCCCTGCAATCAGAATTTCCAGCTTTAATGACAATAGACATTTTCTATTATGGAACCACTGTGAAGAGTACATCTGCTCTATGACGAGAAAGAGACACTTTGTTTAAATGATTGAAGTTTTAACCTGCTTCAGTAAATCAGTTTGCTTATCTTCATAGTTTGGATTTTTTTGGATTAGTTTTCATGTGTTTCCAGTCAGTGTAGTATCTTAATTTAAAATTGTGTGTTTGCCATGTTCTGCTCATTTTTCAGTTGATAACTATCTCTGTGTCACTTGCATTCTTTAACCTATGTTTGATATTGCATCTTAATAGCTTTTATGTTTTCTAATTTTTCACATTCTTGTCCTTGGGCCTTGGGGAAGCTTAGTAGGAAATAGGAATCATCTCTTTTCTGCAAGGTGTCTAACTCTCTTCAGCTATTTTTTAATTCAATTGATTCTCGTTGTTTTTTAATGGTTGGACGATCCCGTGGTGTCGATTTCACTTTGGTCTATGCTTAGGCATGGATTGCTCTTCTGAGGCGTATGACCATACCAGTTGCTCAAGTACGGTCCAGGGGTCTTGTATGATGCTAAAAGTGCACTAATACACCCTAGCCACTGTTGTTTGCTCATATAGATCGACATGGCCTTATTAGTACTTTGCCTTTCAGTATGTACTGGTCTTTCATAGAACCAGGATAGGAACATTACTTGGAATGACAATCCTTTTTCTTATGCTGTTTTCATGTTTGCTCTGCATTTGCTTGGAATATCGTTAATGCATAGAATTTTTTTTATTTTGTTATGATCCACATTTACATAGTATTCACATTACTGTTTGTATATGGTGACCACTGCTTTGTTGCTTTAGGTACCTGCGAAGGCTTCTCTCTCCAGTTGAGAGACCAAAAGGGGATTATCATTTTTTCAACACCTACTTCTACAACAAACTTGAAGATGCTGTTTCATACAGGGTATCACTTTTTTTAACATGTTGAGATGATGATCTCTGTACCCACATATTGCAAATTTGTCTGAAGTAATGGAAGCTTTTTCCATGATTTATATATTGCAAATATGCTTGAAGTAATGGAAGCTTTTTCCACGATTTATTTTTTATCACCTCTGTAAGAATTTGAATAAAAATCTGTTGCTAAGGATATCTGGTGTTTATTCATGATGGATCTTGATGGCTTTTTGGTCTGATTTCTTTCATTCAGTAGGCTCTCTTAAGGATTGATGACAAGCTCTAAAGTTCTGCAGTATAACTTTCTTTGATTATTACTTGTTTGTCATTGTTAACATACCATCTTCCTTATCAGAAAAAAGGGTTCTCTTCAATAACATTTCTTGCTTCATGTTATGTTTGTAGCTCTTCTTGCGATTGCTAATATTTGTCTTTTCTACCGTTAGATGTGATGAGAAGTTGTGGGTTTATGTGTCCTTATATACAATTTGTTTGCATGGAATGCTTCTTGATCTTTATTTAGTTGTCTGATCCCCATAATTAGATGTCCAATCTACTGTTTGTAGTCAGTGGCCTATATTGGAATTGTAAAATTAGGCCCAATTTGCATTGCTTTGTTCAGGATTGTACTGTAGGACTTAAGATGACTGTGATGCATATTCTCAATGATTAATTCAAATTATAAAGTCAACTGTGTTTGATATTATGGAGTGGCCGAACCTTAAACCACCCCATGTGGACCTGACCTTGCATGTACTTAAGACAACAAAATTTTGGTTATAATTTTTATTTTTGACTGATCTTTGTCCAGTTTTTGTTTATTATTTTTTATCCTGATTATTTTATGATGTTTTAGAGCCTTATTTTATTTTTTAGTCCTTTTGATGCTAAAAAGTCATATTATGTATATAGATAGGTTAAATAAGTCCTTAAGCCTTTAGAAATTTTCTGGAAACTTCTAGAAGTGTCTTTAAATAGTATTTTTCAAAGTTATGAGATTTCCTGAAGGAAAAAAAATTGATCAGAGAGCAAGGCCTGAAGTTCATTCAATGTAATTCTTAGTATTAACACTTGGGGGAACTCTTCTTGAATTGGAGACACCATGGTAGAAGGGTCAAACATTATCTGTTGAAATATGCTAATTGTCATGTTGTCATGGTGACCTGCCGAAATAGCACTGAATTGGCACGGAAGGCACCTTACCATCACTGTGTGTGTATCAGAAAGCTAAAGGCTTTGACTCCGTTAGCACTTGGATATTTCTGAAATATTTTTTATGGCAACCACTTGTAACACAGTATCTGACTTATTATTTTAGCCTGTGTAGTTTTATAGAGTGGGTTTAATTGCCCGCAATGAAGTTTAGCTTTATAGCATAAGGATTACTTCATAGCATAAGGTTTACCTAGTTTGCCTCCTTTTTCTGTTTCACTCTATATTATAACTGACTTAATCTTTTACTTAGTAGGCTGACAAGGCATGTTTTGAGAAATTGAGGAGATGGTGGAAAGGTGTAAACATATTTCAAAAATCTTATATATTCATACCCGTCCATGGAGAGTTAAGTATTTTTTTCCCTCTTCTCGAGAATGAAGACTTTAAACTTTATATTCTATTTTTATGTGTTTGACATAATGATAATATCCATAAGAATTATATATTGACTAAAGAATTTAAGGAGAATCCTGCAGAGTTTTAGAAGACTTGCCAATTTGTTGAAATGATTGGTTTTCTATTCTGTATCACTTTATTCTGAGTGCCTGTCTAACCATTTGATGAAATCTTTCTGTGGCAAATTTCTCTGACAAAATTCCAAAGACTAACATAAGTCTTCTACATTCATGGACATTTGTTTTAAGAATATCTGATAGTGATAAAACATGTCCATCTGCCAGTGTAAATTATCAAAGCAGGGTCATTTTAATTTGTTATGCTGATTGCTGAGTTACAATAGGGGATGAGTTATACACTTTTCAAAGAGTGCATGCTATGTTTTGATAAAGAATATTGTCATCTTTCCCGTGGATCTATAAGCATCACCTGTCTTATCTTTTGGATTAATGACAGTAGTAGTCCATGTCAAACATATACTTAGTTTCTTGGTGTTAATATGTATGAAAACTGTTAGCATTATGTCTCATCTTCTATTAGCTGGATATCATGTCACATCTAGCTGGCCCTCATGAATTGACTATAAGGTCTATTTGGTTCATCACCTTCTGTCTTAACATTCTTCCACCCGAAAAAAGAACCACCTGTAGAAAAGTGAAAATAAGAAAGAAATGGTGTGTAGTTGGTGCAAGTTATATGAAGAATTTACAAAACTTCACCTTTTGCAGGTGGCCTTCCATGTTTCCCTTTGTTTGCTTGACTGCTTTGATCTCAGAAATTGCTAGTTCCATTAAGCTAACCCCCATAAATGGATCTAGAATGGGCTTGTGGTGCATCAATGAAGTATGACGCAAGCATACTGCTATTCATCCTGTCATAGGAACCCCATTTGAGCTCCTACAGTCACTGATTTTTCTTAGTTTATTAAGTAGCTAATTACTAAGGTGAACAATTCCTCTGAAGGAAATGTGGAGTCACAAGGGTTGAAGGTGGTTTTAGGGTGATGATTCTTTATTAACTAACTCCTTTTTCTTATCAGAACAAGTGAAATAGATATTCTGTTCAAATTTGAGTAGGCTGATCAGAGCTAGCTTTCTTGCATATTTTCTATTTATTAGCTTGACTACTACTGTCTTCTTCCTACTGATCTATAAATTCTCTTCAGCTGTGTTGTGTATTTAGAATATGCAATGAATGGTATCGTTGGCCATGACCTACACCCTAGTGTATTATTGAATTATGCATTGTGAAGGAAACTAATTCTTATTGTACTCAAAACACAAGGTATGGCTGGACTGGTACAGCCTGATCTATTCTGGCTTGTCATGTGAGGGTATACCGGAATATACCACATTACCGTTGGGGAAGGGAGAAGAGGGGAGGAAGAAGGAAGGGGAAAAAGAATAAGGAGGAGGAAGAAGAGGAAGAGGAAGTAGGATGAGGAAGAGGAGGTGGTGGAGAAGATGGAGAAGCAAAAAGAGGAGTACCAGATAAAGGAGGAAGAAGCAGAGGAACAGCGCATAAGGAGGAAGTAGTGCAAAAGAAGAGAAGGAAGAGGAAGGAGTAAGAGAAAGAAAGAGGAAGGAGGAGAAAGAGGAGGCAAGTATACCCGTAGGCAGCTATGCACGGCGGAGGTGTGTAGCGAGGTTGTGGCTTAGGCGTAGGCAGCTGTGCACAGTGGAGGTGTGCGACGAGGTAGGGGCAGAGGCATAGGCAGCTGTGTGTAACAGAGGTGTGCAGCATTGTGCGTGGCATGCACAAGACGATTAGGGTTAACACAGACAATGTTTTCCTTTTGATATGGGTGGACCGGACAGCAGACTGAGAGCGGTCTGCATACTGCTTCATGCCCGTACCGGTATGTACTGCCTGGTACCGGGCGAAACATCAATCCTTGTATCTTACAATAAATGCTTGAGGACATCTAGATTTGTAAAATTCTTTTGTTTATCTTTCTTTCTGCCAATTGAATAGTACTTGTTTATTTCAATTTTTTATTTAACTGGTAGTTTCATTGCTTGGACATTAATGGAATTTCAAAGATATGCAAATGATATTTTACGAAATGCTGTCATCTTCTTCCTGACATAATTTTTTGCTTTTCGTAATCAGTATGCATTGGAGCTTGGTGATTATTTGTATACCTGCAAAAGAAGATGAATGTGGTCCAATTGTACTTCACTTGGACTCGTTGGGAATTCATGATAGTTCTTCAATATTTGATGTCATCGAAAGGTAAGTTGTGCACGAGATTTTTAAAGAAAATGTACCTAGTGCACTGTATGTGTTCATGACAATGTTTCTGGAGTTGTTCATGACTCATTAACTGGGTAAATTTTGGACAAACAAACACTTGAATGCAGTTTTTGGAAAATTTAGTTAAAGTATAATCAAATTTAGACCAATTTTGACTTTCATCAAACATTCAGTCTATAAGAAATTTTCTCATTTTCAGGTGGAGGGAAAAACAAGCCATAGTTGCAACAGGATTTTATAATAATCAAATCAACTTCTTTAATTAAATATTAGACCTGTTTCATGATGCAAGTTCTTTGTTGCATATCGTGATATAAATATATCAGTCCATGTCATCGAATAGAAGTATTTCACAATGATGTTAGCATGCTTAATTTGTTACATGGAAAGATTGGAAACCAAATTCCTTTCTCTGTCCATGTGCCTTTTGCATTGTATGTCTTCTAATCGTAGTTTTCTCCATTTCTAAATGACACAAAAGCTAACTTACCTCTGATATTATAATGATTCTTTTTATAGCTACTCAACAAATCTAATATGCAGTTGCTAATTGCAGATTTTTTAAAGTGGAGTGGAATTACATAAATCAAATTTCTCCTCGTCCAGACCTTCCTATTTCAGAAAGGATATGGAGACATCTTTCACGTAGAATTGAAAAGAAAAAGATTAAGGTAAACCATTTCTCAGTGAGCTAGAAGAAATAATTTAAGCATTAAAGCATCTGTCAACACATAATTTGTCGTGACAAGAACCTTGCATTTTGTTACCATCATGCTGGTCTGTGGTGTTTATCTTTCATTTTCAAACATGAAAATGTTTGTAATATCTTTCTAGATTGATGTTGTGCATGTGATTCTTGTTGCTTCCAGTTTGGTGTTTGGATAAGTTGACTGTAATAAAAAATGTTCAGAAGAATCTCTCTCTATTAGTAGCTCATCGTGGAACATGTGGCAAAATTTTTTTGTCCTAACTTCTGAAAGCATCTGTTATCTGGTGGCATGTTACAAGGAAAATTAGGTGAACCTATGCTCTGGCTAGTGTTTTATATTTTTGACTGAGAATTATATTAATCTTTGGAATGCAGAAACTTGGATATTGTGTTATAGATGAAGATTACTAATTAGAAGTTAATAAAGGGAAATCATAAACTTGTTTTCAGAATGGGAAACCTTTAATAGTTTTTTTATATCTTTCTTTTGTTATATAGCAGAGCTGAAGATGATACTTCTTAAGAAGATTTAGTTATTATTTTGAGCATTGTATCTCGAACTATTGTGTATTAGTCAAGGTCTTTCAAAGTATCAGCTTCTTGAGAGCTGGAATTTGAAGTGTTCATGTTTGAATGTTGGCATTAAGAATCCTTTGGAGCTCCTTATAAGCTTTTATTAATTCAATGTGAACTTATAATGGTAATTATTTATATATGTCAACTAATCCCAGATTCTTCAATTACAACTTTGATAAAATAATTCCAAGCAAATGTGTAGAGATTAAAAAAAAATCATTGCTATTTTAATTTTATGCTTGTCACTGTCAGTACCAATTTCCATATAGAATGAGCTCTAGTTTCATATCTGCTTACTATTATCAGGTACCTCAGCAGAAGAATGAGTATGACTGTGGCCTTTTCGTGCTGTACTTCATGGAGAGGTTTATGGAAGAGGCACCTGAAAGGCTTAGAAAGAAAGATCTAGCTATGGTAGGCAACACATCCCAAAGTGCGCTATAGATATTGCTATATGCTGTTTTTAATTTCTTTTTTTTTATTATTTTCTGTCCTTGGCTTAAATAGTTTGATAGAAAGTGGTTCAGACCTGAAGATGCGTCTGGCCTGAGGAAGCGGATACGAGATCTTCTCCTTGAAGTATTTCGCAGTGGTAAGATCGAGGATGAACAAACAGAATCAACATCCTCTTCTAGCTTCTCCGAAGATGATTGACAGCAATGTTTTGAACCTTGCAACCTGTTTGGACACCTGAAGTGAACCTGAGAACTCCATGAGTTAGAGACAGCAAAGTAGAGGAGGCATATGAAAAGTGAAGAGGGGAAAAAAGAAGCCATGCCGTCACCAATTCATGTTTTCAGGAATATCTAAAAAGCCATTACTTGGTAAATTTTTGGTTGTGCATTAAATATTAGCACTCTCAGTTCATCGGCCTATCCCCACCACAGTAAAATTGTTCAGCAGCAAGCAGGAAAGCAGGCCTTGGAAGAACAGTGGGCCATGTTACTTGTTTAGCTCCTCCCAAGAGAAATATGTCATTTACATACAGTTTAGCTAATTTGTCCACGGAGAGAAGAAATATTGCGGCTAACAAAAGTGACTTGAAGCTTGCTAGAACATGCATAGGAAGAAAACAAATTATGTGAATATTTTACTGTAAATTCAGAAGATATTTTTATATCTGCATGAAAACATGCTTGGACAGAGGTGAGATGTATTGAAGCAGGTTGGATTTCATGTAGGGTAAACTGCCTTGTATCTGCATGGAAATATGCTTTGACAGAGGTGAGATGGATTTCATGTAGGGTAACTGCCTTACTTGATCTTTATTTCCTTCTTTATGTAGGATGGTCTAAAGTTTTAATTGCGTTCTACGGTTTGTTTTAATCAGCCTGGTCAAAGTGGCAATTTCAAAACACGTAGCTCCATAAAGCTAGATATGGTATTTTTGTTTATTTTTTAATAAGCTTTTATTCATGATGTTGTATGATAGCAATCAGTATAAAACCTTAGGGTTCTCTTCCAGCTCAAACGGATCTTTGTCATAGGACATCTTTCATAGAAATAGCAAAGCCTGAGGCAAAGCTTTCGTCACCCCCATTCTCTTTACATTGTTCTGAGATAAAAGAGTATTATAAAATGATTAGCGGATAATAAAATGATTACCGTCAAAATTAATGTGCCATGTTAAGGCCAAAACGAAGAGCAGAGATATATATGGCCGATGCAACCTTGCATTGGCAGCCGAGGCTCTTTCATTATTAGTAAGGGGGCTTATTAGGATGCACATGCAATTATGCAACAGTAACATGCAATCTTGGAGCACACTAATCAGATCAAATGGAAGAGGAAAGGGTCACATTACTTGAGAAAATTCATCCTGACATGTATAATATTGTACTCCAGATTCTAAAGAGGAAAAAAAGGAGGTATATTTAACATCAGTATAGATGACAGAAAAATAGGTGTATGTATCCCTTCTGTCCTAAACGGAGATCAATCCTTGGATGTACTACTGCTTCCAGGACCCTTTTTCCCACCGTATCTCTGTATGAGAGACAAATAAGTTTAAATGGAAATATAATCAGGTAATAAAACGAATGAAGAATCAAATTCATCTGACATTTTGGCTAACGTAAATAGAATGAATTTAATATAATGGTTATCCAAGCTGTCGGTTGTCCCAACTCCCAAGTATACAAAAGATCAAGCTAGGCTGCAATTCGCATTCTAACTACAATAACACAGGTTCTTTGCTGAGCTTACTAATGATCCTCCCATCCGTACCATTTTAAAATATTGATATGCATATCGCAAAAACAATTAATAAGAACAGTGAAGAAATTGTGCTGTATACTACTATGACACAGGAGTTCGTTGCTCAGTTCGATATGGCATATTGCAAAAACAAATAATAAGAACAGCGAAGAAATTGTGTTGTGTCAGAGGATGGTATGCTAAATCACTCACCTGCTTCCCTGTGTTGAATGGAACATACTTGTACTTTATCATATGTACGATTTGTCGCTTCATGGTTAGGACAAAAAGGACGATCCAATAACACAGAAGAATGGGCCAAAAGACAGGGACATCAAATACAGATAAGAAAGTCATCACAAAAGCCACACACAAAGCTTTTGTTATGGAGTACCTGCAAAAAGGAAGGAAAATTCAATTAAGTTCAAATTGCCCTACTAGATAGATATAACAAGAACTTTTTAGCAACAGAATATTTAGGACCAAATAGGAAGGTCAACCTCCAAAGTAGTCGCACGGATCAAAATACGAGGAGAAACATGTATATAAATTCTGCAAATAACAATCTTTATTTTCTCTCCACAGCTTCCCATCTGCACATGCATGTTTGTATAATTGTATTCTTAGCGTGCAAGATGGAAATCATATGGCCAGAAATACTGTCTGGTAAAATACAAAATTTAGAAACCAGATTGTGTTTGTTTTAAGTTAGGATCCACACTTCATGTGTTTTAAGTTAAGTGTGAATGTGCTCAGGCTTAGTCCATTAAATCTGAACCAAATGGCTCATAAAAGACACTTCTTTGTTGCAACTGGAACTTAGTCACTGAGACAATTAGCATGGATTTCTGACAAAAATAATTGGATTTAGTTCCATATTACAGTCAGGAAGTCTAAGCTAATAAATATGTTATGGCCATGATAATGGTAACCTACTTTCTTTGAAAGATATAACAAAGTCAATTCCAGACCAAGCTTAACTTATAAGAATGCAGTTGCCACCATCTGCCACTGAAAACAGTGATAAAAGGACCTAAAAAGAGGACAAACAGGGGAAACACATTTTAAAAATAAAAGAAATTGAGATTACCGGTTGCTAGTGTCAAATCTACCATTCCTTCCACTCTGTTAAAGCCTCCTCTACTTTCCATGCTTCCGTATGATAAGAAAAAGTACTAAAAGCTTCTATTGGATTTGGGTTTGTGAGAAATGAAGATCAGTAAAGAAGTAATAATTCGAGTACCGGCTTACTGGAGATCCCTATCCTCGAAAAGAGAGCTACCCGGAACTCAGCATGGTTACCAATGCCAAGGACTGTCACAGTAACATCAATGCAACCTGTTATCTAAAAACACTGCTCAACCATAAAATCTAGTTGACAGACTCATCGTCATAATATACACATTGATAACCAACTTTTTATGGCCTGCAAGATTAAGATTTAGAACATTTCACTTGTTGCTTTAAGTATAAGCTAAGCAACCTGACAAACAATATATTCTGGCATAGCCATGCCAACATGACCCAGAAAACATGATAATAAGTAGTTTACCATATACCATTTAACCAATATGTAGTGGCCCATCCCTCCTTCCTATGCGGAGTATTAGAATGTTCATTGCCTAAATCATTGATATTCTAGTGGGAACACTTGATACAACAAAAATCATCCTTTAACTTGAACAGGGACTATACCAGGATGACACCCCATCTCAGCATGCATATGAAAGCCCTTATCTATACACATGCAGACCCCCATAGAGTAGGTTGAAAGTGTCCTCTAACAGCATTTGTATTGACTTGGGCAACCAAATAGGCTAAATGAATTGTACTGAGTGGGTTGCCAATGTGCTTAAAATGCTTTATTCAAATCCATCATAGACTAGTCATATTTCTCCTTATCCATTCCTCATTTCCCGATACCAAACTATTGGGATTGTCAATCGTACCCCACATCCTTGCATCTCGCCAATCTGATGGTAACCAAAACGAAAGCCATGATGCATCCTTCTTATCGTAGCAACCATTCCAGTGGAGATTTTAAATGGCTTTGTAATTCATGGCTAACAAAGTTTAAGGAGCCACTGAATTGAAGCTTGAAAGAAATGACAAGAGTATTGATTCTTATTTGGTCCACATGAATACTTTGAAAAGTTACATATGAGGTCAGTTTGAAGATTGGGCATTAGGCCCAAATTGACATTGGGTTATGAGGCCCAAAATAGTTCAAGATTTTGTAACCACCTGATTGATTTGATTAGTTACTTACTGCATCTATCTATTGTTACAAATTATGAGGTCAGTTGGCCAGCATGACAATTAAACTTTAAACTCCAGTGAAAGCCTTAAAGTCACTACAGTGAGTTGAGTTGCATTGAAACGATGACCAGAAAATTTCCAGGAATTCAGAACATACAAGGGGAGAAGAAGGAAAAGCAATAAAACATCATCAGAGCAATCAGCGTAATAAAGAAAAAGTTCTTAGCACCATTCCCGATACTTGAACCATAAAACATAATCTTGAACATAGTTTTTGGATTGTGCAATACGAGGCTTGATTTTCATTTAGATTAGGAGTAGAAAGGATAAATAATGCCATACAAAAGGAAACTGCACGATATCAAGAAGTACATTAAACGGTCACAAGATGGATCAATTTGAAGGCAACAAAGAGCTAATTGATAGTCACAGTGGCTAGACATATCAAACTGCCTTTTTCTTTTAACATAACAACTTATACCTTGCAGTAGCAGGACAAACCATAAGAAAAGATGCACCTCAATGTAACAACAGTTTGAGCACCAGGACAAAAAATAAAGGGCTCTCAAGAGAATAATATTATCTAATTTTCAGATTGCAATAGGCAACACAACATCTTCTTCAACTGGCCTTTGGATACTGATTGATACTAGAGCTAAACTAACATGACTACGCAGCTCCGGTTGTCTAAGTTAACCAATAGTCATAGATAGAGAAGAAGACTGCAGACAGGTTTTGTTGATGGACATACATGATTGCAAACAAACATTAAATCACAGAAAATTTTCAGAAAATAGAAAAGGATGACAAAAGAGATTATAAGCCGATTACCATAGGATTAGATGAAAAGACAATGAATATGAGGAAAATACCCTATAAAACACAAATGTACTCAAGAATTTGAGATCGAGAAAGGTATGTCGAGTTACCAGAACTTGAACTCAGGAAGACGGCGAATGAAGGGTTTGAACTCATCAGATCCCCTCGTCGGCAGCGAAAGCCCATCCGACGCCTCCAGTTCCGGATCCACCATCGGCGAGAGGAACCCAATCAAGAGATTCAGCAGATAGATCCCGAGCCCGTAGGTCACAATGTAGAAGCCCTGGACGAAGTAGACGCGCAGAGAGTAGATGAGCGCCACCGCCGTGGTCCCGAGCCATCGGCCGACGGTGTGGGGAGTAGATCTATCCAAGTAGTGCTGGAAAACCCTAGAAAAATCGCTTCTCCATTTCGCCAGCGGCACCGACGCCGCTGCTCCTACGTCGCCAAAACTTCCATCCATAGATTAGATGAACTGTTAACCCAAAAGAAAAATAAAAGAAGATAACACAATCTTCCTTCAAGAACTCCATCCAGAGTTCAGATCTAAACGAAAAAGATCCGAATGAATGGTCAGATATGGATCCGGATGGGAATGGGAACTCACCTACAAATACCGTAGGGATCCCCGCGATTCAGTGCCAAATGAGGCAGCGTGATGAGAGATCCTTGGACAACGGAATGGAAGGCAACCGGCGAGGGGGGGAGAAGAGGATCCACCGGCGAGATTGGAGGCAGAAGGAAGGCGTCGCCGGAATGGGAATCGTGGGAAAGAGTGAACGGCCGCTGGCTTTGGCGTTGTGTGTGTTTACGTGTGAGGGTCTAAAAATAAAAGTAATTAAAATATTTATAAAAAGGGTGCATTTTCGAATAAACAAATCCGTAAGTTTTAAAATTTTTTACCCTATTTTAAAAAAAATCTCAAACAATATCCCAAACCACCTGAAATAATTATTTTATCCTTATCTTTTTATGTAAAATAAAAGATAAAAAGATAATTTTAATATTTGATGACGGACTTCGTGGTGGCGGATAACACTAGTGTCAACGTCGATGTAGTTGCAAGGTAATTTTGACATTCGATGACGGACTCGATGATGGTGGACAGTGCCAGTGTCAACGTCGACGTAGTTGTCTTTATCCTTTCGATGACAATAAAGTTCGCTCTCATCACGACACTACCCACCTCAACGAGGATAGCATTTCTCATGCTAATATCGTTGTCTCATTGGCCCCCAAGAGAAACGAAAGGTGAGTCCTTGAGACATACTATCAGCCTAACACTTATGTGTTCTTCTAAGCTTCGCTTATGCATCGACATGACTCACCTCATCTCTACCCTATGCCATGATCCCCTTAGTTACAATTGACACAAGGATGACGACGAGAAGGAGACCCGACAGAGGCGATGAATGAGACACTCTCGGAAAGTGGCTCCTTAGTCTTATCTACCATAAGTACAGCATTGACCCTTTATTCGCTCTACATCTACGTCGACACTGCATTTATGTTGGATCCGATGCAGTTGTAAAGAGGTGAAAAGGTCGACACTGCGTTTCAGGTAAATGAGGTTGAGGAGCAACCTTCCAAGAGTGTCCTAGTCATTATCCTTGTTGAGTCTCCTTTTTGTCGTCGTCCTCACGTCGGTTATCGCTAGGGGGACGAGGGTGTTGAGCAAACACGAGGTGGGCTATATTGGTGTGTAAGCGGAGCCCAGAACAAGACGCAAGTGTTGAGTCAACAACATATCTCGAGGACTCGACCTTTCATTCCTTCTGGGAGCATAGAGGCGACGATATTGACGTGGGTAGTGTCACTGTGAGAGTGGACCTTATCATCATCCAAGGCGACTAGGCAATTACATTGACATCGAGGGCAATAATGCTATCGTCTACCACCACCTACACAAGTGGTGTTGTCATTCCCCATCACCTAGTCCATTACTAAACGTTAAAGTTATCGTTTTATCCTTTATTTTTATATTTTTCATCAGTAAAACTAATATCGTTAGAGTAAATGAACATATATGTTTCACTTTCGTAACTATAAGGATACCATATAATTTTTTAAAATATAGAGAACGTAATATTAGGCAGCTAACTATAAGATGTAATGTATAATTAACCCCAAAAATCATAACTGCTTGCTTTAAGAAAATATTCTTTGACTCAACAAATATTTTAATTTTTTTTTTATTATGACTCATATTAACATATCATATTAGAGTGATACCTATGTGAGCTAAAAAAATCTATAATTAGAATATATGGTGTAGAAAGAACAGAAAAAAATTTTTCATCACTCTAGAACAGATCCCCTTTATAGTCGAGCATCTAACTGCTTATGTTAAGAAAATATGAACAAATATTTTAATTTTTTTATTATGATTCATAATATATATATATATATATATATATATATATATATATATATATATATATATATATGTTTTTTGATAAAATATATGTTGTGCTTGAGAATAAGATAGAGAGACAATACAAAGAGATGGAGTTCTTTGTAGTTGCAGCGACCAACTCTGTTGCCATTGAATGATGCAAAGAGGAGGAGGATCACCAAAGAGAAATTACAAGTGCAGCCTAATCTTTCTTCCTTAGTACTTGATTTGTATTCTGGGAGAGGGGGACAGAATTATCACCACAAGGGCTTCAAAATCTTTCCCCCTCAATCTTATTTAACATTAGAATTTGTTTTATTTTTTTATGGAAAAAATATAATATGATGTTTGAAACTCTCAATCTGAGTCAACCCTAATATAATATGTCATCATCAATTTTCAAACCCTTAATTTCAAGTAAATGAGATGGGTACAGTGGCATAGTATCATCATAATATTAAAAATTTATAAGATGAATTTTTGAACCTCATGCATTATTATTATTATATTCATATTTTAGATGTAATGTTTATAGGTTGAGGATTTGAACCATTAACATAAGATAAGTGAATAGAATATATATATATATATATATATATATATATATATATATATATATATATATATATATATATATATATATATATATATATATATGAAACAGGAACAAGTATGTCTTAATTTCCAATGGCTAATAAATAATGTGTTAAATGACTCACCGAAGCTATTTAAAGATACTATCAAACTTTGAGGCGTGCATTCCGGCCATCCTCGTCTTCCCCCTCGGCACTCGGACATGCACAAAGTCAAACATAGACAAAGTCAACGGCTAAAAGAAAGGGGAATAAAAAGTCAAAGGAAGTGCAAGTCTTCCTCTCTCCCGCTCGTTCTCGTCGTGCATCGCTCGCCACCCAACCCGCCACCTCGGCAGCGATCCCAGCGTCATTTAAACTCCCCCATCTCTCCCTCTCCCTGTCATCGACATACGGGTCATTGGAGGTAATCAAGCTGCTTCTCCTGTTTCCTTGTCCTGTCCTCTCCTCTCCTGTTGGTCCATTGCTTTTCTGGTTGTCACTTGGATGCAGTGGCAAAGATCTAATCGTTGTGTTTTTGGATGGAAGTCAATTAGGGCTTTGAGTTCCTACTTTTGCTATTTAGATTCTTCTTCTTCTTCTTCTTCTTCTTATGACTTGTGGTTGCTAATGCTCGACACTTGACCAGTTTTCTGTCAATTACCAGGTCCAGACAAAAAGGTCAACATGGCTGAAGTCATGTCCGGACCTCTGGACCATCTACAAAAACATGGTATGTCAAGATGAGATCTTTTTGCTTCTCTTCCATTTGTATGTTCGATTCCATTTTGTTCATGATTGTCAGCGAGGCATATAAAGCAACACTTCCTCTGACATGTAGAATTTGTCATGCACTCAACCCACAGAAATCTATAGCCAAGATTTCTTTTAATGATCTCAATTATGTAACATAGATGTCGAGAACTCCGAGGATGAGAGGAGAAATAAGATCGAGTCTCTGAAGAAGAAGGCAATGAATGCCTCCACAAAGTACAGGAATTCTTTGAACAGAAGAGGAAGAAGGAGCAGCAAAGTTATGTCTGTCTCCATCGAGGACGTGCGTGATGCTGAGGAGATGCAGGCTGTTGATGCCTTCCGTCAGATTCTTATTCTGGAGGAGATGCTACCTTCTAGGCATGATGATTACCATACAATGCTCAGGTTTTCCTCTCACTTGGACACATTACTCTGACTTCACAGCTCAAATCCATGGAGCAATGGATACTCAGTGTGGCGTCTCTGTGGTGCAGATTTCTCAAGGCCAGGAAATTTGACATTGAGAAGACAAAGCAAATGTGGACTGATATGCTCCAATGGAGGAAGGAATTTGGAGCTGACACAATTTTGGATGTAACTCCTCCTTTTATTGACTGTTCTACCGGCTTCAACTCATAAGATTGTAGCTCTGATACGTGCTCCTCCTACTAGGATTTTGATTTCAAGGAACTCGGGGAAGTCTTGGAATACTACCCGCAAGGCCACCATGGAGTCGACAAGGAAGGCCGGCCTGTGTACATCGAGAGATTAGGCCTAGTTGATGCCAACAAGATGATGCAGGTCACAAACATGGATCGCTACGTCAAATACCATGTGAAGGAGTTTGAGAGGACCTTCGTCGTCAAGTTTCCTGCCTGTTCGATTGCAGCAAAACGGCACATCGACCAGAGCACGACCATCATTGATGTGCAAGGAGTGGTATGCATCAGATGCCTTGTTTTCCCTTCTCAGATCCTATCCTCCTCCGGTGATGTTCACGAATCAGAATGTGTATGGAATGGCTTTTGATGACAGGGAATGAAACAATTCAACAAAACTGCAAGGGAGCTAATTAGCAGGATTCAAAAGATTGATGGTGACAATTATCCTGAGGTATATATGCAACACATTTACTTACTGTACTGATGGCATTTCAAGTGATCATGAGGTGTGATTCTTTCCCCAACTGCAGACTTTGTGCCGCATGTTCATCGTCAATGCAGGACAGGGATTCAGACTGCTTTGGAACACTGTCAAGTCCTTCCTTGACCCAAAGACCACCGCGAAAATCCATGTAAGCTGTTGATAGATACCATGGATTGCATTCAGTACAAGAACTTAGATATCTGATGAGAACTCCCCTCAGGTTCTTGGAAACAAGTACCAGAGCAAGCTGCTTGAAGTGATTGATGCCAGGTATCTTCCAATAGATGATGAACAAATCTTACTGCAAGCTTTTGAGAAATAGTTGTGTTTGATCATAATTCTTTTGGGATTTACAAGTGAGTTGCCGGAGTTCCTTGGTGGCACCTGCAACTGTGAAGGAGGTTGTCTTCGATCAGACAAGGGCCCATGGAAGGACCCTGAGATCTTAAAGGTGAGGTTTTCTTCTCCTCCGTTTTTGCACTAATTGTATGCTCAAAACAATTGCATTAACATTTTAAGCACGATTTCGATGAATTCACGGCATACACAGATGGTTCAGAGTGGTATGGGACAATGTGGAAGGCAACAAATGACTCCTGCAGTTGAGGAGAAGACCATTTCTGAGGATGACATTGTGTATTCAAAGGTGATAATTAATCACCATTTCTTCCTGTGTTAATGTTCATTGGAGCTTCATGTTTCTGATCACTGACAAAAAAATTTCCCCAACATGAAGAGGCACGAGTCTTTCCGAGGGCCATCTGCCTTTGCTGCTGATGAAATGTCCTCTGCTTCTCCCAAGATGTCAAGGAGTCAGATTGAGCACCCACAATTGTCACCTCTTCATGAAGAAGTCAGCAATACAGAAGCTGAGGTAATCTTTAGTTGTTGATTAGCACCACAAAAACTAAATTAATCGTCATCAAATGAATCAACTTGGAACAGAAGTAATATTTTCCCTTTGTGGATTGAGCCAGAGATACCGACTGGAACTTCTTCCTGATACATCTGTTAAGCAAAAGTAGAACTCCATGATATTACT
Source organism: Musa acuminata AAA Group (assembly GCF_036884655.1). Classification (NCBI taxonomy): domain Eukaryota; kingdom Viridiplantae; phylum Streptophyta; class Magnoliopsida; order Zingiberales; family Musaceae; genus Musa; species Musa acuminata. The sequence goes on along the minus strand of NC_088343.1, from coordinate 4,048,426 downwards.
GAACTCATCAAGAATTCAGTATCTGAAATTTCAGGAACACAAAAGGATTCAAAGTTCCAAGTGAATCAGACTTGCAGTTGCTATTGATCTTATCATTTCTAACACTAATACCTTTCCAGAAGAATTTGGACGTCGAGGCTGCACTCAAGGAATTCCCAACCTACTCATATAATGATCTGATTCCAATTGTGGACAAGGCTATGGATGCAACCTGGAAGAAGCAAATGCTTAGTCAAAAGTTTGCCATGTCCAAAGGTCCATATCATCATCATCCTTAGCTGATTACACATTGGAACTGTTGAGATTTCCACTGATGAGTTTCCAATGATCCACCTTTCACTGCAGGTGCCTACAATCTATCTGAAATCTACAGAGGACCAGATGGAGTCAGCAACCATGTGTTGGCTGGAGTTATGGCCTTTGTCATGGGACTTGTCACCATGATCCGCGTAGGAGGCAACACCGTGCCAAAGAAGATGTCTAATGCAGATATCGACTACGCGAGGTCTCTTGAGTTGGCCGGCACGATGCTTAAAGGCCAAATGCAACAGAGCGAGCAGTCTGCACCGGCCGTCTCAGCTGCTGAGTTCTCTGGTGTCGTGAAGCGCCTCAGTGAGCTTGAAGAGAAGGTGGCTGAACTCAATGCGAAGCCTGTAGAGTTGCCGGCTGAGAAGGAAGAGATACTGAATGCCGCTGTGAAGCGTGTGGATGCTTTGGAGGAGGAGCTTGCAGCAACAAAGAAGGTAAGAGAGCCTGAAAAGTATCAAGCATACAAATAACAAGTACTAAATCTATTTGAAGAACCTAAGCACTGCAATCTTTCCCATCTACTAATCCTTGTGTGATAAGAGAATAGGACAAAAGAGGCTCCTTTTGTGATGAAAAACGTCCCAAAAATATAGAAAGAACAATACAACTATCTGAGGCTTCTACTTTTTTGATGTTTTGCAGGCTCTGGAGGAATCTCTAGCAAGGCAGGAAGAATTTGTAGCTTATCTTGAGAAGAAGAAGAAGAAGAAGAACAAGATGGTGAGTTACTACTTATCCATGTTTTGAATCAGATTCTTCTTCTTCTTCTTCCTTAAGTTTTTTATGCAGGGTGGAATCAAAAGACAGTTTAGACTGAATATAAAAGCTTGTAATTCTACAAGAAGAGAGCCAAACAAATTCATATCAAAATTACAAGATAGCATAATATGCAAAAATGAACATCTAAAACATCCCTAAAACATGTAGAACACTGTGCTTAATACTGTGTTTCTTAACATACTTAATTGTTTCCTTCAACTGCAGAATCCATTCTGGTGAGCTAAGAAGAAAAAGCTCTGCTTTTATGAAGTAATGTGGTGAGCATAAGTCGGAGAAGATTGCTTTCAACATATAGAATTCAATGTACTCCTGTATTTTGTCTTTGCCATACTGATCCAAAAGTTGAGTTCTAATATATAAATCGTGATTCTTTCTTCCAAAATCATATTGTGCGAAGCATTGTTTGGTATCAACTACTGATAAATTGAATAAGACAAGCATTTATATCTTATTCTTCTGTAAAACAGTGATGGACATCAAGATAATCTCCATGTTTCTACCCCTATCTTCATTAAAAGATCATTCACAGCCTTCTCATCAGCAAAAATGTCGGTTTTATGTGATCTCCTCAGATTGCTGGGAAAGGTTATATTTTCATAAACAAATAGACTATTCCCGTGACTCAAACCCTAGGCATCAAGGTTTGTCCTCGTTTAGTTTTTCCACCAAGTATTAAAATCACATAAATTTCTTTCTCATGCCTAGAAAGATTGCAGTGTACCACTAGAAATTCCATATTTATCCTAGCATTTCTTTCAATTTTTTCTCCTATAGTCTCCAATCTTAGTTTCATCAGGTCAAAATAGATGTGGTGTATGCCCATTGCTAATCCACTCACCTCTCTGATGCCCCTTGGAAAACATGTCACTTGTTGATCAACCTGCAATCTTGGCATTCCTATTCTTAGCCCGTGTCTCCTCTCATGCCAATGTCTAACAATCTCTCCGAGCTGAGAGGATCCAAGTCCCGTCGGAAGAAGACCCGCTTAGGCAAACTTCCCCGAGAACTCTTCGGCTCAAGCAGGGAAGCGACAGGTTTAAGACGGGCGTCATAGCTGCCGCATGACTTCCCCTCTTCTCACGAACAGGAGCAGAAGCGACATCCAAGGCATCACCTTCCGCATCACCTTCCATTAGCATTGGCATAAATACTTATATATTTTAAATATTTTCTAATCGATATTTTTTATTTCATTTGTTTTCAAATAGTATATCTAATTAAAAATATTAAAATTATTCTTCAAATTTTTTTTGTATATTATAGTATTTTGATCTGTTATAATGTTTTTTATGGTGTTTTGGCCACCACAACAAAAACACTATAAAATCGATCTAAATATACTCTTAATCTCAGCCAAACTAATCGTAAGCAATAAAAATATAATATTGTTATGATCTATGAACAATAACTAACAGAGAGACATGATATGATGCTACTTATAATGTCTTTCAATGATGTTTATATAGTGTTTTTAGTATATCAATAGAATATTGTAAATACTATTGAAAAACACAAAAAACGAGTCAAATAAAAATATTGTAACAGTTTAAAATGGGTAAAAAAAATACTCAAAATATGTGTATTTTTCAGAGAAATTGCCCAAACTTATTGAATAAGATATTAAGGCTGTGTGAAAGAATTATATATATTTTTACAAAAGATAAATGATGAAGACATGATTTAATCCCAGTCAAGGTTTTATATTAACTTAACAATAGTATCTACAGGTGATAATAGCCTTAATCTTGATAGATTTGTTCAAGAAACAAAACAGATGAAACTATTTGCAGTAGGAACAATTTACAATATGAGCTCCTTATTTACTATCAACAAAGCATCAGTCACAAAATAAAATGTTCTTTCCTGACAACCATGAGAAGAAATTCATCCTGCTTATGTACATGAAAGTGCAGGATCCAATAGGAACAAAAACAAAAACTTCTTCCATGAGCAAGTGTAAATAGAAAAGAACTATGTCTGTCGACCTCCGTAAGCAGTCATTCGTGTCCTACAACCAAGAAGATGAGGAACTGAATCATCCAGCATCGCCTCGCAGCATAAAATATATGAAAAGAGCTGCAGTTCCAGCGAGACATGCACCGAGGATAAAACACTGCGAGTGACAAGCTGACTGAAGTGCTGGTACAAGCATTCCCATGCCCCTGTCAATTCCTCGGATGAAGCTCCGGTCGTCAAGAGGTGCACTGGAGGACTTCTGAAGAGTAACATCATTTGATGATATTGCCCCCAGTAATGTCATAGACACAACTGGGCAAGATCGATCAGACTCGGAACTTGGATTTGATTTTGCATTGAACTGATAAGAAACTGATGATGTTACAACTGCAGACTCTTGGTCGAGTGCCAGCCCTGAACTGAAAGTCTGATTTTGACTTCTATTCAGATCAAGATGATGACCTTCATTGCCAACCTTTATGGTGTGGTTGACTGATGCGGAGTTCCTCGATGCCACTTTGCTAACCTGAAGTCTAATCCTGCCAGAGGGAACTTCAGCTGAAGGTCCTGCACGGCGTTGTCGAATCTGGATTCCAGTATCAAAGCTCTTGTATGAATTGGTGGAAGCCGTGTGACCAAATGTAGGATTCTCTTTCTTAACATTTACATCCCGGGAACTTCTTCCATGAGTGGAAACATCATCTCTGGCTCCAGTATTGGACTTCTGAAATGAGTTATTGGAATCAGATTTCAAGATATTACAGGCATCATCTTCTAATAGGTAGCCAATGTTGCCATCAGCACTTTGATCAAGATGAGAATCCACTGGCTCCTGCTTTGGCACAAGAGAACCGACATCTGCCTGCAAAATCTTAAAAGAAATGGAATACAGTGTATGCACTAATGATCATGATATACAGAATTGTGTACCATAAAATTCAATTTCACATACTCAGTATAAAAAATAGAGAGTGCATATCAGAGCAGAAAATGAAAAGCTACATGCCTTAATTCAATCAAATAAAATCTCTTCAATTAACACTTGTATTTAAAAGCTGAAAGCCAATTATAACTCAATTCATTTCACACTTTTAATATTTGTTCGCAGTTAACTTCTCAGTCAGTTTAAATCATGGGGCAGATGGACATTCAAATCAGACAGTCTGATAGCTGTTAAGTGTTAACAATCAGCGATAAAGGAGAAACGAAACAACAATTGGACTAATAAAAGCTTCTGATCTACCTAATACTTAGAAATGAAAATTCTCCATCTTTAGTGAGTTATTCCTTTCATTTTTTAGCCTATTATTGAACTCTTAGATATAAGTAATGAATGTTCCTGAATATCCTGTGACCTGTACTGAGACTAAAATCGTACCTTAAAAAAATTTACTGACGCTAGTCTATGTTAAGACTAATTCAAATAGTTAGAATTAGATAAAATAAAAGATAAAAATTTAGATTTAAAGTAATAGATGAGGGTGAGAAGATTTATTAGGATATGGTAGATTTTTTTTATTATTTTAAAAAACTTGTATTCTATCTTTTAGTCAATATAAATAGGTGCTCTTAGTCTTTCTACTATTCTCTTCTCTTTCTCCCTGAAGTTATGTAGAAAAGCCAACAAGTATGGTATCAAAGCTTATAGTGTGGTATCAGAGCCTGGTTCGAAGAAGATCAACAAGAGTACAACGATTAAAAAGAAGGGAAGACTAGTAGATCCAGAAAAAGAAAAAAAAGAAGATGATAGGCAATGGAGTAAGTGTTCCTAATCTAACTTCTTCATATATTTAAAGATGATAATTATCAATTTTAGGCTATTAAGATGAAAGCTCTGTTTATTCATAAGGATTATGGAATTTGGTAAAGAATGATTTTGTTGAGTATGATCTACAGGATCCTAATATTATTAAATATCAAAAAGATCGAATAAATGAGAATATGCAGAAAGATGCAAAAGCCCTCTACATGTTATAACAAGCAATAGATGAGTCTCTATTTTCTCGAATCATGATGGCGTCAACATCAACAGAAGCTTGAAAAATATTAAAAAGCATATTTAGAGGCATAGACAAGGTAAAAATTTCAATACTTCAAATTCTTCAACGTGAATTTAAAACTCTTATGATGAAAGATCCTGAATCTATTACTAATTTCTTCTCAAAAGTCTCTTTTACTGTGAATCATATAAGATCTTATGGTGAAAACCTAAAAGATCAAACTGTAGCAGAAAAGGTTTTGCGAAGTTTATCTCCAAAATTTGATATGATTTTTATCGCTATAATAGAAACTAAAGATACAAGTACATTATCTATTGATGAATTAATGGACTCCCTTTTAGTTCATGAATAAAAAGCGAATAAATATTCATATGGGACTTTAGAACATGCTTTACAAATGAAGATAGATCAGAAGAAGAACCAAAAGAAAAATTCAGAAACCAATTTCAAGGGAGAGATCAAAATGGCAGAGGATGAGGCCGATAAAATGAAGGTAACAAAGAAACCTACCGATGTTTTTATTGCAAAAATTGGACATATTGAAAAAGATTGCTGGTACAACAATAAAAATCCAAATGTTCCTCACTACTCTTATTGTAAAAAATATGGCCATCTTGAAAAGGATTGTTGAAATAAAAATTAGACAAATTATTATGAGGAAATATTTTTTTTATAGCATCTGACGAAAAATATTTAGATATGTTTAGTTTTTGGATAGTAGATGCAGTAATTATATAATATGAGACAAAAGTTTATTCCAAAGACTTGATGATTCAGTCAGATTGACAGTGAAAACGAGAAATAATAATAAGGTTCAATCGAAAGGAAAAGGAACAATTACTATGAACACCAAATCTGATAAAAAATTTATTGATGATGTGATGTTTATTCTTGGTTTAAAACAAAATCTCATTAGTATTGAACAATTGATGAGAAAAGGATATTATGCTATTTTTTATGATGAAAAATACTTGATTTATGATAAAAAAAAAATTGATAAATTGATAGCAACTGTGAGGACGATAAAAAACAAAGTGTTTCCCTTATTATTTTCATATTTCTCCTTACATACTACTGTTATTGATAAATCGACATTATGGCATAAAAGCTATGATCATCTGAATTTTTGTGGGTCTATATAAACTATCTCATATGACAAACTCTTTAAAATTCAAACTGATACGAAGATGCCTCAAAACAAGGCTAAAGTTGATAAAAGTTTTGATGAGAGCGATGAGAGTTCTGATGAGAGCGATGAGTTATAACTGAAGAAGCGAACAGTTTCGGAATCTGTTTCATCTACCGCTGGTAAACCTCTTACAAAGTCTGCCAAAAAGGAGAGCACCAACTATGATGCAGATGACAGCTCTGAAGAAAGTTCTAATTATGAACATTCAAAAGGCTAACAGGCTAAGAAGTCTCAAACATCAAAAGACAGCAGTGGTTCTGACGAATCTTCTAAGGAAAGTGAAGGTAAGCAACCACTGAAGACTTCGAAGAAAGTTAAAGATGCAAAAATGATAGATGCAACTTTGAAGAGTGAAAAACAAACTGCTACAAAGTCTGAAGTAAAAGGCCCAAAACTCTTGTTACAAGTCAGACTCAAAACTATTTAGAAAATCCACTAAAACTTAAAAAAGATTTTCAATCCTTTGAAAATCATGAAGACTTGCAAACCTATCGAACTAATTGATAAAGGAGAAATTCAAATGGATTACTGCAGCACCAAAGACCAGTTTGTCGATATCTTCACAAAAGCTTTGATAAATTTTTTTTCTCCAAAGATAATTTCAAGTTACAACTATTTGAATTAAGGGGGTGTATTAAAATTAATTCAATTAGTTAAATACACCCCCTTAATTCAAATAGTTAAGATTAGATAAAATAAAAGAAAATTTTAGATTTAAATTAATAGATGAGGGTGAGAAGATTTATTGGGATATGGTAGATTTTTTTCATTGTTTTAAAAAACTTATATTCCATTTTTTAGTCAATATAAATAGATGCTCTTGGATCAATCAAAAGCACTGCATATTAGAAGTACTCCTAGTCTCTCCTACTATTCTCTTCCCTTTCTCCCTGAAGTTTTATAGAAAAACCAACAAGTGTGGTATCAACGCCAACAGTCTAAATACCTAGGTTGCCCTCCACAAGCATTCAAACCTAGAACCTCTGCTAGATGAAGGGGAACTAATTGACAGGGTAATACCCAGTTAAAAGTCTCGGACTATATTAAAAGAGACTTGGTCATACCACTGCTTCATGCTCTAGTCTATTAGAATTAGTGCCAAAGTTCGGATCGAAGAGCCCTGCAACCCATGCATCTAAATCTTCCATGTCACTCGAGTGACTAGATGATTCCTTGCAGACCACCGGTTCAGTCTTCTCATTTTCCAATGGCCAATCATTCCTCTTAGTAAGACGACAAAGAACAAAGGTACCCTGCAATAAGAAACAAAAAAGCGTGATTCCAGAACTAACCACAAGAAAATTATAGGATACATTATTGATGAATTAGATTCGACCTGAAACCCTTAAATCTATATAGAGTGATGTAAATAATGTACGATATCAATGATTGAACAACCAAAAACATTTTCAAACATAACTTTCCAGTAGTTTTTTATGCTAACATCTGACCAAAAAGAAGAAAAATTGGATTGGAAATCTCATACTAAATAGAATATATATAAATCAAAAGGACTCATACAGAGAAAATGGTGTTCTTAAATATAATATTATAGATTCATGGTGATCACCTCCCCAAAAAATGAGAAAAAGAAGCATGATGATTGGTCCGCAAGAATATTTGGCCAGTGCCACAGAATATGGAGCCTACTCACTTCCAGGGGATACAAATGATAGGCTTTTGAAAAACAGGGTGAATCAGGTCATGCACCCTGAAATGACAGTGTGGCTGCTTGCATCATGCAGAAGCTTTCTCTGATAAAATATTGGGGCCTAAATTGAAAGGTTTTGCATTTCTTAGACTGACACTTCATTTTATTCCATCTGTGCAGATTAACTTCTTTGGAACAAGCTTGCTACTTCACCTTCTTCACTTAGGCAAGCACCTTTAATTCTAATAGCAAACATGTTTTATTCAAATTATCATGTCATTCAAAGCAAAAAATATTACCTTCAAACCAGGAGAAGCTTTACACTCTTTTTCATCTAAATCATATTCATGCATAATCCAATCAGTACGTTTTCCACGTGGAGCTCGACCTTCATAATATACTAGAGTTTTCTTGGTTCCTATAACTCGATTTTGAAACTTGACATTCCGATCATTCCCTGTGGATTTCCAATAACCTTCTTCTGTGGCCCTGTTCGAGCGAGAACCAGCACGGTATTTTCTTTCACGTAAAGTGAAAAAGTGCCACGTGTTATCTCTGGTAGGCACATGACACTTTGCTGCAAAGTGAAAATAAAACAAGGAGAGAGAATTTTTAGATAAAAGAATATCCAGGTCAACCTGCAGGAGGTACAAAAATATACTAGATAGTATTAAGTTTATCAATTCTCTCAGTTTCAAGAAATAATACTGGAGCAAAATATTAAGTAAAATATCATAGGAGCTTGGAACTATCAGAGATGCAATGACCACATCAGAGTCTAGAAACAAGGATTTGCAGTCCACATCAGAGTCATAAGATGTTTGGAAGTATCACAGATGTAACAATCCACATGTTCCTAGTGTTTCTTTAACATGGATTTGCAGTCCTACTGCAGATTTATAGACCCAAGACTAGTAAGATATTCACAGTTCAATTGCTGATGGTCCCCTCCAAAAAATTCAGATGGTCCATGTTAGCAAGATAATCCACCTCAGAAAGCATCAGTTCAAAATTCTTTTGGATCAAAAATTGGTTATTAACAAAAATTGATATAATTATCATATCTACTATAGAGAGCATTAACCTGCAGTAGAAACACAAAAAGCCAGGATATGTAACAAAATTACCAGGTAGATCCCATGGTTCATGCTTATATATGTCCACCTCTGGAATAATTTCGTCAAAGTTGTGTCCTTGTGTTTTTCTCTTCAAATAATGGGAGACAAGTTCAACATCTGTTGGATGAAAGCCAAACCCAGGGGGCAGAGCAGTTAAGGTCTCCATCCACAGCAGCTTACTACATAGGAACAAACAAGTTTCATTAACACCAGATGTCGGTAATACTGATAACAAAATGAAGTTAGCATAATCAAATGACAAGAAACTTCATAGATCAACACCAACACTAATATAAAGTAATTAGTATCAGGTAACTATCAAGTATAGACCACTCAGATCATCATTTGTTCGGAAAAGGGCAATAGAAACTGGAGCCAAGAAATAATTGAGTTGCTCTTTGTACATATTTAAGAATGCTTTTAAGTTTTAACAAAACAAAGATACTATAGCAGGCTGATGTAGCTTGATAATATATTGAAAATTAAAAAGTTATTGTAGCACATCATAAAGAAAAAAATCCATATTTAGTTAAAATGGAGACAAGGTTCTCATCCAATTGTGAGTATCATAGACCTGAGATCAACAAAGCAACCAATACAAAAGGAGACATGGGCATAGCATTAGTTTCACAAACCTCAGCAGTAATTAGTTCAATACATAACAACCATTATCACTTCGAAAAATTATCCCATCAGACTTAGTGGTGTACAATACCATTCATGAATGGTAGAAAAGATAGTAGTCTGAACACTTCAATAAAGAAATACCTAAAAGTAAAGTTCTGAATGCTGATTTAACCGATAGACATGGAATCTAAAGAGGACATTACTGGCACTGTCAGTATCGTGCATAAACCACCACTTTGAAATCCACAATTACAGAAAAAATTTCATTGAAGTCAATGTTCATTGTAATTACAATAAAGTTAACAATGGGAAAAAGGCTTCAACTTCTTGATAATGCTAATTAATGATGAAAAAGTATACTCCACCCAAGCCTCAAATCTAATATAAGTTAGCAGATTAATCTGAAAATAAATATAAAACAAAAAATATATTCAAATATGTTATACAAACAATTTCATCTGAAATGAAAATATATCAATTTATCATGATCAGTATCAAATAAACGATAAACAAAATCGTGCATCAATCATGTGTAACACATCTTTATGAGATACATAACTATCAAAGTAGCATAGGCGTACATCGAACACCCGATAGTTGCACCATCCTAATAGTGGATAGAGAAACATACTCCATAGAATAGGTTTTATATTATCCCAATTCCCAACAATGGACACAGAGAAACCATGTCGCACTCCCAATGGAGTGGTGTCCCTCACTTGCTCAAGTGAGGACATGTTCCTCCCAATAGAAGATGGAGGGATCATCTAGCCATCATGTATGATGATCCGTTAATCCCCGAAGGGAATCGTCCTACCAATACTAGCCTTCCAGCCCTTGCAAAGAAATAAAGTCCTCATCTATCAGATATCATAATCATTCATTCTCGTTCATTTCATTCATCAATTCATGCATACGTTCAAGGAAGTCATACAGTGAAATACCATGATAGACTATGCTGGGTACATGGCATGTGAGGCTCAGTTCATTAGCAGCACTGCACTATAATGGGTCGATAGCCCCTTTTACAAGGTTACTTCCAATGTCAACCACTCACCATGGCCACATATGTCGTAGGGTAACAATATCATCAAATCGTCCTTAGTCTCAAATATTTAAAATCACTAATCATTTCAAATTATAAAGCCAAAAAAAACTTTTAACTTCATTAAATAAAGTATGAGGTGTCAATCCCATTATAATCCTTAGTTACCTAAACCATAGTTGAATTGATCCAATTGACTCAAACCAGACTTAATTCACTTATAATCTCATTGAACCACAACTCAAATCCTCATAAAGCCAATCTAGGACTAGAATTGCCCCAAATTGGCTCAATTGGACTTGATTGATTCTAATTTGAGTGAAACAAGATTGACTCAATCAAAATTGCCCTGGAATAACTGGGCTAGGTCAAGTCGGCCCTGGTTTGATGCACAAGAAAATTAAGTCAGATTTGAATCGGCTATGGTTCGATGCATAGTATTGGGCCGAGCTCAAATTGGCCCATAATGGCCTAGACCAAGGTCACATGTGATGCATGTGCCAGCACAATAAAAGAGGGCAGAGGATTGAACTCCGCTTCGGATCTAGGCTGCACTGGCCCATGCCAGCCGATTCAGAAGGTCTATGACGGGCCTATCTAGGCTAGCTCATGCCCAACTTAAGCCAAACCAAGCTACAGGCTTAGGTGCAAGCAGCATCGACCTCGAGCCGAGCGTATCCCAATCTACCTCCTACACCGGTCTACCGAGCCAGGCCATGCTTCTATGTCACACTGAAGCCAAATCCGAACCGTTGGCTAAGTCGCTAGGTCGGGCAAGCCAGCACCACGGGCTCCTAGTCCCGCAGGAACAAACCACTGATTGGGCTGACCTACACCCGAACAGGACCCAAGCACATATGACTGTCCTAACTGAGTCCAATCAGCAGTCTGACTTAGGTTAGCTCAGATTGACTGAATCAAATCCCTCAGTTTTGATTTCATTCAATACTTTAAATACTTAACAAATTAATACATGTAATAGACAATCTCATTAAATTCAAACATAAAATTTTAATTAAATATTTTTAATTCAAATTATTAAGTAAACACATGAAATTCATCAATTAATCACTATGTTAGTCTCAATATTTGACATGCTACCAAATTCTTAATTCAATCAGATTTGAAATGCAAAAACATGAATTTTATGAAATTTACTAATAATATAAGTTAGTATGTCAAACTAATTAAATCAACTTAAGGGCAAATTTTCATAAAATTCATCAAATTTATTAATTGAATATAATTTCATATTTAAATTAAATTTATGGTATCATAATTCATGATAATTTCAATATCAGAAAATATTTAATCATAATTCAAAATTTCTAAACTAATGAAGTTTACATCATCATAAAACTAAATATTTTAAGAATATATAGAAAATAAATTGAGAAAGGGTGGAGGACCTACCTTTCAAGATCCTCCTCTTCCCTCAAGTACCTCCCTACTATCAAGCTACCGATGACGAATAGAGGTGGAGCCTGACCTCCTTTATGTAGGTGAGGAGGGAGGGTTCCCCTCAAGGAAATAACAAATTTGATTTTCAAATTAATTAATTAATTAATTAAATTCCTAACTTGCGAACACCATTAAGGAAATATATTTTGATTATTTTCTAAATCATATTACACTAACAGGGAAATGAGTAATCCAAATAAAACAAAACACTAATTATGGTAATTTTTATTTATGGAAAGAGGATAAATATCTTCATTGATCACAAGTGCAAAATGAAGTGAAGATAAAAATGGCATGCTTAACTAATGACATGCTTACTCACATTTATTGTTTGCATCTTTATTTTTCCTTTTGGTCATTTTTGTTTATTTAATCTCCTTAGCACTTGCCCGTGATATTCTCTTTTACCTTATTTGATCATTTGGAAGACCTCGTTCAATGTATTTGCCAAAAGAAGTTACAACTCTTCAGTAGAAGTTAGAATGAATCTAGGCCCAAAATGCTGCTTTGCAGTTAAAATAAAACTCTCCTGATATGTTTCAGCACAAGATGACCTCGAAACAATGTTCTCAACCCTTTTTCAATTAAATATAAACAGAAATCTATTCATAACCTGAAACTTTGAAAGAGAAAAAAATAGCTGGGCTTTTATTAGCATTTCAGTAGTAATTATTTTTATTTTTCTTCCTATTTAAACGATAACTGGTGACCAATCTGTCATTGGTAGCAATAACTCAGACAACACATCCATCGGACTGTCATCACCTCAAATTTTTAGAGAGGAATACTACACCCTCCAAACATTATCTCAGAGTTACACCTCCTCCTATGGTAGATAGAGTGAGGTTTCGCTACATGTTCCAGATGAACTTGTTCGGGCATTTCCATTGTTTTGTTGCATTCAAACTAGACGTTATTGATTCATTTTTACGTTTTCTCCCGCAGGATTTGCTGAGAACCAACAAATCCACTAGTATTGTGGATAATCTTCTCATGCAATAAACCGAGCACCGTTAGAGTATATAGTTATAGCAACCACCAAGGTCTGTGCAAGCTTTGCAACTTACAGTGGCAGATATAGGCGAATACAAGTGCTCTTGACACTGCTGTGCCGCATATATTCCTTGACAATGTCCTTGCTGCAGCTCCATCTCGTTCGTCTTCATCATCTCACTCCTCCCTTTTGCATTAACATCCCCCAACATGCAATTGACGGATAATGACCCAAAAATCGAAGTTTTGAAAGGAGGGGGAGATTTTTGGTATTGAAGATCGTACGATGATTCGATCAGATATCGATGGAACAACGCACCAAAATCCAAGAGCCCAACCTAACAACGGAAGGCATAGGAAACTATCGCTGACCTCTATCCGATGGATCTGATGGAGGAGGGGGAGAGGCTGTTGGGGATTCGAAGCCCTTTTTCTTCTGCTGCTTCTTCCTCCTCCCACATCGTCATCTATTCCTTCTTCCTCCTGCTTTCTTAGGAGGTCGCGATCGTGACGGTGTCTGCGCGTCGGAAGTCGGAAACCGCGTGATGAAGCGTTTTTGTGGGAAGCTCGGAAGGAGAATCCATCCGCCGCAATTCTTCGAGCTTTGAGACACGAGTGCCAAAATGGACGGTGGGATTTTCATAACAACTTCGAATCCGACCCGCACCACTTGGGTCATAATTGGATCCGATTTGATTGAGAGGTGATCGGATTTGGGAGTTCGCCCTGATCCGCTTCCATCATACAAACATATAATTTTACGTAAACAATGGCCTTTGACATCATTAATGATACTTAATCCGGGCATCCAACAGCCCGTGGACATCGTCCAATCCGTTTGCTTGTAGGTTGAGATCATAAACCATAAACCATAAACCAAAACACGGTGTTTTGGTATATAATATATTTGATGGTTCTTTTTCTTTTAATCTAAAGTATATGATGGAGGAATTCTTATAATAACACCATATGTACCAAGAGCAAAGGACCCTTGAATAGCTTGTGAAGGATTGTTTTACTCGGATCAAAAAGCAGCATTCAACCTGGCCATGTAAAATGATCTGCAGAAGAAGAATCATCAGTCAAACAAGAATCCACCATCTAATTGATACCCCTTCTCATCAAGAAAATTTGCTATCACCCTGGCTGATCACTTATACTGAGAGACCATCCAGGCCATTGATCGGAAATAATCATTCCAGAACCACAGTTTTTGGCATTGAGAAGCAGCGACAGTCGTCGTTATGTCTGATACACAATTGATAGAATCTTGAAAGAGCGGAAAACTGTCAAACATTGCAATAAGATGAACAACAGATTGGTGGTAGTCATCAGCGCCTCGAAAGATTTAGCAAAAGAAGCATGCAATCCAAGAAAAGAGCAATAGAATCCGACTCACGTTCCTCGAACCACTGATCTGGCGACAGAAGGATGCAAGAGATTTAGGTTCACATGGCTGCTATATACAGTAGATGATAGAAAGCTTCGACAACAGTCACCGCCCAAATCAATGTTTCTGAGGCTGGACCTCAACCATCGTTCATGAGTCTGTCAAGCACCACATTCAGATCAACCGACTGCCCGTTCTCTGTCAACTTCCTCACTGTTGCCCTGACTTGATCTCTCGAGAATCCCATCGTAGCAACTTTCTCCACCACGTCATCAATTGGCAATCTAGTTCCTGAAGGACTACTAGAGCCAGAGGCAGTTTGTGGTGCCTGTGGTAAGATGCGGGCCGTAGGAAGTCGTGGATAGTTGCTGCTTCCACCAGATGGGACTGAGGGAGTGAAGTGTTTCATCGGAGAGCTGCTTTGGCCGGAAGGCAACCCTCCGTAAGCAGAATCAGAGTAACTAGGACCTGTTGGTGGTCCATAGCCAGAAGAAGGTGGCGGCCCTGAGTTTGGTTTGCTTGTAGGTGGTCCATACATGCTGGAGTTGGGGACAAAAAATTGTTGAGGTGGCCCACTCGGTGGCTGAGGAAAAGTGGCAGGTTGGTAGATGCTTGGGGGATAGCTCTGAGGTGGAGGCGCATATGGTGCAGATTCTTCAGCGTGCTGAGGTATAGGGGGTGGCTGCTGCTGCGTGGGATTAACAGAATGTTGTGATTGGGGTGGCTGAGAATACTGTGGAAGATGAGGAGGCTGATAATGTTGTGGTCCAGATGGTGGTGGAGGTGGTGCTGCCTGAGGATGCTGAACTGGCACTTGGTACTGTTGGTGTGTAGCTTCTGCGTGCTGAGCAGCTGGGGGGAAGCCAGACTCTCGCGGTAAAGACGGGACAGAAGGAACTTGAGGTTGAGGTAACTGAGGATGCATATGGAGAGGTGGGATTTGTTGTGGTGCAGGTGGCGGAGCATTTGGCACTTGCGGAGCAGGAAGCACAGTTGGTTGTGCAGGTGGAACTGGTTGTTGATAGGATTGTTGGATGGGCTGTTGTGATGCAGGTACCTCATGTTGCCGAGAATCTGGTTGCACAGTCTTTGAATTTTGCTGCTGCTGTTGCTCCCCTTTGGAAGCTTTTAACTGTGCAAGATGCAGCTGTGCCTCCACGATATCCTGCTTGTCCCGCAGAATTTGCACCCCAGATTGTACCTGCAAGAAGTGCATGCTTCATATTAACAGCAAAATGCAATTCTTCAATCTCTTAAACATTCAACTGAGCTAGGAGGAAACACTTTCACCAATCTAATGACATCGTTCAATTTTTGTTCTGATTATTAGCTTGTCATTCATCTGGCAGAGGAAAATATGATTGAACTATACATGGTAGATAAAAGCTATATTGTTTCGAAGTACATCAGAATCACTTGCAAGTGGTAACACAATCGATTAACAACATAATCAAGTTTCTAGCTGAGTAATAAGAAAATCAAAGCTTTATCACTTTTGAGTCGCTGTGAAAACATAACTAGTTTGCCTCCATTACTAGCGGAAACATCTTTGAGCAATAAAATAATCTTATGCTGCAGAAGTGTAAAGGAAGCTTTTCATACATACTGATATAACAACTTCCAAAATACAGTCTAAAGACTGACCACAAACTTCTTTTTTACATCGACTGCTACAGTGCCACAATATTAATAACAGTTACTTTAATAATGTCAATTCCAACCTAATCAAAATGTAATCCTAAGTACTAAGGTGACCGGTTATAGCTTTTGAATATCAAATCAAACCTTTTTTATTACTTAAAATAAGACATATGTCTTCCCCACATATCCCTAAAATGAAAAGATTTCACCTCATGATAATAACCCATAACATCCTGATACTCAAACATATTGTCAAACTTAATATTAGAAATAGAATGAACTATATTAATTTATTAGATCAACAAAGAATATACAAACGAGAATACGAAGAAGTTATCTGGTAATTGTAGAAATTAATTATAAACCAGTTACATGTTAGATTATTTATGAAATAGCAGACTTTCAAGTAAAATTGCACTAAGATCTGCACAACTATGGGAATAAAAATTACAGATAAAAAACAATCACATTAAACTGAATCGAAGCAGTAGCAACAAACCAATGAAGAAAACCGGTAATTATCGGGTTTTAGCAACGAACACACTGCACAACAATGGCAAATATGCAGACACCACAGTGAGACAAGGAAATGCAAGCTGACTTGTTAATATCATTCCTTCCTTTCTGGTCAAATAATGTGACAATCTGTGCTCATTCATTGCACCAATTGATTAAATGAAAGGCAAGCTAATCATTAAAGATAGTATGAATGATCAAAATGCTAAGACTGAACTAAATTATAAAAGATTGATAGGAAAGTAGATCAAGTACAATTATCAAAAAAGGCATACCTCTCTCAAAATATTGTCAAATTGCCTTAATCTTCCATCTGTGCTGCCATTATTATTTCCAATAGCCACCTTGAGCTCATCCACAGAGTTTTCCAGGTGGTGAGTTCTATTCTCAAGTTGCAGCAGTCTTGAATTAACACCTTCCAAAGCATTCATCAAATTATCAGCGTATCTTTTCACTGTAGTGTCAATCTCAGCCACCATTGCAACATCATATGTACTCTTTTCTTTCTGATGGCTAGCTTTTGTTGGTTCGTGGGGCTCCAGAATACCAGCATTCTACATTCATGGCAAAAGTCAAAATTGTAGGGAAAAAAATAATCAGCATATGCAGCACACATCAAGAAGTAGTCATAACAGATTCTGAAATATAGCCCACCATAATTAGAAGAATATGTCCAACAAAACTACTTAAACATAAACCATATAACTTGAAGTGAATCTGATAAATATTATAACATAAAGGATGCACCAAAACCCTATATACTAACTATCACAATTTCTGATGACATGCCACAAACAAAAGTATTTGAGTATCATGAACAGTACTTACACCACCATTAAGTCTTCTTAAATCTTAATATTAAAGGACTACAAGACTGCCATTAGGTCAGTTCAATTCAAGTATGGGTCATAGTGAGTTACATTAAAAGGACATATGTATGGCCAACATGAACCGGAACCAACATTGCCAGCCATCCATGGTACAGGTTCCATAGTGCCTGGTAGATGGCATCTACACTAACAGGTAAGAGAGCCTGGTACAATAGGATAGCCTTGGATCCCATGATTACAGAAAACTATAAACCAACCCTAATCAATTTCTAATTGCCTAATCTACGACAATTGAACCAAATTGTTTAGGTCAAGTTGACTTGACATATTCCAATCTATGTAGTCGCAAGTCTAAACAATACAACAACAACATCAGCATATGTTTGTTAATCCACCTTAATTTCACCCTTAGTTCTTCTCTTCGGATTATTAAACTTGCATCTGCATTTCGTATATTTAGTCCTAATCCCTAATTTAGTCTAACATCTTTAGTTTCTAAAATATTTCTGCTTAAGTTCAAAATGTTGTTAGATAAACTAATCAACCAAATTGTCTGTTGAACATCTAAACTCTACCAAACTTTAGCCAACATACCATCAACACCTACATTCGTATCTATTTTCGTCCTCTTTATAGCTAACTTAATCTCATTTGCACTAATTCTATGAATTCTGAAATTTAAACCTACCATTATTTTTAATCTCTAAGCTAAGTTATCTATGGAATATACATTAAATATTCTGCAAAAGATTCTTGACCTTTTCTCAATCTCCATATTGTTGATAGGTATATTTATATATCCATCTTTTATGGATCTAGTGTTACCTTAATCCCTATTTTTCCATTACCTAGTTATGGCAATCCAATACACATCATTGTTTCCATCTTTAGTACTTATCATAAAAACTATCATAAGTCTTATACTTTTCTTCCTATCATTTTTTTGCTTCCTTTGCAGTTGCTAACATTTGTTCTAAAATTCTAGAGGGTGAACCTTAGTACAATGGTAAAGTTGCTCATGTACAACTTCAGTCCTAAAGAGAGAATTTATCACACCAGCAGTGTTATCTTGACATTTTGGATCTCATCTTTGGTAGATTTACAACTCATTGTCTTAGTGTTTCTCAAATTAATAAAAATGTACATAGAAATGCCCACAGCTTGGCGATCTTCGCTAAAGACAGACCAATTTTTTTTCCACCTAACTTCTTGATCTACAAAAAACACTGAAAATAATTCTACATATTAATAAACGCATAGCTATCTCCACAGAAAATGGCGTGGAAAGTGAGACAGTTTATCAACAGTAAAGATCTTTCACAATAAGTTCCTTCACAAATGTGCTTCCCATAGCAGCAAAGATCCTTTATCAACGAGTATATCAACGAGGGCTAAATCAATATTCTATTTCTTTGTCTGATCACATACGACACCATCAGAATTTTCTTCTCGATTAAAACAAACAAAAAAGGTTAAGATCTTCCCAGTGGAAACAGGTACATACACCTTGAACGATCATCCAGATAAGATCCACAGGGGAGACTCATCAGATCCATCAAAAACCGACCTAGGATCATACGATCATAATCGGTTCCACCGCATCCAACAAAAAAATCGTGAACAACATCCGAATGAAATATACCTGGAGATTGAAGGAGGCCAGCTTGGAATCGACGGAGCCCCAGGTGGGCCAGGAGCCACCAAGGCCGCCGCCGGTGGTCGGGGGAGAGGAAGATCCGACGGCCCGGATGGGGTGAAACTCATAGCTAGGGAAGATCTCGGCCTTCTCTCCCTGCTGCTGCTCCTTCTTGACGCTGCTTCCTCCTCCGGAGGCGGCGCCGTCTATCTGATGGTCTTCCTGGGGGTTGAGGAGGTCGAAGAACTTGTCAGCAGGCACCGATGATCCGGAAAGCTCCATGATCTGCTTGTCCATGAACTTGGACGCGTTCATAGGATCCAAAGACGAAGGCGAAGAGGGCGACAAGTATAGCCAGACTCGAGTGCGGGATC
This sequence comes from Musa acuminata AAA Group, assembly GCF_036884655.1. NCBI lineage: Eukaryota > Viridiplantae > Streptophyta > Magnoliopsida > Zingiberales > Musaceae > Musa > Musa acuminata. Next base: position 4,028,910 of record NC_088343.1, on the reverse strand, counting down.
AAAAGGATCGTGGCGTTCTCTTGATCCCCAAGGGGAAGAATTAAGGACGAAGAAACCAAGAACGAGAAGTGGGCGTCTCGGATGAGCGAAATTACATATATATCCCTATACATAATAGATTTTATTATCTATTTTCCTAAATTTTATTATATTATATATCGAGTGATTTTCTTATAAAATACTCATATTTTCCATATTTTTCTAATCGATTATCTTTTTTCCAAACAGTTATCATAGTATAATGTATCAAATAATTTGTAGTATTTTAATCATCACAGTAAAAATACTATAAACTTATTTAAAAATATCATAAATAAGTTAAATAGAATCAAGACATACTAGAAACTATTTGATACATCATGTACTATGATTTAAACAGGTATTTATAATAGTTTAAGAATATCACCTAAATAAAAACCAAATTTTGGATTGTTGCAATTTATCCAAATGAATTTTTAACCTCAATTAAACCAATTAGAAGTCCAAAAATATGATATTTTAATGGTTTATGACGATAAAAAACAGACAAAATATGTGACAATTTACATCATTTTTAGTATATAAATAAAAATTTCATAAATGCTATTAGAAAATACTATAAACGAGTCAACTGAAAATACTGTAACAATTTAAAACTAATAACAAAATAAATAAATAAAAATTGATGAAAAAGTTTTTTAGATATATTTCAGGTATTTTTAAATTATGAACACTATTTAGAAAACGAAATTATTATTTACAACCTCTTCTTTACTATTTACAATCACATTTTAAAATTTTTAATATTTCTAAACTATCATTTATAAATAGACATAAAAACCCTCATCTTATTCCTCCTTCCCTTATCTTCTTCCTCTTTTTCTTCATTTTCTTCTCTTTCATCCTCTATAAATAGAAAAAAAATCGAAACCTATAATTTTAGGGCTATATATAGTAAAATAATATTTTTAAGGGGTTATTAATAATAAGGGGGTTGGCAATAGTAAAGAGGGGGTTGCCAAATATATATATATATATATATATATATATATATATATATATATATATATATATATATATATATATATATATATATATATATATATATATTCGCCCTTATACATCTTTATAAAATCTAAAAACCTGTGCTAGACAATTACTAATATTGATTATAAGTAATTGTGATTAACTTGAGTATTCTTTCTGAAAATTAATGAGAATGAAGGTTATTAAAATTTAGAAATAGTATATAAAACCCGCACTCGTAGGTGGTGGGCATAAGAAGGTCAACAGTTCCATTAGTCTTTGCAGAGAATACAGTATGTAATGACACAATGATGAGTCTAAATCAGAGTGATTAGAGTTAAGATATATGGAATTATATATTAATTGAACTCAAAAACTTGGTATGTGTCAGTTATCTCTTTCAAGAGTAGAACCTATACTTATTAAGCGTGGAATTTGTACATTTATTATTAACCTTACATAACTTGAATCATGCTTCTTTTTGTTTTCTGATGTACTACTACATACATCACAAGGAAAATGAATTATGATACATCTATATCGTTGATTTATATAAGAATATGATACATATTAATAGGATTTGAGAAATGTAGAGGTAGGAAACTAAGGCTACAAGATACTAGAATAGAATGAACTCGGTGGTTGCCTCGTCCACATTGGTGAAATGAAATCAAAATAGTCTTCAGCTCTTTAAATGGCCACTTGGCACCTGAGTCGGCAGGGGGGGGATGCAGATGGTGACAGACAACAACTTTGTCTTTAGATTTAGTGAGGCTGCAGGAATCGAGAGTAGGCATCAAGTGCAACAAGTAACAGGAGATGATAGGAGGACTCGCTACTCGAGCTTAAACTAAAACTGTTGGTACATTAAAGTTCGGTACTTAATTATAAAAAATTAAGGAAAAATTAATACGTGAAACGATGACTGGTGATGAGTAATTTTCAGGAGGCCAACACGATGCATTTAAATAGTTGCAGTAGATATGATGGAGGAGGTAAAACAGTAATCCTAATTTAGCATACGCAACTCGATCAAAATGAGAGTTGGAATTTGATTAGAATCAAGATAACTGGAATGCATACATTCAAATTCGCAGTCCACATAAGCAAGATCTTTTGAACACAATGACCCAATTAAACCCCTTCTCATGTAATCTTTCTTACAGATATGTGCAAGACATTTGTGCAGGAAAACGGTTCCACCTGCTGCCATGTTTTGTGTACGCTAAACCCAGTCTTCTGACCTAAAAATTAGTAGACAAATCATGCATCTATTCTTACCTCTTTTGCTGAGATTGTTTCAACCAACTATACAGAGACTTGGCACTCATAACAGGCTTCAGTTGATGAGGACACCTTGATGCTCCCCAACTGACTGAAGCAAGAAGAAGGGTTTTTTACTTTTGATTTGCTGGGTATCAACAGGGATTTTCTTGCGACGAGAATGGCTTGCGAAACATAATACACACCTACAACCCATTGTCAAAGTACAAAAACCTTCCAATCAACCAACTCCACTTGAAATGGAAGTAACCCTCGGACCAACAGTTTTCCACCTTACCTTTGCACCCCCCGCCCCCCTCCACACCAGGTTCGCGGCACCAGAGTCTTCTGCCAAGCATCTTAGCCCTTTGTTGTGTTAGGATCTATGAAAGAACACACTTGTGCTCTTACTGTCACTTCAAAGTTACACTTGCTTGCTCCTTCCTCGACCCCAATCCTTAATGCAAGCCCCAACTGTTGATGTTGGGGGTGTTGTTTTCCCGAGCTTCTGCTGATTTTCGTAACCATTTTTTACTCGTGCAAGTGATGGAACCAAACTAGTTGATCTGACTGTAATATTATTCAATGACCTTGCATCAATCTGTAGATCCTTTTCCAGCTTGCAGGGGGATGCACCACCTTCTGACCTAGTTGCACATTTTGTGGGTGCTCTACCAGCGGTCTTGATGTAGCTCAAATCATTTTTCTTCCCACTTGGCTTATGTTCCCGTTGTGGCAGGCCTAGAGTCCTGACTGTATCATGGTGCCTGGTTCTGAAGAGCAAACTCCCTGATTTTTCCATCGAGGATATCAACTTTTGGGGTTTCATTGTCTTCTGGAAAGGAGTCTTTGTCCATTGTATCTTTCCACCATCTACATTTTGTGTCTTCAGAGCACTGCAGTAGCTCGTCATCTCAAGTAGTATCTCAGCAGCAAGCAGTTCACATGGCGAATAATCTGTTTTACAGACAAGTATATGTTTATTGATTTGCGTTTGTTTACCAGGAAAAAGGTAATGCTAGTTACATTGTCTAAGTTCATAACGTCAGAAGATATTTCACCAAGATACATGATAGGAATATCTATAAGAAAGCATATACCTTGTTCTACACTTAATCGCACAATAAATTGCAACTATGAGAAAAACCATTGTACTTTCCAGAGGAGACTAAAGAACACAACAGACAAAACAGCAATTGGATAGCATAAGCCGTGGAACATTTAACATAGAATAAAATAATAATTAGCATATCGTTTCGAAACACACACACCCCAGATATCAGTAGTAGCCAATTTAAAGAGTGAGGTTTGCACTACTCATGATAAGTTGTGCTATTTGGAGATCATTGATCATATTCTCAACCAAGGTTTAAAAAACCACCTGTACCAATTAATACGGGTCGGGTTTTACTAGTTTAAGCCATGAACAGTACATGGACTGGGGAATTTCACTTTGTCCAGATCAAAATAGAGGTTACCACCGGTAAATGCCGAACAGTTTGGTCAAAATTTATTGGTCCGAACCAAGGTTCATATCTGGAACCTTAATCATATTAAGTTGTCCTAGTTGGGAATTATTTATCATATTCTGAACCAAAGTTCAAAAGACCAATCATACTAGTTAATACAGCTGGCATTTTACTGGTCCAAACCATGAGCACACGGACTGAGCAATTTCACCTAGTCTAAGTTGAAATAGGAGTTACGACCGGTACATTTAACATTACCAAACAGTCTGGTCAAAATTTAACCAATGTACATAGATGCACCAGGCAGTAAACCTATGACTCCGTACATCTGTGGAACAACCATCTCCTTTACTTTCATTTTCTTTCCCACTTTTCCTCCACATTTTTCTCTCTCTCATGCATCCCTCTCTTCGTCAGCTAACTTGTCGCCAAGTCACTGCCACCACCTCCTCTCCATCATGTTGTCATGGTCTCCTCACCTTTGAATGTCAAATAATAAAATAATATTTCTTCTTCCTTCTTAATTGTTAATTTACTAGCACAAGGAAGACAGGTTTTGTATTTCCACATTTGTTCCTAGAGAATAGGGTATTGTGGATCCCAGGAGAACGTGGGATTAAAATGATGCATTGGCTAGGACTAAAAACTCAGTCACATATGCCTCTAACCTAAACGGCTCGCCTCGATTGCCCCCAATTCAATGCTAAAGCAGATGAGGGACATGCCTCAAGCACACTTGATTTGAGGACCATGAGCCTCAGGCAAGGTGAGGATCTGTTTAGGGGGTTCAGTGCACCAAGCAACTAGGCATGCTTTAACTGCACCTTTCAAAAGAGTGCTTGCAGGTTTACCAACTACTTCCATTTACTAAATCTATTTGGAGAATGATCTTTCATACACTGGAAAACAACTGTTTCCCAATAAAATATTCTAGTTTCTGGTGTGGTTGGAGGAAAAGAAGAAAAAAAAAATCAAATATTCAGTTAAGATAATCTATTTGTCACTCTTTCCCAAAGACTAGGTAAGAATTTATAAATGTAAACCATGTCTATAAAGTACTGAAAGTGCCTCTGCTGTTTGCTTTTTTATGGAAGAGAAATATCTTTGCAAAGATTTCCTTTTGTACTTTGCCAGTCAACATGTGATAATTAACAGAAATTAACTTACCAGTCAAAGATTTGCCAAGAATCTTACAAGACAAGGGCATAATGACGTGATATGAAATAAAATTTGAAGGAATGCAATCAAAATCAGAGTTGTTTCTAGCACATTACCACGTTTAGATATCTCCAAAGTAGATAGACCCCATAAATTCCGGTCATTGTTTCCATCATCATCTTTACAAGGAAGGCAAGAACAAACAGCAGAGCAGCAATGTTTGTTTATTGTATGCTGATCTTTCTGGGCAACATCAGTGTTGCTGAACTGACATGTAGATCTTACTTGATCCAGTGAGTGTGAATCCTTTCTTTGGAACTTCAAACTAGCTTCAGATCCAGAAGTTCTAGGTAAGAAACTGTCTTCATTGTCACCTTCTAGGTAAACATATGATGAGTTTGTGTGCTCCCCCATCAAATTAAGCCTTTTAGAAACAGACAAGCAAGATTCTTTTTCCAACCCCCTGTCATCTGGAGTATTGCTTTCAAGAGTTGACATAGGAGACACCATATTTGATGGTCCATCGTATGGAAGCTTTATAGACGAATCCAAAGGATCATCTTGATGGACACCACTCTTTTGTAAAGGATCTTTATTGCTATCAAATGTTAGCAATTCCAGATCTGAGAAGCAATGTTGGTTGTCTCTCGCAAGAACAGAATTGCTGGCGATTCTAAGCCACCTACCTTGAGATGTGTTCCTAGCTGAAACTTGTTTAGCAGTATCAGTAATGGGTTTGCAAGCTCCATTATGATAACTAGACCATAGAAAAGGAGGCAAGCTAGCACTTTGACAAGTTTTCTTTGGTAGAGTGGTTTTCAAAAGGCTTGAAGTCATGCTTAAATCTGAAAGAAGGGTACCGAGATCCTGGACTGGAGGAAGAACTAAACTCTCTAGAACTTTTTTTGGCTGATATAGATCAGCACCATCCAAGTTAGGATACTGAATAGGGCAAAAAAAATTAAACCAATTGTAAGTATTCATATTAGAGACAAAAAACAACAAGAACATCTAAACTGACCTTAGCTGTGGATGCTGATTCATCAACATCTTTACCATTGTGGTAACAGTCTGACATGCTTGATGAGGAACTAGGTTTCATGAGGCATGGAGCTGATTTTCTGTTATCATTGCTGTCTGTTGCACAATTATGTGGCAGAATAGAGAAAGCCTTTCTCACTGACGTAAATAAATTTTCATTGACAACTGGGGGTTTCTTTCCTTTTTCAGCATTGATATTACAGTATTTATAACTACCATCAAGAAGTTCATGTAAGACCGGCTCATCCATATGCTTTGTAATATCACAGAGATCTGACCTCAGGCCATATAATCCTAAATGGATAAGACAAGGTGCAATAGTAAGTTTCACTTCATTGCATAAGATCATCTTCAAAGACAAAATATGTAGCTCCAAAGACATTTCAATGAAGGGATTCAAAATCAAATTAATTTTTAGCTTTCGGTGTCGTTTTACTCGTATGTGTGACAAAAGATAGTAATTCAGTTCCTTTTGATGCTTATATCATTTACTTCAGACCCCTGGTAACCAGCTATGTTTCAAAGGCAGAAAACCTGAGAATGGCTGCAAACTAAGACATGCACATAACACACATCATTTCCCTTTTTAGCAAGTGTTATGTACTATCTGTAGTACATATCACATATGTACTTGCATATATTAATGGAATCAAGTAGCAAAAGTGAATCAATTTTTCATGCTTAACAAATCAGGGTCATCTGACATGCAGTGGATAAAAAAATAAAAATATTGAGTAATCTTAGGTATGCAATCAACTAGCCATTCTCAGGCAGAAAACCAGAGGACACAATTCTGAACAAAATAATTTAGAAACAAGATACGCCTAGGATATAAACAAGTACAAAAGTATATATATAAAAAAAAGGTTAGTTGATTGCATACCTAGGAGGTTGTTTCCTCCACAATTAGAATCAGAGCTAGCAAATCCAGACTTTGATGTAAAAGAATCGTATCTAGTTTTTATTCCTGATCTGAAGTTCTTCCTATCATTTCTCTTGCCATCCAAACCACGCTTTGGCTTGATCATCCGTGCTTTGTCTGAATAATCAGATTAAGTTTAAGAACAAACATATGCAAATATTGTAGGCTTGTAGCAAATCATATCAAGTATTTAAATAACAAAAGTTACCTAATGGACTTTAGGAATCTAAGACCAGGCATATCATGATAATGGTATTCTTGTAAGACGAACTATTTTCAGATGGTTTGATAGTGTTTTGCAGTAATGTTGGTTCCTGACTGATAACAGTGTGGTAACATACAAGTGGTAGGTGTTGTTATCACCTTTGTGTTAACCATTCCCAAATATCCACACGTGTCCATGAGTCCTCACAACTATAATATGGATGAAGAACTAAATTATTGTTCACCATAAAATGGACAGATTGAAAAACAAATTACTTTTCCTTCATTAACAGGAAAATTCTGAACAAGGAAGATGCATCAAGCAAAGTAGTAACTGAAGAACAATCATTTTGATGTTTATTAAGATGAACCTCTTCATACAACAATTCCTGTCCTCTCTCTTTATCTCTCTCTCTATCTTTCTCTCTATAATGGGTGATGGGCTGATAGCAAACTATACTGAACCATATCGAGTGATAATATGCTGTCCCATATTGATATTGTACCAGACCAGTCATCGACTGATATTGGAACAAGACCGAGAATTTAATTCATGACAAGAAATATTTGTACAATTTGAAATGACCATATATTTTGAACTCAAAACTGAAAATGTTATTTCCTTAGTAGTGTTTCTTTTACCAAAATCAATATGTTTTGTAGGTATGTTCAAAAAAATAAACAAATAAGCTAAAGAAAATAAGAGAACCAAGCAAACTGAGCCAGGTATAACTGAATTTGGACAGGAACAGCATCATGCCTGGCTATTTGGAGAGTCAATCTTAGGCAAAAAAAATCTCCATGGAAGCACGCAGAGATAACCAACACTTACTCAGACAACCCAAAAGAAGTTCAAATTTCCTTTGGAAAGTAATAGAATTCAAATCTCAAGCAATAAGACAATCACACAAGTGATAACATGATTTGCAATCAAATACAAAGAGGCTCACCATTTCATTCTACAAAATGCATTATACAACTTAGATATTAACAGTATACCACTTACCAGCAGATGTGGATCTTAATAACTCAGCGTTCTTTTGGAAGACAGTGATACCATCATCAACACGAACATTTCTTGTAGAACTTTCTGGTTGATCAATTCTTGCTCGTTTAAAGTAAGAACAGTTGCTCAACTTTCTATCAGATAGTCTGTCCAATGCTTTGCCTTCATGGTTGGGCAGCAATGAAATCGACATATTTGCTTCTCCAAAGTTGTGTCGTTTACCATTGACTTGACTTTTGAGACCAAGAGGCATGTTGTCATGTGCATGTAGCACAAAATCAGTTTTCTTTTTAGATATCAAACAACATTCTAAAACTGAAAATGAACATTTTCAATCTGCCAAAAACACAGTTTATGCATCATCAGTGCAAAAGTATGAACACCAAATGCCACACTTGCAAGATAAATTTTCAATCTATGTAGCTTTTGGAACTCATGTAATTGAAAAGGTTCTATAGACCAAACGTATAAGAACAAATGAACAAATTCATGCCAGATGTCTAAATAACAAACTTCTTGACCACGTGCAGCAAAATTAATCATGAACTGCCACTTTTTAATGCATCAATGAAACAAGGAAGTGTCCTACTTAAAAACAGTATTTCAATACCTAAGCATATATAGTAAAAAATATAATAGCATGTCGGTGTCAGAAACCTATATTCAGCAATGTTATTTGTGTTAGAAAACCATGCCGGTCTCCTTTGCAACCTAGGAGACCAAAGTTCGAGTCATAAAAACAATCTCTTTAAATATTTAAAAGTAAGGCTGCATACATTGACTCTCCTCAGAACCCGCATTAGCGGGAGCCTCGTGTACTGGGTACGTCCTTTAGCAATGTTATTATACTATAGTTAGAAACTTGAAGGATCACATATTAAGCAATAAATATTTCAAGTATCTCACATTCATTCAGCTCTCTCTATACCACAGTAATTTGTACTCAAAGGTAACAAAATGGAAAAACAATGACAAACCACACTTCTAGTATGCATACAAGTACTGACCTCAACAGCAAGAAAAGTTAGATTATAGTTTGCAAAATTTTCATAATCCTCCATTATTCTGATATTATGTCTTCCCTTATTGAAAAATACAATCTTTTAATCCAATTTCTTTTCCATCATAATTTTATGAAACCTATCAGAACAACTTCTGTTAACAAAAAGGTAATATATTCAGAGAGTATCAAAGATGGAATGCCAAGCTGATCCCAGCTTTGGGATATACTGTTTTTTACAAAAAGAAAGAGATGGTCAATGCAACTCACTTGTCTAAGCCTAGGATAGTTTGTTATAGGTGTGCCAGAAGTATGCACATGTGAGGCATACCAAGACTGTAAATTTGCGACTCCACTCTCCTGAGGACCAAGCACCTCAAATAAGACATACAAAAGGGGTATCACCTCGGCCAAAAAATTTGGGCACATATAAGTTGTGCCTTTGGGGGTAGAGGCACATATGTGAGAAGAAAAGCCTGTAAGCATTTGAAGAGAAGGAAAAGAAGAAAAAGACATCCGGAAAAGAAATCTCTTAAATTCTTGGCATTTGTTAATGCCTTTATTTTTCAGTTATTTTCTTTCAAAATGACCAATGATAATTCTCTTGCTTATAAATATGTTCATTTGTGAATATTTTTTTTCCGAATTTTAGTATTGCTTCTAATCTTCTCTTAGTTGACAAGAATTAATGCCTGAACAGACTTTTATGTCTTTGTCAACCTCACTACAAACAATTGACTCTAGGGCTACAAGAAAAGATCAATTTCTATGAACAACTCAAGGTTGGCCCAGCGTTCAAATTGGAGCTTGGTTCATTTGTGAAGCAAGTCAAGCCTGAACAATTTATTACTCTTTCGTAACTTATCAAGTTAAAAGTAAATAGGGCCTAAATCACTCATGTCCACTTGTTAGGAGCTTCTAATCCACCTCTATCATAAAAGACCCAGCTTTATTCTGCGTATAGATATCATTAGTGGTACATTATACAACTTAGGTTTTTCATCTCAGCCATTTATTGACTGAAGAACAAGTTAATAATTGTTGACCCCAAATATTAAGACATTACAGAATTATTATTTCTGTTGGTCAAGAAATAGTGTTATAGATCAAAAGAGACAGATTTTGGAACCTAAAAGTTGCATTTCAACTATGTTGTCATTCTTTCTCTCTTCTCCATGCCTCACAGCAACATCCCTCCTCTTCTTCCTCCTTTCCTCTTCTTGTTATTCGTAGACTTACAGCTGCCACCTACCACCTACCTCATCTCCAGATTCACTGAACTCTTCAAGTCCCTATATAAGTCCAACTCCAACTGTTTGATTTGACCAAGCTGAGATAAATCCATGGGTTCGAGCCCTCCTAGAGCTTAAACCAAACATAGATAGTTTATTGAACTGAGTTGGACACTGAACTCTCTGTTCGTTCTTGTATGGCTCATTACACCCTTCCAAAGCCCACATGTTATGACATGATCCTACCTATCAGATCTTGTAAGCCCCAAGTCCTCTTGCTTGTTTCATTCTCAACAATCTTGCTAGCCCCATATGCTACTAGTCATACGATCTCAGTGGTATCCTCTTATCCTTCTTTCCCTAGATCCCTTTCCTCCTTCCACTACAACCGATACTAGAGCAGAGCCATCCACCCCCAGTCTCAACCTCTGCGTACACCAGCTATGCCGCTGGAATGCTCTAAAGCCATGCTGGACATTCTTCCTTGCAGGGTAAACTTTTCATTCTCTTTCTATGAATCTTGCCATGGCCACGACCCTTCGACTGCTTGGATTTTGCATCCAGAGATAAGAGTAATCCATTACTCCTCCTTAAACTTGATCAAAGCCACGCGTCAACAATATTAACAGCAGTAAGCCGCACATCGCCAATATTGACAGGAGTCCTCCTACAGACACACATCGGAAACAATACAGACCCCTCGATTCTTATGCACTAACCAATATCTCTCGAAACAACAACAGATTTCAAATCGCACGATATCGAACACGAGGGCGAACAGTTCCAACATCTTAAAGGATAGGAAACCGTAGATCCAAATATCCAGGACGACAAGGAGCAGAAACCCTAACATCATCGCGACAGACACAGTCGATCACCTCCGGAGCAAGAAATCAAACAAAGAAATCAAGAAAGCGTGGGTACCTGCTTGTGCAACTCCCGCCTTGTCATCGTCGTGGCTGCTTCTACAGGTGAGGAGGTGTCGAAAGATCAACTCCGGAGGTAGACTCCTCTCTCGGCCTCGCTCTTCCAAGTGGTGGCGGCCGAACGGAGTCGATGCCTTGCCTGGGGATTCACCGATCTTGAAATTGGAATTGGGAGATTTATAAGTTTAGCATTGGGTCAAGATGATATCCGGACCGTTGAAACTAAAGTCCTCAATCCCTACTTCCTAGTACACAGTCAAGCCTCAAATTAAATAATATATTAATTACTTTTACCATTCTACCCATATAAAGTTTAAAAATAACGGTTTTGCTCCTCCCGATTATAATATAATATAAATGTATAAGTGATGAGGACAAATATTGATCAAAAGTACCTTAATTCTCATTATCAATTAGATATTTGATTATCAATGCTGAGTTTTGCAAGAACGTGTGTACGAACTTTAAATATCGAGGAATAATTTCTTAGAAATTATATATACGGGCCCGATGGATTCATTATTAACATGCTTAATTTAAAGAAATTTCATTATAAATAATATCTGCAAAGCAATCATATGATTTTGTCGCTTGTGGGCCCATATCATCCTGATTCCACGACTGCAGAAGTTGTTCGAACTTGTTCACCAAACGCATCAGAGACCCGTGTTTGCAGTCCATCCGACGGCCAGAATCCATCGGAAACTTCCAGAACAGCACCCTTGACTCGGCAGTCTATATAAACCCATTCCATAGGTCGAATCGCGCTCTCGTTTCTTCGCTGTCCCTCCTCTCGCGTAGCGCTCTCTCGTCCGTAGATTGTGATCTCTTCAAGACGATCGGGAAGGAAGAGCGAATGGCGATCGTAGCCTACGTCGTCTTCACCGGCACTGAATCGCTCATCGGCAACGTCGCCGCCATCCCCATCCACACCCGTCTTCGGTGAGTCATCCGATCGCGGGCTTTTTTCTGCTGCTTTGGATCTGTTTACCGGTGTTTTGATGACCATTTGCGAGGGTATGCATGTTGCCCTTCTCTATCTCAAATATTGCTTTACAGATTGGTCTGCTTCTTTTCAAGTGCATGCTCTTAGTGCATTTTAGATCCAATTTATTGACTACATATTTAGCACGACGAAAGAGTTTAATTAACAATAGTAGATTGATAAAACATGTAACGCTCTGAATGACAGATCGTGGATCGGAGATTACCCATCTGAAATAGCATCCTTCGATGCGTAGAAGACTAATAGTCGAATTTTAGAAGATAATCTCACAATTCATATAATGGGGCCCAAACTTTGACAAAGCCGAGCAAAGCGAAGTCCATGTTTCATGCTGTGACAAGCCCCCGACAAATTAGCTTCACTCTGTAGACTTAGGAACAACATATTCGCCTTAGGAAAGCCAATACGAAACTGACAGAGCTGTATGAGTAACACAGCGACACGTTCTTACAACTAAATTCAATACTAATTGCTATTGGCCTAACAAATTTTGGTAAGAGAATCTTAACATATTGAAATCAAGCAGAAGCATGATGACTCACAAGTTTTCCTTAGGTACAATCAAATTCTTCATCTACAATGCAGCAATTAAAGGACCTGTCTAAAAAGGTTTCGAGTGGGTTGCATCTCATATCCTATTCTTCTTGATACTTGAATAACACCAAATGGATGGAGGAAAGTATCCCCATAGTAAAAGAACTTTGACTTTTCAAAACCTAGCCACTAATATAATATTAGCCCTACATATATTGTTTAGAAGCGATAAACTAAAAGAATTACGGTTGTTATATATCATATGCTATATGAGCAGCCACCAAAATATTTTGTTGCTATGTGTTGCCTTCGATGTTCTCTCAATCTTTTTTAGGAAAAAAGAAAAAATTCTGTATTATTCTTCCCAAACTTTTGCTTTGTTGTATTGTCATTTTAGCATCTGTGCACCTCAGCTGACTCTCTTTCGTAGCCTCATATCTAGATCAGGCACTTCCTCAAACTGTTGATCTGAAGTTTTAAACTCTTAATCTGAAGTTTCATGAAAACACAAGAATTTCCTAAAACCAAGGTTAGAGAAAATATGGTTTTTGATTTAATCCAAGGTCATAGGCGAAAAAGTTGAAGGTGCTTAGTGGACTAAGGCTCTTCACAAACATTTTGTGAGGAAGATAAGCAACAGTGGCTTGAATGGAATGTGATAGTCTGAGAGCTTGCAAATGAAAAATTTTCTTCTAGTGAGTCAAATAACTAGGTAATGTCTTCTGAATTGGATTCACAGTAGAATAAAGTGATTAAATATACTACAAATGATGGAAATGTCAGATTATGTTTGTGAATATTAACATTTTATAATCATTGATTGTCCCTATTATCTTTTTTAACACTGAAATGTTGCTTCACTTTATGCATAAAAGCCATCATCCAAGGAAAGAACATATTATGCATGGTTATTCATCCACGTGTTTGTATTCTACATATTGTTGTCTTCTAGTATTATACATAGTTCAAATAACTCAAAGACTAGTAGTTATGACTAGCACAAAAGCTTGGAATCGAGACATGTAGGTTCCATTTCTACACCTGTTTATTTTATCTTTTTCATATTTGTGTAAGCTTAGAATGGATTGGTTTATTCATATTTCATCTAGGAAACTATCTATGATAATTCAGGCATGAACATATATATATAATATGTTGCTGATGGCAATTGTGAAATAATTCTTCTGATAAAAATGGTACCAGAAGATACTAATATGGCCTGACAAAGTACACTTTGGCAGGTAACAAGTTAAATCCATTAAATGAAAAAGAAAAATATTTACATACAATTTTTCATGGTGAAAATTAATTGCTAGAAAGAAGAAACATATCAAATGCAAATCCAAAAAATAAAAGAGTTTGAGCTTCATCAAGACTTTAATGCTTCTGAAAGTCCTTCCAAAACCATTTTTTCATTAATTGGTGTCAAAAAGGATTGATGCCTTGTATAAAGAAATGTCATATAGTAGATGTTCTTTGCCTTGTAAATATGAGCATCATATTAGTAATTTCTTTGCCTTGTAAATATGAGCATCATATTAGTAATTTGTTCCAAATTAGAATTTGACAATATGAGGTAATCTTTAAACTTATTACCATGACCACCTCAGACCAAAATTCTTTTTCTACTATATAACATTAAATTCGAAAGGCAATATAATGTGAGATCAACCAGTAAGAAGTTTTCAAATCTTGAAACTGTGTCCTGATTGCTATCTACAAAAAAACACACATCCATCATTTCCATCTGCAAATATTTGATTGTTTATATGCAACAAGTGGATGATTTGTAGTCTAAAATATTACATGTTGCACAAAAATATTGGATTACAAATTGTTTTGGATTACATAACTGCTTCCCCCTCCATCCTATCATGTGTTTTCTCCTCATTTGCTGTTCCTTCACCTTGATTCGCATAACCATCTCCATCACCTCTGCCATCATCTACTCAACCTTAATTGCAATGGTAAGAATAGTTATGCATGCGGATACTCAAACAATCGTATTAAAGGCGACTGCTTTAGCATTTGCTTTTGCTTACTAATAGTCATTTTTAGTTGGAAGCAGCCAAACTCGCCCAAGGAGTACCAACAACTGGACCAAAATGTTGGTTCATGTCAAACTAGATTGGATATTGAAGTATCATACAAACATTTTGAAGAGTGTAGATCTTTAGCCTGTTCCTCTTAGAGATTTGAGGGTTATATATATATATATATATATATATATATATATATATATATATATATATATAGTGGTAATTAAAGTTAGGACTGAGAGAGAAGCAGTCAAAAGAATCATGACTTCCTAGTGTGGTGTCTAAGTTGTAGCCAATGAATGCAACAATCTATTGAGTGATATCTTGCCATCTTAATTCTGGCCCCACGTGAGATATTTGCGGGGGCCATTTAGATACTTAGAGAATTTTTTTTTCTTAATGTTGTGAATATCGATTATCAGAGTACTCATTTGACATAGTAGCAGAGATGTCAAAATAAACAACTGCAAAAGTTATGCTGACTAAATTAATCAGCTCAGATCTGTGAAAGATCTGCAATGTTAATATATCAGAAAGCAAGAGAAAAATGACTAGTTAAATTTTTGGGGACAATAAAGGATGGAAATAAAGTGAGAAAAGAACCACAGAAGTTTGATAATATCAAAGCCAGTCATTCTCTTCAATGCAACATGACATTTAAAAACAAGGAGAGAAGAAATGGAACAAAAAGAGATCTATTTTTACTCGAGAGAACCAGATCATACCAGCAACTCATCTTCTACCTGTGCTTGACATTCATCCATGTTTCTTTATCAATGCACTCTTCGACAATTCCCCAGACCTCCTCCTCAGCATCTGTTTCATCCCATCGGCCACCCGAACTGCTGGATTTGACTTGTACTTCCTGCAGAATGATATGTGAGCCCTTATGGCCTCATCCACCCCATGGCCCTTCCTTTTACCCCTGCTCAACTCATCTCTCACAGCTTCAGAGCAAAGTCCACACAGCCACTTGCCATCAAAATCCTTTTTCACGCTGCTTATATAGTCATCTGTGCAGTCCTCTTGTAGCCCGCAGCACTCGCACTCAACCGACTCCACTTCCATGCCGGTCTCCTGATCACGCGAAGTATGATGTTGCAGTGGATGTGTTAGAAGTAGTGGTGGTAGCAAATGGCTTCTGTGTTGGTGTGGTGTGTGGTGGTTATCTTGGGCACTGATGGCTGTGTTAGAGGTGTTTGTATGCTTTGAGGCAAGAAGAAGGGCATAGATTAAAAGAAATGAACCACAATTTCCTGCATTTTCTAAGGTAGGACGTGAGACAACGATGGTTGAAGATGTGACAGGAGGGAGGGCCTGGAAATCAGTTCTCTATAGTGTCATTTGTTTTCCTGTCACTGTTGATGGTTATTTGGTTGACAGCTTTCTTTCGTTGGAAATGGTCCTTGGTAGAGATTACAATAGGGCAGATTTGTCCGAGTACTCCTGCCTGTGACCTCCTTAAATCGAATTTTGTTGTGTAGCAAAATCTTACTAATAGTAGAGATAACATTTTGCCTGTGCACTGCAAAGTAAATCAAAGTAGATAAGTGTTAAAACATACCCATTGCCACACACTGGAATTAGCTCTCATAATCTTGTGTTCCCCTCACCACACAAGATTCTGACCATGGCTTTGCATCTTGTTTGACCTTTGGAACAACTTATTGTGATAATAATGCATGTATTAGTTCAACAAAGTGATACACTTGTTCTTTTAGTGAAAACCGTCGCGAGTCCTTTTTCACAAGCTCTGCATGTATTAGTCTGCCACATCAGTTTTGCATTTATATATGCTTCAGTTCCAAGTTGATGCCAGAAAACTTTTTTTTTTCACTTTAAATCCATGATAACTTGAAGTATTTATATGATAATTCATCCTTCTTAGACAACTCCATGTGAACTTGATCGAGCTGGCCTCTGGCAGATACCAGTTCAGCATGTGAATCACTCCAAGATATGTGCTGCTCAGGAATCACATCCTTCCTTTTCTCTGTCTTTATGCGAATATCCATGTGTATCCCTCCGTCGAGGGTGGCGTGTACTCAACCAAGTATTTGTGGTGCTCTGTGTCAGCTTAACTGTTGCATCACACGCTCCTTAGCAAAGCATCCTTGGAGAAGGATCTGCTTCTCTTTGGGGGGGTCTCATGAGATCATGTTGCTTGGTGGGTGCTTGCAGGCTTCTCGTGGAGAGTGCAGGATGCCTGAGTACTCCTAGTTCAAACGAGTGAATCTGAGCCATGCATAGCAGATTGCAAACCCGAGGTAAACAACTTATAATTCCATCAGTCTGTGTCTTCATCATGATCTGGTTGTTTATATCATCTTTCTCGCTGAATAACTATCTGCCACATCCGTAGTCCCTGGCTCAATGATTGCTCACATGGGTGTTAGCTTGGACTTCAACATCAGCATTCGAGATTGGCATATTTCGGTCCTCTTCACTGACATGAGATGCTCTCCTTGTGGAGCCCACATGCTCCTGCACATCATTTCTCTCTTCAATCATTTGCCTCCTCACCCCATGTCTTCTTTGGAATCCTCACGCTAGATGATATTCCATTCCTAACATATTTCGTCAGGAAGAAAAACTAGTTCATAATTTCTTCTGTGCTTCATAACTTGTGAAACCCTTTATTGGAGGATGCCTTTTCCTTTGAGAATATGAAGCAAACCGCAAGCACAAGATGTCAAATTTACCTCCAATTGAGGTGTATGCTTAAGGGATGGATCTGAGAGAAATGCTGATGGATATGATGACTAAGACACGATTACAATATGCATAATTAATGATTCAAGAACAAGGATCACCTTTTATAAAAGATTATATAAGTTCAATATAAAAATGAGGTTCTCAGTGGCTAGGGGAAGAAAAGGAATGACTTGTATCACTTAATCATATTGTGTCTTGTAGAAAATGTTTAAATGGAAGGAATTTTTCTTACCCAAATCGGGAAAGTGGTCATGATTAGGATGGTGCTATAATCCATTTTCAACCCCCACGATGAGATATTTTGAGATTGTCGATAAATATTGTACAAAAATAATGGGGATGACTAAGAACATTGATGAGTGCAATCAATACGTGATGGTGGATAAATTCTATCGGTGTAGTTTGACACGGGATGTGCAAAGCAAATGAGGATGCAACCCCGATATGAGAAAGCTTTCTTGATGTAATCAAGATAATTCCATAGTTTTATATATATATATATATATTTATGCATGTAAAGTTATATGTCCCTCCAAATATAAGATCCTTCGGGCTACCTCGCTAACATCCATTCATGTAAATTAAAATATCAATTATAGTAAGAATTTATTAATTTAAGTAAAGAATGTAGAGATTAAAAAATAGTATTTAATATTTCTTTTACCTTTATAATAGTTTTATAAAAAACGTTAGGATAATTGAGATTAATTACAAGCGCATGTACCTAACTTTCTAGATGTCGTAGATATATATAAATATATGGTATATTTAATACGTTTTTATATTTAAATTATGAATTTTTATCATAAAGTTATGAAGGTCAAGCACTTCAATCCATGTAATTTGTTATATTAATGCGCAATCACGTTAGCAAGTGTTTAGGCCTTGATGGTTCATTTGGAAATGTGACAATTTGGAATTGGTAAAAAGAGAAGGCATAGTAAGATACATACATAGGTAAAATATGACCGATTTATTTGATAAACTACTTACCCAAAGTGTCTGTCTAAATCAAGAATAATAGTTTCTCTCTAGCTTTATAGATCAACCCAATTGGCCTTCTGTGGATATCGATTCCATGATGTAAAGTCCAAGTCGAGTCATTCATCATGCTACAGTTTCAATTCCTAGTTTTGATGGATCGGATCACTAAAACTCAAAAAAGATAGATGATATAGACACAAAGAAATCCAAACTAAAAACAATATGATTTGGATGGACCAGATGCTTAATGAGCATTTCTAATCTAGTCGTAGAATCCGATGGTGAGACTATTATAAAATATTTTGAATATGAAGAATAAATCTTCTTGGAAATTAATGAATTTTGTCATTTGTTTAGTTAAAAAAAAAATCAAATTATCAATTGACTGTATTTTGCTTGGACATCTAAATCCTCCTACAATGATTGATCTAAGAAATTGGGTAAATTTTTATACTCCAAAAAGTATGATATATTTTGTTTTAAAGCTTCAAAGTAATAGATTATTTTTATAAAATAAAAAAAAACCTATCACTATATTCTTTCAACTAAATATTAACTTTAAAAAATTAAGAGTTTAATTTCAATTTTTAAAATAATTAGTCTTTACATGCTAAAGTAGTTGATATTTGCAACTTAGTTTGTTTACTTAATATGCACAATGAGTGTTAAAATTGCACGAAATATAAATGATATGAGATCAATAATAAAATGAAATTGGATTGTCGATTTCCCAAGATATTAAGTTGATAGGAAAGTAGTGAATCTATTTGTAGACTTTAATATAAGTTATTAATGGACTTAACTCATGGACCCAACGCAAGATGTCAGATTGATGATTGATGGACTTCACTTAATTCATTTCATTCGAACTAAAGATACATCTATAATCTCTTTAATGTCGTACTAATGTTTTATTCCCTTCTTCTCTTATGTTATATTACCTTACAAATAAGTATAAATATTTAGCAAAAATATTTTTATTTTTGTTTTTCCAATAAAAATTTACAGTGACGTGATACGAGAATAAAAATCAATATAAAATTATAAAAAATAATCCTTATAACATACGATGAAATATTAATGAATCTTATATTTGAACATTTTACATGTATCAAAAGTTCTCTTTGTTATTGAAGGAAAGCACACAACTAAATCAAAATCCTCGTGACAGTAATCACTTTGCTTTTGCAGCCTTTGTCGTCAGAAACGGAAGACAAAAGCAGTGGCAATAACAAGTGATGACATCGGTCAGCAATCAATAAACATCATTCTTTTGGAATCGGATTCGGATGCCTATTTTTTTCTACTCGATTGAATCCGATAATTACGCATACTTCAAAAAAAGGACCGCTGTCGACCTCAGTCTCACCATTTAGTGGGCTGCAAGGCCCAATAAACCCGTCGGAAGCGGCCCAAGCAACCTGCATGGAGCCTAAACCAAAATGGACGTCGAAATAATAATAATAATAATAATATTTATTAATTAACTAATTAATTAATTAAAAAAACACTCAATCGAGCCTCCACCATTGTTTTTTTTTTCCGATAGAACATAGTATTTTTATCTTATTCCCGCGAAGCACCCTTTTGTTTTTTAAAAGATGAGATTACGCTCGTGATCGCCTTCGCTCCATCATGGCACCCTCCACAATTGTCAAAGATGACAAGGTTGAGTCCCCAGAGAAATATATTATCACTCACGAGACTACGAAATGACTAATAGATTCCTTGCCCTTAATTGGTGCGATGATAGCCTCCTCGATGACCTTGCATATACTAACTTTCACCTCTACCGCTCCTCTCACTATCATGCTATATGACTCCATCGACTATGACTATGGACCCCTTCACACCCTTTTCCTCTTACATATTAGATTTTTTGTTATGACCACTTCCATCGGATGAGTTGAGGGGAGGGAGGGTCTAAGGGGTTTCGAGGGCATCGTCGAGAAGGTTATTATTGCTTTGGGGGTCATTTGAGGTTGATTTTTAGAACATAAGGATAGTAACCCATAACCTACGATCACACCACAAGAGTAATTTAAAAAATAAAAAAACGTTCTAAGAGAATAAAATAAAAAATGATCATAATTATAAATAATCTTAAAACTTTTTTAAGGAATTTATTCATCAATAATAATAATAATAAAAATAAAAAAAAATAAAAAAGAAAAAGAAAAAGAAAAGTCCAAAGAGGAAGAGGAGAAGAGGCGAGAGACGGAGAGACCGCAGCGCCCTCGCGACTTCACCCGAAGCAATCCAATGGCGTCTCCTCCTCCTCCTCGATCTCCGCTGACGCTCCACTCTCCCCGCTAAAACCCTCTCATTTCCCATCGATAACCAGTTCCTTCGTGGATCTCTCTCCAATTCCTAGATCTACGGAGGACGACCATTTTTAGAGATCCAATCCTTTTCAACCCCTAATACACACTCTCGAAACCCTCGAGTTTTGCCCCAAAAACGCCATCTTTTCGGCCGCATGGGCCGTCCGAGGCTCCAGAATTCGGCCATAAACCCCATCGAGGAGGAATCTCCGGACGCTGCTGAGGATGGCTCTTTGCCGCCGCTGCCGCCCTCCGGAGGCCCCGCCGCCGCTGCCGACCTCTCCTGCGTGATATGCTCCGAGGTGAGCGCCGTGCTCGCCGTGATGCGCCGCAATGTCCGGTGGGGCGGCCGGTACGCCTCCGCCGCCGACGATCACCACCTTGAGCACTCCCTCGTCCAGTCCCTCAAATCCCTCCGCCGGCAGGTCTTCTCTTGGGGGGACGCCCGCCGCCCGTGGTGCACGATCGAGCCCTCCGCTTTCCTCCGGCCGTTCGTCGATGTTGTCCAATCTGATGAGACCGGCGCTCCCATCACCGGCGTGGCACTATCCTCCTTGTACAAGATCCTCACCCTTGATCTCCTCGAACCAGGGTCCGGGACTGGGGTGGAAGCTGGGATGCATTTGGTCGTCGAGGCTGTCACGAGTTGCCGGTTCGAGGTGACTGACCCTGCGTCTGAGGAGACCGTGCTGATGAAGATTCTCCAGGTGATGCTTGCGATCATGCGGAGCCAGGCATCAATCATGCTGAGCAACCAGCACGTCTGCACGATCTTCAACACGTGCTTCCGGATCGTCCACCAGGCGGGCACCAAAGGGGAGCTTCTGCAGAGGTTTTCACGGCACACAATGCATGAACTCGTCCGCTGCATCTTCTCACACTTGCCACATGTCGAGGATGGTGGTCGACCTCCTTCTCTCAAGCCAGAGGTACTATTCGATACATAGACTGGACAAAGATTTGATATTTGACATTCTCACTTGAACAAACATATGATATGTACTTGAGGATATTCGTTTGTGTGAAACTGTATTTCTTGCTAGTTTTATTTTCATGAACAAGCACTTGATGTGAATATCAAGTTTTGCAGATAGGTGCAACGGACAAGGACCAGGCTTTTGGGATCAAGCAAGTGGAGAATGGAAATGGGAGTGCTGAGCCGACAGACACAAGCGCGAGAGATGACAATCCAGGATCAGAAGCAGAAAATGGTGTGAGAACTATGGTCGAGCCATATGGAATTTCTTGCATGGTGGAGATATTCCACTTCCTTTGTTCTCTTTTGAATGTAGCAGACCATATTGGGATGAGTCCTGCAACTAATCAGATAGCTTTCGATGAAGATATGCCACTATTTGCCCTTGGCATGATCAATTCAGCAATTGAGTTGGGGGGACCATCAATAAGCAAACACCCAAAGCTACTCTCCTTGATACAAGATGAATTGTTCAGGAACTTGATGCAGTTTGGCTTGTCCATGAGCCCGCTAATACTCTCCATGGTCTGTAGCATAGTTCTGAACCTTTATCGTCATTTGCGCACCAAGCTGAAATTGCAGCTTGAGGCATTCTTCTCTTGTGTGATCTTGAGGCTTGCACAAAGCCGATATGGGGCTAGCTATCATCAGCAGGAAGTAGCTATGGAAGCTCTTGTGGACTTCTGCCGGCAAAAGACCTTCATGGCAGAGATGTATGCCAATTTAGACTGTGACATTACTTGCAGCAATATGTTTGAAGAACTAGCCAACCTTCTCTCAAGGAGTGCATTTCCCATCAACTGCCCTCTTTCTTCCATGCACGTTCTTGCATTGGATGGTTTAATTGCAGTAATCCAGGGAATGGCTGATAGGATCGGAAATGCATCTCCCTCTTTTGAACAATCACCATTGGAGCTCGAGGAATATTCTCCATTTTGGACAGTGAAGTGCGCAAACTACTCTGATCCAGAACATTGGGTTAAATTTGTCCGTCGTAGGAAGTACATTAAGAGGAGACTGATGATTGGTGCTGATCACTTCAACAGGGACCCCAAAAAGGGCTTGGAGTTTCTTCAAGGAACTCATCTCTTGCCTGAGAAGCTTGATCCACAGAGTGTGGCATGTTTCTTCAGATACACGGCTGGGTTGGATAAGAACCTTGTCGGGGACTTCTTGGGAAATCATGATGAGTTTTGTGTACAGGTGCTTCATGAATTTGCCTGGACATTTGATTTTCAGGACATGAATCTCGATACTGCTCTGCGACTTTTTCTGGAGACCTTCCGGTTACCTGGGGAATCTCAGAAGATTCAAAGGGTGCTCGAGGCTTTCTCTGAGAGATACTATGAGCAATCACCGCAGATCCTTGTTGACAAGGATGCTGCCCTTGTGTTGGCATACTCACTTATAATGCTCAATACAGATCAACACAATGTGCAGGTCAAGAAGAAGATGACTGAAGAAGATTTTATCCGCAATAATCGCCGCATTAATGGTGGGAATGACCTCCCAAGGGAGTTCCTGTCGGAGCTCTATCATTCGATATGCAGGAATGAGATAAGAACTGCCCCTGAACAGGGTTTCGGTTTTACAGAAATGTCACCTAGCCGATGGATTGATCTTATGCAAAAGTCAAAGAAGACATCTCCATATATTGTTTGTGACTCCCGTCCTTTCCTTGACCGTGATATGTTTGCAATCATGTCAGGTCCCACGATTGCTGCTATCTCGGTAGTGTTTGATTATGCAGAACATGAAGAAGTTTTTTTGACATGTGTAGATGGCTTCTTGGCAGTGGCAAAGATCTCAGCATACCATCACCTAGAAGATGTGTTGGATGATTTAGTCGTGTCCCTATGCAAATTCACAACTCTCTTGAACTCATCTTTGGTCGACGAACCAGTTACAGCGTTTGGTGATGACATAAAAGCTAGACTAGCAACAGAAACAGTTTTTAGCATAGCAAACAGATACGGTGATTGCATACGAACTGGTTGGAGAAATATCCTTGATTGCATTTTAAGACTGCATAAATTAGGCCTGTTGCCTGCTCGTGTTGCTAGCGATGCTGCTGATGATTCAGAATTGCCTCCAGATTCAGTCCATGGGAAACCTGTTCCAAGTTCACTGTCCACCTCTCATATTCAAACTATGGGTACTCCTCGTAGATCCTCTGGGCTAATGGGGAGATTCAGCCAGCTATTGTCTCTCGACACAGAAGAACCAAGGTTGCAACCGACTGAACAGCAACTTGCTGCTCATCAGAGAACTCTGCAGACAATACAGAAGTGCCGGATAGATAGTATATTTATAGAAAGTAAGTTTTTACATGCTGATTCACTGATGCAAATTGCCAGGGCACTTATCTGGGCAGCTGGTCGGCCTCAGAAGGTTAGTAGTTCACCTGATGATGAAGACACAGCAGTATTCTGCTTGGAGCTGCTTATCGCTATCACACTAAACAACCGTGATAGAATTGGGCTTCTCTGGCAGGGCGTATATGAGCACATAGCTAACATCGTGCAGTCCACTGTGATGCCTTGTGCTCTTGTGGAAAAGGCAGTTTTCGGGCTCCTAAGAATTTGCCAGCGGTTGCTACCTTACAAAGAAAACCTGGCTGATGAGCTCTTAAGGTCTCTGCAATTAGTTTTGAAGCTTGATGCCCGTGTTGCAGATGCTTACTGTGAGAACATCACCCAGGAAGTCACACGCCTTGTGAAGGCAAATGCAGCCCATGTAAAATCCCAAATGGGTTGGCGGACCATAACATCCCTACTTTCTATCACTGCTCGCCACCCGGAAGCTTCAGAAATAGGCTTCGAGGCACTCCTATTCATTATGTCTGAAGGAGCTCATCTTTCACCAGCCAACTATGTTCTTTGTATTGAAGCCTCAAGGCAGTTTGCGGAGTCTCGTGTGGGGCTAACAGATAGATCAGTTCGTGCATTAGATCTAATGGCAGAATCCATGAATTGTCTTGCTCGCTGGTCTCATGAGACAGGGAATGCAGGTGCTGAAACTGATAAAATTTCGGAGGGAATCAGAGAGATGTGGCTGCGGCTTGTGCAAGCATTGAGAAAGATCTGCTTGGATCAGAGAGAAGAAGTAAGGAATCGTGCATTGGCATCACTGCAGAGATGCCTGGTTGGAGATGGGGTGTGCCTCTTACCGTCAACTTGGCTGCAGGCCTTCGATCTAGTTATATTTACTATGCTTGATGACTTGCTGGAGATTGCACAGAATCATTCCCAGAAAGATTACCGGAACATGGAGGGCACACTTTTGCATGCCATGAAGTTACTGTCAAAGGTGTTTTTGCAGCAATGGCAAGATCTTTTTGGGTTGAGTAGTTTCTGCAAGCTGTGGCTGGGGGTACTCAGTCGTTTGGAGAAGTATATGAAGGTGAAAGTGAGAGGTAAGAAGAGCGATAAACTGCAAGAACTGATTCCTGAACTCCTCAAGAACACTCTTTTGATGATGAAATCCAAAGGTATTCTTGCGAAAAGAAGCACAATAGGTGGTGATAGTTTGTGGGAGTTGACGTGGCTTCATGTAAACAATATTGCTCCATCTTTGCAGTCTGAAGTGTTCCCTGGTCAGGAGATGGAGCAGTTACATTCTGGCGTGCAACCTGAAGGTAACAGAGCTGGTCTATTAGCTGAGCCATCTACGAGTTAGGCTGGACTTTTGAATTCACTTTTGCTCGTTGGCTTTTTGTAAGAATCATATCAAGTTCCTCCACGAAGCTGAATTTGCTAGGCTGACCATTCTTGTGATTTTCTCATGTGACATGGGTATCTTCTCTTTCCCAAAAGTATCATGTGTGATCCTTGTTTAGTGCAGCTGTCTCATTTTCTTGCACATGTCTCTCTGTATGGTGTTTGTGCAGTGTTCTTTAGAGCAGCAGTGAGTTGCTTGAATTTCGTTACCTAGAGAATTTGAGAATATATAATCTAGTTCCCAACTATTACTTTTGCAGTTTACCATATGTAGCTAGGTGACCAGTTCTATATCAGTTGACACAAGCAGAAAACACTCATGCATTGGAGGCTATGTACTGCTCACAGTTTCTTGTCAACAACCCTTTTAAAGTGTGATCAATAAGCTCATGAGTTGCATAGTGTATTTTCTACTTTTGTTCTCTCCTTGTCTATGTACTGCTCACAATCCTGTTTAAATTTAATTTTCCATATTCCTCCACTTGCCATTTTAATGTGTGGACTGTGACATCTAGAGAAGTTGATTTAGTTTGAAGTTTTTATCAGTTTGACATTGTTTTTTTTTTTTTTTTGTGCTGAAATTTTTTCCCAGAGTTGATCCTGTATGTGATTAAACATGTTTAGGAATGCTATGTACAGGTTCTTTTCATCATGATTTACAATAATAAAAACAGATGAAAATTGTATCGCTCATTATCGATGTTTGTCTGTTGAATTAGTCTCCAAGTACTGGCACCTGCTAGCAAAGTAGGATGTTTAAGGGTGTTCTTATTTGAAGCCTTTGGTTTGATATGGTACAAATGGTCACTGACCCATGAATCATGGGGAAGAACCGATTGCAAATTTGCTTGGAGGAGACTTCCTCTTTAACCAGTCTTTATAGCTGTGTCTTTAGGAACAATTAGGAATTCCACCCTGTGTGTTTTATTATTAGGACCAGCAAGAACACAAAAGTCATGAAGTCATCTTTTATGGATCACATGAGTTGGAGCATTCGATTTTACTAACTTGTGTTAGCTTGATAAATCCAAGCCCTAGATACCCTAGTTGGACTTGAGGTGGATTAGAATACTTGAATGATTACTCTCGGGTTTAAATATAATGAAATTTATGAGCATTCTTACTCTCGGTCGATTTCGTGATTTCATGTTTCTTTTACTAGGTGGTGACCCTAACTATCAAACATAGTATAAGATTGATTTGAACTTTAGAAGATCTTTGATCCTATCACAAAGCAAGTGGACTACCTCATGATCCATGAATTCCTTCAGGTCATGCATAAATCAAGCCATTACCTTCGGCACCAGCTGCATTTGCTCACTTGAGCAGAAAACACAAGGCAATAATTTAGTCCTTAGTTTAGTCCTTAGCTCATATGATTAACCAAGAAAAAATTTGCTACCCTACATAAGAGCAAGAGGCCATGAGACTAATGCCACTCATCCTATTGCACTTGGCAGTAGGTTGGCATGTGCAATACATTGATTTAGATGATCCAGTGCAGCAATGGAAGTCCATCTTTAGAATATAGCATTGGTTTCAATAAAAACTGTTGATCAAAATATTTCCCATGTAGTATGGCATCCTTTAATCACAGGTTCTGAGTAGATATCATGCAAACAAAAATAGATGAAGTGAAACTAGAAAAAAGAAAGTAAAACAAAATATACTAAATATGTGCCTACTCAGAGTGACATATGACTAAACCTAATAAAGGCATGTTGGCCAAGATGAATGGTCCAATAGTTGTTCTTAGAAATATGGCATTATGAGGGAAAATAACAAATAGTAGACCAAACATAAATAAACAGGTCTTTCATGGTGAACTAATCATACAACCATAGAAAACCCAATTATTTAGGAAGGGACAATATATCTCATATTGCTTCAGAGTGACATATGACTAAACCTAATAAAGGCATGTTGGCAAAGATGAATGGTCCAATAGTTGTGTTCTTAGAAATATGACATTATGAGGGAAAATAACAAATAGTAGACCAAACATAAATAAACAGGTCTTTCATGGTGAACTAATCATACAACCATAGAAAACCCAATTATTTAGGAAGGGATACTATATCTCATATTGCTTCAAATAAATCTTCTATCTCTACTCTCACCACCAATTTATTTAGTCTAAGCTTCAAACTATTATTGTGGATCTAATCATTATGATCAAGTGAATCTCCATTACACAAATGAAAAGTGTTCTGTTAATGAGTTCAGTGGATGTCTTCTTCATGGATTTGATCAGTTTCCCTTCTGTTGATTTACCAGCAGCAGTCATAAGTTGTTCGATTCAATGATGGATATGTTTTGCCTCACAGAAAAATATTGCACTGATATCACCACATGAGTAATGAAATGAGGGAAACATAGAGATGTAGCAGAATAGATCACCAAGCATTATATTTTGGATCCAAAACCTCTTTGGCTTCACATGTCTCTCATATCATCATCTCACACCAAATGGCTTTTATCGAAAGCTGGGTGATGTATGATTGATTAGTATTAAGCTCGTTCTCCTCTCGCTCAGTCATCGACGCCGAGAGCATACTGCTGCAGCAGCAGACCGCACTCCTTCAGCGGCTCATCCTTGAGGAAGCCAAGGGAGTTGGCGTAGCGAACGTCGGAAGCCAAGCCGTTCCTGCCGGTCACCAGCACGCGAGCACGGTTGCGGGTCCCCGACACCTCGGAGCAGCCGGGCACCGGGCTCTGCACCAGCGACACCTCGCAGATCTCCTCCTCGTGGTTGTCCTCCACCTCGATGTTGTACGTACCGGTGCCGTCTGTCACGCCCTCCGCCGTGTGCTCGATCGAGTCGGTCTCGTAGTGCCTGCATTGCAGCTTGACCTTGGCACCTTCATCATGGAGGTCGGGAGAGGTTAGAGTGCAGCCAAGTAGCACGCAAGCTTGCGGCTGAAACTTCCAGGGAGATTACCTGGGATGTACTGGCTGACGACGGTCTCGAAGCCGGCACGGCATGTGTCACAGTAAACGCGGCCTTGGATGACGAACTTTGGGGCGGCGAGGGCGACGCCGGCAAGGGCCAAGCAGAGAGCAGCGACGACAGGGAGAAGCCAGAGCTTGGCCATGGCTTTGGCTTTGGCTTATTATTTCCCCCTCTCGAGATATGTGTTGGGAGACTCGTAGAACGAGAGGGGTAGGAAGGAGATGAGCGAGGGACGAGTTGCAAGGGGGATGGCTGGCTGGCATTAAATAGCAGGGCGTGTGACGGAGATTGGAATCGGAGAGGTGCTGAGTTGACCGAGCTTTGCGGTCATATCCCGAGGAAGAAGAGCTAACTGTTCCCTTGTTTCTTGCCCTGCCTCTTATCCCTGGCTCTTATCCATAAGAAAAGAAAGACCGAGTCATGAGTTGCCTATTATTTTTGGCCTCTCTCTCTCTCTCTCTCTGCAGCCTAAAGGTAAGGAAAGAAGAGATGGCAAGCTTTAGTAGATCGATGATGCAAAATGTGTAAAAACTTCAAATTGCTGTTCATCATCTTAGTTTAGATTACAGAAGAAGGGGAAGAAAAGAATTTGAGGAAGTGGAATTGTAATCTTAATTTATCATTATAATTTAATCAATTTTTTGAGACTAATGTTCTAATTTTTTTTATCAGATATGATGAATTCTTAGTGTTTATTTTTCCTTTATTTCGTAGAGTAATGAGGGCACTAAAATATGATTTGTGATACAAACATAAAATGGTTTCAACAGAGGCTTGACACGGATCATCTCAATGATACATATGAAGAAGAATGAGTGTACAGAGAGCAGTACAAAGGAAGAAGAAGAAGAAGAAGAAGAAGAAGAGCATTAACATCACGAATCTATTGAAAGAATTCAGAATGGCCAACGACGGTGGAAGCCAAGCAATCTTAGCAGCAGATGGGGCACACAACCAAGCCATTCTCATTGCAATGGCGGCACTGCGCCGGGCATGCGTCCTCCTCCTCTTCCTCCTCGCCATGGTAGATCTTTCGGCTCCCATTGCACTCCCAGCACACCACAAACCTCACTCCGCCGCACCCTCGGCACGCCTCTTCGCCGGCCGACCGGTCCCGAGCCGCCCCCCGCAGCAGCGCCAGCAGCCTCCCCTGCTCGTGGAGCCCCAGCACTTCGTCGGCCCCTCCGACGTACCTCCCTCGGATGAACAGACTCGGGGGGATGGCGCGGTAGCCCAAGACCCTCCATAGCTCCTCCCGGAACTCCAGGTGCATCGACACGTCTCTCTCGGTGAACCTCACCTTGAGGCTGTCGAGCAGGAACCTGACGCCGTTGCAGTCCTCGAAGGTCTTCCTGATCCCCCGAAGCGTGGTGGTGTAGAGGATGACGGATTCCCTGCCCCCGGGCGGGCACCTGTGCTCGAATTCCGTCAGCGGGTCCTCGTCGTCGTCGGTGCGAGGCACCTTCGAAGGAGGCTCCTCGACGCCGTGCGGTTCTCCTCCTCCTCCGCCGTCATGTTCGTCGTATTCTTCTTCCTTTATTCTGGCCCTGGCCCTGCTCTTGGCTTCCTCGAAGCTCCTCATGTGCTCCACCACCGCCTTCTCGAACGCCGCAAGAAGCTCCGGATCGAACAGCGTCACCGAGTCCAGATCCGGCCGCCGGTACGAAGTTTCGTTTTCTTGGCCGTGCTGGTCCTCCTCGTCGTTGGTTCTCCAAGAAGAGTCTTCTTTAGGTGGCGACGACGGCGGCGGTCGAGAGTTCTCTTTGTCACCGATACTGCTTCTGCTGCTGCTGTGGTCGGATTCTTCCTCGTCGCAGTCCGCTTCTTCTTCTTCTTCTTCTTCTTCGAGGTCTCTCACGAGCTCGGCGACATCGACTACGTCATGGAGATGGGAAACCGGAGTCAGCTGGTCATCGGGGGAGGCGGAATTCGAGGCTTCCTCCACTCTGCTGCCGACGGGGAGGTCGCGGAGGACCCGAGAAGGATCAGGAGGAGTAGGAAGGGAAGGGGCAGAAGCATGGACATGAAGGACACGCTCTTGGTGCTTGAGGTAGGGCACTTGGGGGATGGACCGGAGCTTCTTCAGGATCCTGCCCCTGATACCTTTCATGTCGCTGCCGCTGTCCCTTTACCAGCAACGTCTGCTGCCAACCTGAGGGTGGTGGTGGTGCTGCTGCTGCTGCTGATGGATGACAGTGCTATGGATATGGAAGAAAAGTAGCAAATATGGGTACGTGGATATGTGGATTTGGAACAGCACTCAGTCTCCACTCTCGGTAGCCAGGAGATTTGCTCCTCTCAGAGAGCGAGCGAGCGAGCGAGAGAGAGAGAGAGAGAGAGAGAGAGAGAGCCCACAATGGTAGCTTTCTTTTCCTTACTGTGGTCTCTCCCCTCCGCTTCTTTGTTGTTTGTGTGAGGAGGAGGCGGTGCCAACGGCTATAAAGTTGTGGTGGGGCCCTAGATTTCAAAATGATAAAGGCAACGGCCATCAGGTCGCGCCGCGGGGCCGAGCCATGTGGTGTGGGTGCTCACACCACGACCCACGTCGCGACGGGTCGATGCTGGGGTCGGATCCAACCCGAAATTATGACTTAAGTCACGAATATAGGGAACGGCCGTGAAGCACCGGAGACAGTCGGAGTCATGGAGTCAAAGTAAAGGAGTCATGCTGCTGATCTCTGGCAGGAAGTCAAACTAGCTGAGTCTCATCGATTAGTCAACAGAGAGTACACCATAAACAACAATGAACTTGATGCATTAAACATTATGGAAACGAAGTTTTATGATGTGATTTCACAAAGCACAGATATATATAAGTTAAACATTCGGATAACAACATCTTACTTACATACAATGTCGATTTCACAAAGGAAGAACAAGTAGAGCATGATGTGTCAGCTCATATTGCGGAAGAGAGCATATCTCGCAGCATTCAGATGCAGAAATAGAAAATAATGCATGTCAGTCGTTCTGATTTGTCTCCGATCCGCTTCATTGTAAGTGTGTATGATCCCTGCGACAGAGAAAAAACCTCACAGGTTCTAGATTCCAAATGTACAAAATACAAAAACATAAGTAGATAGCTTATGCTATATGATGGTAAAAAAGAGCGCTAAATATACTGATGATGAGTACTGGGATGACCGACTTAAGTAGTTTCAGATCGTAAATGAGCAACCTAATTCTATCAAAACATTAAGATTAGCCAAAATCAGATTAAAGAAAGCATCAGAACAAGTTGAGGTGAAACATCTAAGCAATATCCACAAACTGCCTAAAAACATTGTTTTGTTCTTATACAGACAGAAGTTTCATTAGCGAGAGAGAGAGAGAGACAGAGGTAAAAAGAACTTTACAATATCAAGATAATTTCAAGTTGTTATATAAACAAGATAGAAGATGATAGAGATAATGCTTTGATCTTGTATTTTGCATGATTAACAAATTTACTAAATATACTGCAAAAAAAAAACCTCCTTTTCAATTGCGAAAGTTGGACTGTCTTAAGCTGCATGAGCTGTCAACATGATGAATCTCTATATCTACCATTTGTTTCTTACTATGATCCTCTCTTGGATCAATCCACATAGAGAGGAACTACCACTATCTTTTGCAGGGTTGAAATCAGGTTGAACCGCAGGTGGTAAAATGTGCTACCCCAAGATTAAATGTGGCTTTCTTACTCACTGAGATTGATTTAAACTAAGGCACAGTGCAACATCGCCTCCTATCCTATCCTTCATCTTTCTTGAACCTTCATCTCAAACGATCTCTTCCAAATTCACGGCACATATTTCCCTTGTTTCCTTCCCTTTCACACTGGACTACTTCTCTGTATCTTTGACTTGAGATCTTCCATTCACTTCACTTGTTAATACAGTTCCTTTTGAATGTTTTTTGATTGCCTTACTTCAAATGATACAATGTGCATCCTACTTATCCTGAATAAAGAAAACAAGTTAGAAATATGTGTGAAAGGGAAGAGAAGTCTCAACAGGAAATTTTTTTAGATGCATATGTTGTTCACACATATGAACAAGTGACAATTTTTTTAGCTCCCTAGACTCTGAACAGGAAATAACCTCATGCTTTGTTGTCATCCTCTTTTTTTCCATACAGGTTTCCAGTTTCTGAACAACACTCAAAAATATAATTGCGCATTATCTAGTTTAAGCATATGAAAGAACTTATTGAGTCATACGGAAGAATTTTATTATGCATTGAATGATGCTTCTTAAAGCTTTCTGTGCTATTAAGAAAAAGCTTTGTAGAGTAGTTCAGAATCTGGAGGAAGAACCTTCACTTCTTGATAAGTTAAGAGTTCTTTTAGCAGCATTTGAGGGATATTTCTGACCTTACATCCTAATTCACATTGTCCTTCTAAAAGCTATGCCACATATTTTTTGCATTTAAATCAACCAATAGTTAAATCATCATTTACGAAACCACCCTCTTTCGAGATTAGTCTTGGATTTTGGCCATAATACACCATAGACGAAAAGGACGGGCTAAGATGAGCATGCATTACAAGAACATATAACAAATGCATGTGTTCTCTGTGTTTTTAGGTAATTTCAATTTCCATGAAGAACCTTACCATCATTCATGTAAAGATATAATTGTCATAGATATGCTGACAAACAAACAACAAGTATATGAGTGAAGTGAAAAGTATGTTCTTCTACCAGTTGATGCAGAGATATTGAATGTAGGGGGATTTGGAGACAGGTCAACGCCACTAACCTTAACAGGATAATCAACATGCTCCACTGCAAACATCACACAGCCCACACGAAAGTAATAAGTCAACCAAATGTTGAAACAGAAAGTAATCAAACTTGATGAATTACGACGGTTTGGCATTGCACTCACTATCTTCAACATGAGAGGAAACAGCAGCGTGATTCTTCATTAGCAATACCAAATAAGCATAGAAAAGCAACCATCAAACTGTTTAACATGGTGAAGATGTCGAAATCATATTAAAAAATATTCTTTTTACCAATATAAGATACAACATTTTCAAATTAGCTTGAATATTTAGATATAAACAGAGAGAGACTTGAGCATCACTTGCAGAACAGGTTGTACTCGGAGCTAATTACAAATATTTGAGCCACAGTTGGGCTATTGTAATTGTTATGCATGCACAAACAGTCGTCATGCCGTCATTTATGCAAACACCGAACCACCACATTTGGTGATGTGGGGCCGCCCTTACGAAGGTGATCAAAACTGGCGCTAAGGCAAGTCTAATTAGCTTTCTATTGATTTCAATCAGAGATTTATATGTTTTCACCCACTGAGTTTCCTGTTAGCAAAACCGTAACAATTTCAATCCGAGCAGTGATCATCAACGACTTCATTGCTGTACACTCGAGCATTCACAATCGAACACCCAACTCATCAAATTTAATCGAAAACCTAAATCTTTAAACCCTATCAACACAGAAACACTTAAAAATTATCGATTTTTGACGCAAAAGCAAAGAAACCGAGAGGAAGAATCTATGGATTGTTCGGCATCCGAGCAGTGATCATCAACGACTTCAGCTGTGTACACTCGAGCATTCACAAACTAACACCCAACTCATCAAATTTAATCGAAAACGTAAATCTTTAAAGTTTAAACCCTATCAACACAGAAACACTTAAAAATATCAATTTTTGATGCAAAAGCAAAGAAACGGAGAGGAACACAGAATCTATGGATTGTTCGTCATCCGAGCAGTGATCATCAACGACTTCAGCTGTGTACACTCGAGCATTCACAAACTAACACCCACCTCATCAAATTTAATCGAAAACCTAAATCTTTAAACCCTATCAACACAGAAACACTTAAAAATTATCGATTTTTGACGCAAAAGCAAAGAAACGGAGAGGAAGAATCTACGGATTGTTCGTCATCCGAGCAGTGATCATCAACGACTTCATTGTTGTACACTCGAGCATTCACAATCGAACACCCAACTCATCAAATTTAATCGAAAACCTAAATCTTTAAACCCTATCAACACAGAAACACTTAAAAATATCGATTTTTGATGCAAAAGCAAAGAAACGGAGAGGAACACAGAATCTATGGATTGTTCGCCATCCGAGCAGTGATCATCAACGACTTCAGCGCCGTACACTCGAACATTCACAAACTAACGTCCAACTCGTCAAATTTAATCGAAAGCCTAAATCTTTAAACCCTATCAACACAGAAACACTTAAAAATTATCGATTTTTGACGCAAAAGCAAAGAAACGGAGAGGTAGAATCTATGGACTGTTCGTCATCAGAGCAGCGATCATCAACGACTTCGGCGCTGTACACTCGAGCATTCGCAAACGAACACCCAACTCATCAAATTTAATCAAAAACCTAAATCTTTAAACTCTATCAACACAGAAACACTTAAAAAATTATCGATTTTTGACGCAAAAGCAAAGAAACGGAGAGGAACGCGGAATCTACCAGAAGAAAAGGGAAAGAGGAAGAGGAAAGAATCGAGATGGCATTACTGCAGGAGCGGAATTGAGAACCGACCTTCTTGTTTCGCGTATACAAAATATAGCTTTTGTATATATCCCTAACTTACAAATATACGCAATTAGTGACACTGACATCCTTTAAAATCTATTATGACGAAATATTTATTATATTTATTGATAACATTCATTACGAACTTAATAGTTCTTGTCGTATTTCAAATTCGGCAGGTCAACTAATTTAATGTGATATTATCTATAAAAGCAAATTTAGCTGATAAACGTACATTAAAATGAACTATCGTAATTATTGTATAAAAGTATCGAATGCGGACTGCAAGAAACAAAAAATAATAATATTTTGATCAAAGATCTGTAGAGGCTTATTCAATGAAAAAGAGATAATTTACCTAGAAAAGTCACTTAATTGATTTTTGTTAGATAGTTCTCTTTTATTAATAAACTCTTTAGCAGTAACTTTTTAATAAATTTTAGTTTGGATGAATTTTCAAAAAAAATTATTTTTGATATTTCTAATATAGTGTCTCAAGTTTAAAAAAATTTGAAATAAATTATTTTTGAGATTATTACCCTCCACCGCACCTTCGTATCATCGATCATTCCGCTCTAATTTATGTTTATTCATCCTACGCATATTAACTTAGTCCATTGATCTCACACTAACGATTATCGGTAAAAGAGAAGGAGAGAAAACTGGAAATAGTATCAAGATACTTCGATCAGATTGAGAATGCTAGTACTTGAGAGTTCACATAGTCTCTCAAGGACCATAGGATTCTATCCCAATTGATACCTCCTTATACACATCAGCTCAATAGTGTATCTGAAATAAGGAATCATATATTGTTAGACATGATGCAGTCTATATAAGCTTCGCCGACTTACCCGTCTCATTGTAGGAATACGCCTTAGAGATCACAGCTTATCTTCTTAACAGAGTTCTAACTAAGTCGGTAGTGTATATACAATACGAGATATGAAAAAGAAAGAAAATCAATTCTAAAAATTAATTTTTATTTTATTTTATTACTTTTTAATATTATCCTTACATATCAATTAAAAAATTTTAATATCGATTTAAGTTGTATGTCTCCCTCTCCTCCACCGTCACCTCTTCCTCCTCTCTCTTCATCCACGTATCTTCTCTCACCCCTTTGGCCCTCTTAGTTCTCCTTGTCTTCGCTTACACATTATTCTTTGTCTTTTTTTTTTTTCTTTTCCTTTTGAAAACGAGAGGCAATACAGAGCAGCCGCATTGATATTACTTTATTTTATTAAAAAAATCAAAATTTATTCAGATTTCTTTTAAATGTTTTGGTCAATTCCTGAGGAATGAGAAACCTTACTTTGACCTAACTTAAAAATGAAACCTCTCTACACAGTTTTCTCTTCTCTTCCTTTTTAACATTTGTCCCTATCCTTTCTTCGTCTTTCGTTTTCAATGCTTGTGTTGGTAGAGACAGCTCTCCCTATCTCCGCAATTTGCGTTTGTCTGAGTACGACCGTCCAACTACATCTTGGCACAAAATTTAGATCCCACCAGCACGAATGGTTTAGAATTCGCCATAGCACAGTAACACGTGTCACCAAATTTCCTTCGCCCTTATTTCTAATAAATCATCATTTTTATTATTTTTTAGCATTATAAATCACTATAATTAGTGGTCTAATGCCATTAATGAAATAGATTATCGATTTTAATCTAAATCGCTCGGATGCACAACCTCATTAAATTGGAGCTTTTCGGATCAACATCAAGAATTTAAAATGATTTAAATAGCTAAATGTACAAAAAAAAAGAAACACTCTTATAGAATAATTAGCTTCAGTTTCCATTGTAGTTAATAGTTATGAGTCATTTTGGAAATACTAAACTCTAATTAGTTTATATCCACCAGTTAATTATTAGGACTAATTATATAGTTACTTTTAATATTTTAATCATTATATTTTTAAAAATTATATTGAGATCCTTATACTTATGAAAATAAAATATTTACCTCCATTGCTCTAATAAAATATCTATCTTTCTAGATTTTTAACTTTATAAAATTAATTATTTAATCCAGGAATCTCAATATTTTACTTTGGGAGATATAGAAATTTTTGAAAATACAGAGACCAAGATAAATAACTAACTACAGAAGATGATTTATAATTAACCCTAATTACTATCATAATATTATCAAAATACTAGTTGATGTTAATATGAATGATTCTGTCAGCTAGCTTTCTTTGGGATTATTTAAATATTTAATATAATTCTTAAGGCATTTATATTATAAGATAATGGTGAGAAAACCAGTAAGCTGAATCATAGACAAAAAGAAAAGAGAGTAAAATAATTGAAGAAAATATTAAGTATTTAAACCTTTATAATTTTTTAATTCAAATTAGCTATTGAATGCTATTTCCACAACTTGAAGGAATAAATATAGAAATAAATCCTTCATTTTTTACAGCCAAATTTTAGGACAGAAATTTCAGGGCACAAGAATGGCAAGAACAGCAGAGACTTATTTCACAGTCCTATTATTTAGAAAAAAAGTAATTTATCTTTTTTCTTATTGGCCTCTGAAATGGCTATATCCTGTTATTCCCCCGCATAAAATCCCGGACTCTCTCCACGTTTCACGTTTCACCGAGCTTGTCTGGTCTGTTTAAACGACACGCGTCCGCAACCACTTCGCGGATTAGAGTTAATCTTCAACCGTCGGATCAGTGGATTAACGGTGGATTATCGAGGAGCGCTTTGATTTGGTCAACGTACATTTGTACTGTAAGAAATCGTTCACTTACCCTAAGAAACCATATTAATATTCTTAGCAAATATAACAGATAATTTTAATTAATTGAATTAAATTAAAGGGGACGGCGAAAGGAACGGAGCCTCTGGCATTCCTGCGTCCCTCGCTCCCCGCCCTTTCTCCCTCTCAATTGTCCCCCTTCGATCCGCTCCTGCGGCGCAAGATTCGATTTTGATGCCTGAAGCAGACGATTGACGCTGTGTCGATTCTATCGCTGCCCCCGTTCGCCATCCCGTCGCCCATTTGGTTCCCAGATTAGTGTGAAAACCTAGAGGATTGATCCTTTGTTGCCAGTCTGCATGAAGGTTTTTGGGAGAAATCTGGAGCTGGATCACGAGAGGGCGATGATATCTTGGTCGCCGTTCCTGATCGCTTTGCTCCTGTTGATGTCGATCCCGGTGGTGTTCGTTTTGGCCCCCCGGATTCTGCCGCCGAAGACGATGCCGAGCATCCCCGATTTGGACGAGGTGGACGATCTGGCGCTGTTCCGGCGCGCCACTCTCGCCTCCGCCGGCGGCGAAGGGGGCAGAGGGGGCGCCGGGATCCGCCGCCGCGCCGCGTCGGCGCCCAAGATCGCCTTCCTGTTTCTCACCAACTCCGACCTCGTGTTCGCGCCGCTGTGGGAGCGGTTCTTCCACGGCCACGAACGGCTGTTCAACGTGTACGTCCATGCCGACCCCGCCGCTGAGCTCCTCCTCCCGCCGACGCCGTCGTTCCGCGGCCGCTTCATCCCGGCCAAGGCGACTCAGCGTTCCTCGCCGACCCTCATATCCGCCGCGCGCCGTCTCCTCGCCGCTGCCCTCATCGACGACCCGGCGAACGCCTTCTTCGCCCTCCTCTCCCAGAGCTGCGTGCCCCTCCACTCCTTTCGCTTCGCCTACCACGCCATCCTCGCTGACCCTGGCACGCCTTCTAATCTCCCCGACGGCCGTCGTCGCCGCCGCAGCTACATCGAGATCTCATCCAAAGATCCGTGGATGTGGAATCGGTACGTGGCCCGCGGCGACGGCGTGATGATGCCCGAGGTGCCCTTCGAAAAGTTCCGCGCGGGTTCGCAGTTCTTTGTCCTCGCAAGGCGGCACGCCGTGATGGTGGTGCGCGACCGCCGGTTCTGGAAGAAGTTTAAGATGCCATGCTTGAAGTCGAGGGTGGATTCCTGCTACCCCGAGGAGCACTACTTCCCGACGCTCCTCGACATGCAGGACCCCGCGGGGTGCACTCGCTACACTCTAACCAGAGTTAATTGGACGGACAGCGTTGGCGGGCATCCGCACATGTACCAGCCGCCGGAGATCTCCGCAAATCTGATCAACGAGCTGCGGAAGTCCAATTCAACGTACTCGCACCTCTTTGCACGCAAGTTCTCCGCAGAGTGCCTCGACCCTTTGCTCAAGCTCGCAGACAGTGTCATCTTCCAGGATTAGCTTTAAGTGCCTAGTCTTGGTTTTGGATTTATGGATGAAGATTTGGTTCCAGGTGAATGAATTGAGGTAACGAACTGTCCTATTTTCTCCTGAAAGTTTATTTATCTGCCAGTAGTTTCTTGATGTTCATCTAATGCAATGTTTGTCGAAAAAATTGGACTTTTTCTGGATACGACGCACCAAGTGTAACACCTAGTTTAATATCACACTGGAAGTGTGAAAAAGAGTTAAAGAGGTAAAAATGAGTCTACCATCATTAATGTGAACATAAGCATTATTGAGCAAATAAGTTTAGTTTCATCAAGTTAATATGTCATCTGTTTTATCGGTTTGGGTTGGATCAGTGACAAATTCTACTGGAACAAAGAAGTCAAACCTTAAATGGGGCATATCCTTAATGGGCTAGATCATGACACTAAGATACTTGTATAGTTGAGCTCTTGGGATTTTGCCAAAACTGTAGTAGTCATGGAATGTCATCCTTGTGCATAGTATTAGTAGCTGTCTCTACTCTACTCAATTGTCTGGTTATTAGAAGGCTCTGGTTCTAAATCTTTGGTGGTATTTAACATGCTTTATTCCACATGAGGATCACTATGTCACGAACAATTATTCAGTTATTCCACATTGTCTTGCTTAGTTGAAATTGGTACCATTACTAGATTGACCAAAATGAAAATTTGCAAGACTTGACCACCCACTTGACGTCTTCATAATCTGTGTATGAATCTGTGAGCACTCGATATTTGATATATATTTTTTTTTGAAGAGTTGCATATACCTAAAAAATCTAATATTTTTTGTATTTATCTCTCTATGTAATTTAGGTTTACCGAGAGGGTCAACAGTATTACCTGTATAAATAAAGAGACTCTTCCATGACTAGAATATTGTTTCTTGAGGTAACAAAGGAGCAACTTCATCATTGTACTAAGGTTCATTGTACCTCTATTTGTATGTTGATGGTCTTCGTAGTCAATGCTGGTTTACCCAAGTTTGTTGAATAAATGTTAACGAGTGGGGTATCTAGAGAATCTTAATATTTGGAGTCATATATATAAACACTATATTATTATTTATACAGAAAATTACAAACTTTGCAGGGACAGATATGTAAAAGGCCCTGCATCTTTCATATGTATGTTGTTTTTTAGTGCCTTTCTGTTATGATATTTCACTTTTCCATTGCTTTGGCTGTCACAGTATGTAGCAGCGGATTGGTTTAGTGATTTCCTTCTGTGTATCTCATGGTTTGCCAATTCTTGTTTGGTTAAGTCAGTCATGGAGGATGTTTATATCTTTCTATTGTCGCTTTTGCAGGAATTGATGAGAGTAACTGGCTGAAGCTGATCCATCACTCCCTCTTCATTTCTGAGCACCACCAAGCCACATGTTTCTTCAAAGCGAAAAATAAGAGACTGTCAAGTGAGATAGGCTAATTAGACATCAGCATCATCATCATCATCCCATGTAACACAAGATGTAACCCAGCAATATGTGTTTAATAAACAATAATAACTGTGAAGTTCTGAGCACCATCCTTTTCTGTCTAAACTGTGTTAATATGCCT
Source organism: Musa acuminata AAA Group (assembly GCF_036884655.1). Lineage (NCBI taxonomy): Eukaryota > Viridiplantae > Streptophyta > Magnoliopsida > Zingiberales > Musaceae > Musa > Musa acuminata. The sequence goes on along the minus strand of NC_088343.1, from coordinate 3,988,133 downwards.
TTTACCTTGGGCTGTTTTCTGTCCTTATCATTTTTACCTGGATGCTGTGCTAGTTCTTTCTAGAAAGTTATTGTGGCTAATGAGGCAGAAAATGGTCACAAGATGATCTTTCCTTGAAATGTTGGCAAGGAATTTTTGACTTCCACAATAATAATACTCCTTTTTCTTTTATTCCATCTTGATATTGGTATGGTGAGAGTCAAAGGGAATCAACCTACTTGGCTGCCAGGCCAGTGATCTGTGTTTTCCATAAAAGATGTCTCTCCTGAAGATCCATTTTTCTCTGCCCAACTTGAGGACCTTCTGAGAACCATTCCTTTTTCACATGGTGCTGGCCCCCATTCACTTCCTTTCTTTGGACATCTTGCTGGCAGTCACACTCATCCAAGTTTTCTAGACATCCAAGTGCAGAAATTAGTGATATGATGGTTTCCCTTTGGATTTAGAATAATTATGACATTATAACTGGACTTCATTTTCCTTGCAGTGCTGCCAAGTTGGGTTAGGAATTGAGGGATCAACTAACTAATAAGGATTCAGCAGAAGTTCTCACAATTTGTAGGCAGTGGATTTGCTCAGTGCAATAGACCTCAACAACAAAGCATATGATTTGGGAATTTAGTTGAGGAAAGAAATGACAGCTTCATTTTCTTGTGGTTTATACTTGAAAGATATTGTAAAGTTTCATTATCCTATTTGGAACAGATAGAATAGGATATTGGTTGGCACATCACTAATGGTCCCTTCTGCTTGATTGACTTGGTGGTTTGCTCACCATTGATCTATTATAATGTAACTATCATTAGCACATATGATGACTATGACAACTAAGTTGTCTGTAGTTACACACTGTTCATCCAATTTAAATTTGTGATTTGGATTGATGAGTGCTTAACATGTAGAAGGCAAGAAGTCAAAGTCTAATATGTTCATTTCTATCTTTTTGGTCATTCTCAGGCACTTGAAGATCTCAGCAGACTTCAGATCCTTTTTTTTAATCTGTGATATTTTTGAACAATTATTTCATTTACTTGTTAAATTTTGACTATTATGATGAATCATGAAACTAATATGTGACAGATTCTGATGTCATGGCCTCTTGTATATTCTTTATATCCTTGCAGTCCCTAAACCTTCTAATCCTAAGAAGACACCATTGAATAGGATAAGTGACCAAACATTTCAATCTTCTTTCATCAGTTGGCCTAATCCTCACATTATATCCATAATCATTTTTTTCTCAAGGTATTTCTTTTGACAGGATAAATGTATACCAAACACTGTATGATTTGAAATCCAATTTTTACCATCATGGATATGCAGAATGTGGATATTCCAGTGGCTTTATTGTACAAAACCAATGTATTCAGAGCATCAAACTTTGATTTGATTGAGCTCAGAGTAAAAGGTTAAATCTTATTTCATACAAAATAAAGAGCTAATCACATATCATTCTCTATACTTACATGTTATTAGCATTACAATTTTTATACTTAAAAAATTTACATTAAGATTCATATGATTCTAAAAATGAAACAAAAAATTTCATTTACCTTAACGTCGTCATCAGATGAAAAACACAACATGATTTCATTGATGCAATCATAAAATAAATCTCTGCAGCAATTGCTGCTTTTGGTCTGAGTTGAATGATAGGTTCTCAAAAGTTCTAAGTTGTGACACCTACATCACTCTGTAGCTAAAATGTGATTCATATTGAGAATATTAAAAACTAATATTTAAAACTATTAATTTTATAATAAAAATTAAATCAACAATAATAAAATCATAAATCTCAATTATTAGAGATGCAATCTTCTGGCAAAATATTAAACGTATAGTTATTGTGACCGTTCTAAAATATTAATTCTTTATATTCTCAATTTGAAGCACATCAAGAACATGAAACACAAGCAAGATTACATCTCTATTAATTATTGCTGCCACCATTGCTGTTCACCACTAGGAATCATCACTATAAAATTCGCACTATCGTCATTGATCATCATGATTGTTATTGTGCACATGAATTGGAAAATGCAACCATCAAACATCATAAGGCAAGCTATGGATTAGTATAAACTTTCTCAAATCATCTTTGTTAATCCAAATACTATACATCATTTAATAGACTAACTAACAACACAACAAAATCGCCTCAATTAATATTTAACCTCATTGATGGTATTCATATAATTTGTGTGCAACAATGCGAGAAAAAAATTATATCATAAAAAATGATCTAAGTCAATTCTCGTTGTTCCATACTAAAGCATAAAATTTTTTTATGACACTAATAAAATAAAAATACTAAATAAATAATAATCCATTTAATATATTATTTTTTTAAAAAAAACTTATTTTTTCGAATAACACCAATTATTTTAGTTCTTTTTCCAAGATAACATCTTTATTTTCTATAATCTTAAAAGTTCCATCGTAAGACCTACGCCTCCTCAAGTAGCATCTTAATCTTGAGGTTAATCTTGTTCTCGAGGTTATTGTTGGTAGAGCTTACGCTAAGATCGCTTGAGGATGTGTCAGCTTTGCCGTAGGTCGCCCCCCTCCCTTTCTCTTCTTTGTGTGGTGTGGAAACACGAGCAATGTTGATAGGGTGGAGACTATTAAAAAAAAAAACAAGGAAAGATATTTTTGGGATTAAAAAATAAATACGTTATTTATGAAAAATGAAAAAGAAGAATTATTTTATAAAAATCACCCTATTATATATATATATATATTTAATTGCTATGATATTTATTTATTAAATGAATAAAAATGTCCCTTATATTATCAATTTCGTATGTTCTCTTTCTCCACAGTTATTCTACTACATGTAAAAGTAATAATAATACAATATAACCTATGATATTATTGTAATGTGGTTTAGGGTTTCTTTCTCTCTTTGGTCAGCCGAGGAAATGTCGTTCTTTAAAATTCGTGCAGTCACTCCCAATTCGCTGCCACTTAGAATTAAGTGTAGGGTCGAAGGATTTCCTCTGCTTTCTATCGCGGTCCGTCCCAACGATGGTTTCTTCGTCGGTTGGTGGAGGTGGGTGGTGGCAGGCCATCTGCCACCGGTCTCCCTGCCTATGCAATCGCTCGATCCTCTCGATCGAAAGGGTTCCCATCCGATGTCGTCCACCGGCGGCGGTTCCGGGCTTCGGATCGCGGCTGTGGCGAATGGATGCGGTGAAGGAGGAGGAGGAGGCGGAGGGAATTGACCACTTCGGTCGGCTGCCAGAATCCGTGCTGCTCATCGTTTTCAAGATCGTCTCCCGCCGCTTCCACGTGCTCGTCCCCCTGATCGAATGCCTCCTCGGCCACGTCGATTGCGTAATCTCTGACGAACCATCCTCCGCCTCCGGGGGCAATTCCCGCGGCGTCTTCTCCCACCGTGCCCGCATTGTGTTCGGCGGCATTGTCAAACCTTTGCAGGCCATCGGCCAGATTCTCGCCCCCCTCCGCCGCCGTTGCCACCAGACCGAGGTGCTCGCTGTCCTCCCTCTCGTCGTCAGTGGTGTCCCACCACTCCCGGTTGGAGGTCGTGAAGAACCTTAATGAGATCCGTTGCCTCCGGACCGAGCTCCCTGTTGGAGAGCTCGACGTCGGCGACGGCGTCCTTTCGAAATAGAATGTCGAATTGTGGTCGACCCTCCGCAGCTGCGTCTTTCTTGGCGCGTCTTCCATCATCCCCTCGTCTTCCATCTCGCCCAAATCCTTGATCGCTAACCTAATCCTAGCTTCCATGTTGGTTGTGGAGGTGATGATAGCGGTAGCATCTCGGTGTTGTACACCAATTGAAGCTTGAAGCCTAGGGTGTTTTGGATGACCAGCTCCCTGATTGCCATCTCGGCACAGCATTACCTCTGGTTGATCACTTTAGAGCACGAGACGCTGGAGAACTTAGAGCTCACGAACATGGATGGTCAGGGGGTGCTAACGACGGACCAGTATCAGCATCAACGAGTTGCCATCAAACCGTCGTTCCAGCACTCTCATTTGGAGCTTCCTGGAGGATTGGTGCTGAAGAGGGCAATACTGGTGGCCGTCAAGCCAAGCGAGGTGTGGGGTAGGGAGGTTGCCAATGATGGAGGTTGTCAACAAGCTATATGGATTTCTAATGCATTTGAAGATCCATATATACAGGTCTGCAGGGAGGATGCTTGTCAAGAAGAGGATTTTCTATCTGGAGATGAGTTCCATATCGGGTTAGAAGAGATAAACTTAAGAGGTAAATTTATAGATATTGCAACTAGTTATGCTTGTTGGAAACTATTAATTTGTTCGAACTGTTGTGTAATCGCTGAGATTTTTTCACCCTTTTTCAAAATTAACTAGACATTTGACCTTTTACAAATCTCAACAACGACAAAAGGTCCATATAGTTGATCCTAAATAGTTGGGAGGTATGACTTTGTTGTTTTTGTTGTTATTGTTGTTGCTCTCAGCTTGTTATATTTGATATAGTTTGTGTCTCTATTTGTGATTCAGATTATGAAAATATTTAAAATTGATTTTTATTTTAGAGTGAACATATTAGGTAATATATTAAATTAATTAAATATAAAATTAAATTTTATTTATTTCCTTTGTGATAACTATCCTTCTATGTAAATGGCAATGTTGCCCATTTTCTTCATCACTCACCTATCATCAGAAGGGTAGGGTTGTCTTGTTGAAGATAGAGATAGGCCTTTTGTTCATTTAAATTGTAGTTATTATCATCTTTAAATATTTAGAAATAAAATTTATTTTAGTTTTAAACTAATTAAAATGAGAAAAATTCATGCATTTGAATTTTTAAAACAATAATAACTAAAATTTAAATAAAGTAGCTAGCCTACCTTTCTCTTCAAGACTTCAACAAGACTATCCTCTCCCTCATTCCCTTCTCTTAATAGTCAACCGATGAGGAACATATAGACTTTATCCTCTTTAAATAAGAGGTGAGTGAGGGCTATCCGAAAGGAAATAAATAATAAATAATATTACATTAATTAATTTGATAATTAATTTAATATTTTGCCTAATATGTTCGTCCAAAATGGAAACAGATTTTAATTATTTTCTTAATTTGGATTACAGAAAAGAAATAAAATTATATCAAATAAATTAAATCTTACTATGACAATTTTAGATTTTCTTTTGAAAGGGTGGGAAAATCTTGATAATTACAAGCTGGGCTTCCACTCTATAACTGTGTGTGTTTGGCAGAAGTAGGAGCTAAAGAAACAGAAGTTGTCATTGTTATACATGTATTGTAGATCATGAATGAGTATGTAGAAATTTGGGTTACAATAATCTTTTATTGAATGTTTTTATAATTCCTGTATATTTTAATATCTTTTTATAAAGTTTAAAATATCATATTATCCTAGATATAGTTGTTTCCTTGCTTGTGTTGGTCTAACAAGGAAGTTAATTCATAGTGAATCTAATTTTCAATTTACATGGTTAAATTAGGAACAATATAAATAAATTAATAAATCTAAAAAATTTAATGATTGATTTCTTTCCTTAGTGGGAAACTGTCTCCTATCCCATCTTAATGATGTGTTGAGGGGTTCATGAGGGAGGAATGTCTTCGAGAGAGGTAAGTTTTCCGACTATCCTTTGTCAATATTTTTATTTTTGAATATTTTACTTTATGATATTGCTTAGATTTCTTTATTTTGAAGATTAAAATTATGCTATTGATTTATAATTCCATTATTTAGATTAATTAATGATACATGATTCTTGTGATTAAATTCCTGTTACTTATTCCCATCTTGAATATTTGAACTATATTATTCTTGATTTCTATATAAATTTCATAATATTCATGTTTGAATTTAGATTGTTTGATATTGTACGTTTAGGGTTTTATATTGTGTTTAAATAAATAATTATGAATTTAATTATTAATGATATGATTTTATATTTATTTATTTTGTTATGTTACATGTTTTAAAATTTTAAATCGATCAGTTTAAAAATTCTATTAAAATAAAAAGGATGAAGCTGAAATTTGATTTGAGGGTTTGATCTAGCGAGAATTAGGTTTGACCTGAGTCAAACTAATTGATCGGATTGGTCTAACTTAGTCTAGTAAGTTGGTCAACCCATGGGTAGCTCAATACGGTACTGTTCTCCAGCCTTCAGCGTGAGTCATTGGCTAGGCCCCATATAACATATAATCCCCGTTGGTTTGACGTGGGATGGTGCAACCTGACCTAGTGTGACCTATAGTTTAGTGCAGCCTGCGGCTTGTGGCTCGACCCAACATGGTGTGTCTTTACGTTGCTCGAGGTTTGTAGCTTGGCGTGGCATGGTCCACCTTAGTCTAGTGTGATCCAATTCCCTGGGCTTAGCAAAAACCAACGCGACCTAGCTCTTGTGGTTTGACTTAGCATGGCACGACAGCTCAAGATTGTAGCTCGACTAGGCACAATGTGGATCAACATAACCAAGCTCATGTGGCCCAACTTGCGTCACCCTTACATCCTGACGTTTGGTGCATGGTCCTTGCGACTCGGCCTGAGCTCAGCCCAAACTCCCTTAGTTTGCAACCTTTGAGGCTCATCTAGTGGCTTGTTGCTGCCCAAACCCTATTATTGGTGGCCTCATGTTGCTCAACTCATGGTCCCTTGTGGCTTAGTTGGTTTCCTTGCATAGTGATTGAATCGGATTCGTTTGGTCGGTTCAGGTTAGTTCCGAGTGATTCCGGATTAGTTTTAATCAATTCAAGTCTGTTTAGCCTAAAATGAACCAATTCAATCCAATTTGGTTAAGTTTAGGGCAATTATAATTTGGTTCAAATCTATTGGATCAATTTATGTAGCGTTCAAGTTAATTGAGGGTTATAGTAGGATTGATACCTTATGATTTTGATGTCTAACAAATTTTTTAAAAAATATTTGATATACTTGTGATGAATTTGAATGAAAGTAATGAATTTTCAATTTAAAATTGTGCCGTGTGATCAAAATAAATGATAAGGCATGATATGATATACGAGGACTCTGTTTACTATCAAGGCCAAGTGGGCCGATACTGGTAACATGATTGTTTTTGGGTGAGCCATTAGACGTGGTGGTTAGATGATTTTTCTATCTACCATTCGGAGGAATGTGTCTCTATTTTGGAGGATGAGGGATATTACTTCATTCATTATTGGGAATATGATATGTGTTACTTGCTATTGGGAGAATAAAGATATGATCCCTCCATCCACTATTGAGAGAGTGCACGGATGTCCAACCTACACAACTGAATGAAACCCGAGTCTTGTGATGACTATGATATCATTATGTGATATAATTTGATTGACATTTGCTTGATGATTGGCTCTCTTTGAGATATTGTTATATGTTTTCGGAAGATGTTTTAGAATATCTTTACTCAATGTGTTTTGTTAATATCTTATGTTTTTGTTTTTAGAGAGCACTCTTCAAATGTTAATTCTAGTTCCTAAGTAGAAATATTTATTTATTGCTTGCTCGAAGAGATCTAGTATTTAATGATTATTAGTGCAAGCTTATAGAACTTGTTTTGCTATTTTCAGACAGTTGTTTATTTTAAGAAAACATTTGAGATTTTTGTTTGAATATAATTAATTTTTTTTAGACTGCTTTGGATTAATGTCGGTGGTAAAATTGCCATATTCTGCATTGTGAAACAAGGGTCGGATGTGACATTTTTATAATAAATATTGAAAATCCCAAAAGTATCATCAATCTAGGACCAAGAATCTGCTTAAAGTGATTCTATTTGTCTGCAAGTAGTCACCTAGTGAATTATTATTTGTCAAGTTTAAAATATTTGAGTTACATTGGTCTCCTTTTTCCCACTTTGATTGCTTTTGTTCTCTTGATCACTGTTTCATTATTTTCCAAGAGTGAGCTTAGGATAAGTTTTGCAGAAAGAACTTTTGAAACTTATTTGTTTGTACTCCGTTCTTGTTTGTGATAGTTTAGGTTGAAGATTGTTTTGATTACCAAGTTTTCAGTAGTATGTGGGTCATATGTTGTTGTCTCCCTTGATGATGCTGTTTTAGCAGATAACTGGAAGGTCCACGATTCGGCTAAAATTAATTGAACAATAGATGTTCCATATATGGTGAAGGTGTTCTCTTTTTCCTACTAGATGCATTATATAACCATTATGTGATATGTTTATGGAGATATAATATGGAGGACCACATAACCTCATTATAAGGTGGTACTCAGATGTATGGCCCTCAAGTATCACTAGCCGTGGTACTTGCTTTTAATTATTCTTTAAACTTTTTTGAGTGGTATTTATCATACAACTTATGGATTGTTGATTGCAGACTTGTAAATATTTCTTTAATGTACATTGTTTTCTTCAAGAAGCTTATGGTATGTTGTATGAGGTCTTATTATATCAAATCTTGGTGCTATAAGTTTCTTATTGAAAATGTTATTCTTACTTTATATGTTATATATGATATGAAATTCTTTCTTTTTTGTGTCGCCATATGCTGTACAGCTGTGAAGATTGTTGTGATGCTGATACTGAAGACACTTTGCTTGGTTACTTGTTTCAGATAGCATGAACAACAAGCATCTCATGTTTGTTCATAAGTGTTGACATCTGGTCTATAATTCAATGCTACATGAAGACATATGATCGGTAAGGCAATTACTAAATGAAGATTAAGTGTCTCCACTAAAATTAGGGTGGCAATTCACAATTTAATGCCAGATGTTCAATAGGCAAGTGTCTGTTTTTGTCAGAAGTGCTAACTTATACCTGTGTAACTTTCAAGTCTTATTAGATCAAATATTGGTGCTATAAGTTTCTTATGGAAAATGTTATTCTTACTTTATGTATCACATATGATATGAAATTCTTTCTATTTTTTGTGTTGCCACATGCTGATCAGCAATTAAGATTGTTGTGATGCTGATGACACTTTGCTTTATTACTTGTTTCAGATACCATGAACAACATGCATATCATGTTTTTTTCTTTTTGTTTTGCTCTAAGTTTTCATATATGATCAATAAGTCAGTACTAAATGAAGAATGAGGGTGGCAATTCGCAATTTAATGGCAGATGTTCTATGGGCAATGGTCTGTTTTTGTCTTGTATCATAAGTGACTCTGTAAAATGAGTGTGCATTGATTTATCGGAAATTAAGATGTTGACTTTTGGTCAAATCAATTTTATCATGTTTACTTTTTATTATTTGTGTGCAGAGAGGGGTGCTTAGCAAAAGTCATCTCATCGAAACGTGTCGGATATGTGCGCTTCGTTTTCCATTGCCGTGTGATCACATTTTGCTACAAGTCAATTGGGCTCGGTAAGCATTAAAGAAGGCAACAGGAACGTCCACCCGTTCGTTCCCCATTGTTGAGCCGGTCATCCCTCCCCGGCCGCCAGCCATATTCGACCCAAAGGTTACATACAACGCCCCGCGCCTGCTATAGTCGCCGACGTCGACTCTTTCATCGAGAGGATACAGGCGATGAAGTCATGGATCAAGATCCTGGTCATGGCGCTCGCCGGCGCCGTCGTCTTCCTCCTCCTTCCCCTCCTGTTCTGGTGTCGTCTGCGTCGGCGACTGGTTCCCCGGACCGCGGAGGCGAGTCCTCCTCAGAGCCTGCAATCCGGGATCGCCAGGCTTCAGCTCGCCCACGGATCGAACACCAGCGGAAAGGTGGGTCGTCTCTTCCACCACCACCTCCACCACCGCCCGAGCCAAGGCCAGGACCAGGACCAGGTGCCGACACCTTTCTGTTGGAATGACCATCCCGGGCTCGTGGTGGAGGCGGTGGAGAACGGGTGGTCGCGGTTCGTGTTCGCGGCCGGGCGATCGCCGGACCACTTGCACCCCCGCTGCGCCCCGGTCTGGGGCCTGTGCGTCGTCTGCGACGGGGAGAGCGACTCCGTGGAGACGAGCTGGGAGGTGCCCGTCGGATCGGCGGACTTCCTGCAAACGGTTCGGCTCAATCCGAGGGCGCGGAGGAGCGGCAGCACTGGTAGCAGTCCACTCCTCCACGGCGAATCTATCTCCATCGCGAGGATGCTTCTCCCCTTGCCCGGCCCGTCTCTGCGCGTCTCCTCCTTTCCGCAAGATGCCTACTTCGAGATCACCATCTTGTACCTGAAACCACACCAACAGCAGCAATCGTCTTCTCGCGCCAGCAGGAGGGCCAAAGCCGACGCCGGCGGCGAGAGCGAACGCGCGAAGCTGATCGGCGGCAAATTCTTGGAATCCCCGTCCGACGCCACGGCCCATGACACCGTCACTCCCACTGTAATCGACATCAACAGTCCAAACCACGGATCCAAATCCACCAAAGAGGAGGGAGGCAAACAGAGACACAGCAGTCTTCTCTCCTTGGGCCTCACCCATGGCGGTTCGCTTCCCAGTCGACCATCGCCCGGAACGTATCGGGGATCCATCGGCTTCCACTCCGACGGCTCTCTCCATCTCGACGGTAAGAGAACCCATCTGCGTTTCTCCGCATCCTATTGATGAGGACAATTAATTGGGGGATCAGTTCATGCAACGCGCATTCACGTTTCAGGAATGAAGCTGGTGTTCGAGTCGGAGAAGGCCGAGTGGGCAGAGGTGAACAGGGTGATCGGCTGCGGCTTCGACCCCAGCAAGAAGAAGGTCTTCTTCACGGTGGACTCGGAGCTGAAACACGTCATCCACTGCAACTCCGACACGTACAAGGCCCCGCTGTTCCCGCTGATATCAGCAAACGCCGACGCCATGTTGCTGGTCAATCTGGGCCAGAGCAAGTTCAAGTACGAGCCGGCAAACGCACGTCGAACGCCGAATCCCTGCTTCATCCGCTCCTCCTCGATCGACGGTGGCGCCAACACCATCGGCTACGAGGACAGCCGCGAGCTGTTCTCGATGGGGAGGATCGACTCCGAGTGGGTTGATGCGGTCAAGAAGAGCCAGAGCAGCAGCAGCAGCAAGAAGAGCAACGTGAACTACAACAACGACGGCAGCGCCGTCATCGATGTGGATGCCGATTCTGATCTCTTCGAGATCTCCCTGCACATTTGACAGATCATGCTGTGGTTAGAAAAATACTACGACGCCAGCGGTGGAAGCAGACGTCATTGGATTGCTTGGTGCTGGTGACGCCGGCCATTGCAGGTGTGTGATGGAGAGAGAAAAGATAGCAACAGGGAGAGTCGCATATCGCGTCTGTTGTTGCACTAATGATTCAGGAGGCAAGAAAACGAGAGTGCTTTCTTGCGAAGATAGGACTGACATCATTCATCTGTGCGTGCTAATTTAGTCTCCTGTTCATAAAAATAACACAGTTGCTGTTGCAATACGAGCGGAGTGTTACAACTCCATCTTGTTGATGGCCTTCTTTTTTTCTTTGTTTGTTTGTTGTTGATCAATATGCTTTGTAATTTTTGTTGATGAGTTCATCAATATACTTTGTACAAGTTGGGCTATTAGAAACAATTAAAAAACCCATTAGAATACGACGATCAATGAGGATAGAGAAAAGTTAAAGATAAACCAAGAGAATGATTAGTTAGAGCTATCATGATCATGAAAGGAAGGTGAATTATAATTGATACTAGGAATATGAGGTCCCATCAGCTCTATGTCGGTAGAGTGGACTATGTTGTCATCGCAAGATATGACGATATTAATTGAGACTCCTTGCATTCAAGTAAAGTTTGATAAATTCTATATTTTTTTTCTATAATTCTTTAGAACTAGTGAAATTATTCATCTTTAAATGTCAAAGTTTGAGGTTTTTTTCAATTGTAAACGTCGATATTCATGTCTTAATGAGATAATATACCCAAAGCATTCATCAATAATATATATATATATATATATATATATATATATATATATATATATATATATATTTATGAATATATGCTCAGTGCATAAGACTCATACCAATATAGGGTCTAGAAAAACTAATGACTCGAACTTGATTTTTAAATCATAAAAAATAATCTTATTTCTTGTTTGACGGCACAGAAATCAATTAAATTCATAACAAACAATAAAACAAAATTATGATTTATCAAAATGATTAAAGTGAATGATGTTTTGTGATTATCCATTAGCTTTAGCAGTGGGGCCATTGGAACTGGCTAAGGCTCTACCTAATTCCTTACCTACAGCTCAAAAGTTGGCTTTGGAGGAGTCACCATAGCATGGCTTGCATAAAGTATATGGACTTACAATATGCTAAATTGCCATTAGTCTTTGGTGATAACTCTGTTGGAGTGACTATTGACATTCTAACAGAAGCACCCACCAAACTTTAACTATTGTAGTCACAGTTTGAGAACCATAAATTAAGATGTTTTTGACACTTGAATAGAAACAATTCAAGGTTAAGGATCAGCTCATCAATCCATGCAAAATAAATATTGAGTATAGAGAAGCAGAGGATCTATGAATGGAAGATAAATTATGAGAGTATAATGCCTTCTTTTTTTTTGGCATTTTATATGCTACTACTTTCACCTCGACTGCTTAGCAAGATATGCAATTTTGAAATAATACCGTTTGGTACGAGCGATACGTACCAGTTCGATGATATATCGGTGGATTGCTTGTTACCGGACGGAACATGCTACAGTGCTATAGTAATACACTATATTAGTGTTACAGTGTTATAGTAAGAATAAGAAAAAATTAAAATCGCTCGGTAATAGTGATATAGTGCTCCAATGGTCAGATCGACGGTTGGAGCTATTTCTCATAGTATTTAAATCATTCTTCTCCCATATTTCACTTAATTACATTTACATATTCTTTTAAACTATCTCAAACTCTTTTTTTTCTCATAATGCTCTCTTAAATTCTACAAAACAACGATTTGTGAATTGAATGGAAGCTAATTTGAAAAATATTAAGAAGAAAAACTTTCTAATCATCATGCATATTTATATAAGGACAATCCATAATGGATTAAAATACGAACCTTGTACAAGATATTTTTTAAAGCCCGAAAAAGATATGTGATACTATTCTTACCTAATTTACATTGATTTTACTAAATTTATATTATTATTATATTTATTTCTAACTTAAAAATTCTATTCTAACCTTTTTTTTTTATTTTCAGAGGATTTTACACCTAAATTAGGTGTACCGCTTGGTATGCCACCGTTCGGTGTACGATACCGTATTATAACGAGCCAATCTCGAAACATCGATACGATACGATATTACGTGCCTTGCTTAATATCTCTCATAAGTATGATTTGATTGATCGTTGAAATTGACTTTTTGACATTTGATAAGGCTCTCGGTGATTTAGTAGCTCCAAAATTAATGTTGGTCTGAGTAAAATGAAGAATAAATAGGAGAAGAAGTAGTTAACATCAAGCAAAACACATATGGGAAAACTATCTCTAATGTTTAATTCAGCGATCGCTTCAAGTTTGTTGACTCTTGAATAGGAAAACTTAAGTATCATGTAGTAAATCCAAACAACTACATAGAATCTATTGAGAATAGGACGATCAATAATAATATTGTAAGTCGATGGGATGTCTATGATCAAAAAATTAAACCTCATAGTTTTTTAGTAATTTTCAGATGTGAAAGTAACATAGAGTTCGATTGTAGATCATTTGGAGTTAGATCGATGTTTTGAAAGACATAAAAAAAAATAAGAACTAATAAAAATAAAGATTATTGGGTATAGTTTTAAGATCAATATCATGATCTGGCCGAGATAATCGATCCATTAATATTCTTACTAAAAAGTACTGCTCATTAACTTAATAGAATTGAGAGCTCGTGATGACTTATATATTCAATCACATATATAATTGAAAGCGACACCACACACCATGAGTGGTAGTACGTACCAATCCTTCGTCGTCGTAAAGTTATGCTAATGATATCGTTGATAAGACAACAAATTGAGAGACTAATAATCTAGATTTGATGACAAGATCAATGGCAATAGTTATGTTGTGTCGGCTGGTCTTTGTGCTAAATAAAACACCATTAAATCAGCATGTTATTGCAAGATTTGATGTTTACTATGCCATTATGTTATTGACATGGAAGCTTATGGAGATCCCAATTCCATAGGTTTATCCGACTTAGATAGTTTTGGTGCTTATGCCTTTCACCCATCCATATAAGAAAGATTACAGGTGAATAGTTTATGAAGATGTATATTTTAATTATATTTGGTGAACAGTAAGAAAGCTTAATTATATAAAATTGTCATGATTAACTTTTCTTGGGACCGATTTGGAAGTTTAGATTAGGACAAATAATTGAGTCAAATCCAATTAATGCAACATGAGAATAATTTATTAAGACTAATCATAGATTATCACCTGTAATTAGTTACATTTAATATTTTGATCCATACATCTTCAAAAGTTATATTAAGATTATATACTTATTTAATCTCGTTTCTTCTCGTACCGTGACGAAAATATTTACTTACGATTGAAGAAATAAGATTAACTGTTTCACTTTTATAAGTATAAATATCTCAATATAAACTTTAAAAATATATAGATTAGAATGCTAAAGATAACTAATTACATGAGATAATTTATAATTAGCCTTAGTTTGTCATTATCATCGCTAAGCCTTTTTATTTTCTTTGTGAACCATGGCAAGGCAAGAAATAGATGATAAGCTCATTGATGATGATTCCCCTACAACATGATTAGCTTCCTTTTCTCTTTCTTTCTTTGTTCTTTTATTCTTGTTGGTCCCAAAAGACTTCAAGTGGGTGTTACATCATGACTCAAAAAATGCCACCCACTTTTTGTTTGATCTGGTTGGATGTCCCATTAATCATTCCTTGGATTTCTAATCGATCACTTCCTTTTGGATCCAGTAATCTAGGATTCTAAGCTACCATTTTCTTGCTACTGCCTGGCAGTTCTTAGATTGCATTAGTCTTGCCATGCTCATTTCCTAGAGCTTACTTCTTGGTCTCACACAGAAGGTTAAAGCAGTTTTAATGGGCATGAGGTTTTGATCAGAGTTGAGAACCACAAAACATGTGCAATTGAGGATGATAACACAAGTTTTCATGAACATCAATTCCAATATAATATGGGAGAAGCCTTTTTTACGTGGGAGAACTTCTAAAAGCAATGGTTTGGAGCCCCCCAAAAAGGAAGAAAAAGAA
This sequence comes from Musa acuminata AAA Group, assembly GCF_036884655.1. NCBI lineage: Eukaryota > Viridiplantae > Streptophyta > Magnoliopsida > Zingiberales > Musaceae > Musa > Musa acuminata. Next base: position 3,972,999 of record NC_088343.1, on the reverse strand, counting down.
ACACCCCATTTTTAAGCTAATTATAGTGCTTTCTTTAATCATCTTTCTTGTGGGTTCTAAAAGCAAAACTCAACTTTATATTAATGGCATTGGTTCATCCAAAAAGCTAAACAGATTAATACTGATCTCAGATGATATTTTGTTTCCTTTTCTTCAGCATGAGAATGAGAAGAAGTAGTGAACTCAACCAATAAGCTGTCCATATCTCATCATGACTTTAGTGCGAGTCTAACAATGCAATTCCTATTGAAGAAACCAATGGGTTTTGCACAATATGAAACCTTTCTACTTCCCTTATTACTTATGAACAAGCAGCTATCTAATCTCCATAATCAAATGTTGACACCTGATACTATTTGATTTGATTGCTGAACTGCTAATATTTCTTAGGCCAACAAGGAAGATTAAAGAAATAGTCATCTCTCCCACCAGACTTGGTGGTTTGTCTTAATTTAGGTGTTAAACTACTCTTGGATTGAAAATAATCATCCCCAATTCTCAAACAGATCAACCACTAACTTCTCATCTTCAGATCAATCATATCAGTGCACTCGTTCAAGTTGACAATTTATCGGATATCGGTACCTAATAAAATCATAAAGTCATAGCTATTTAGGGTTGTTATATTTATCATCATCGAGTTCTATGAAAATTTATATTTTTTATTATATTAAAAACTTAAAATTTTTATTTATAGTTTCTAAAAAAATCTTTTTAAATTTTTTCGTCTCTTCTCGTACCACTATTTCATATCTTTTACGAGTATAAGTTTCATTTGAATACAGTCATATCATCTAAAATGATATTCTCATATTTAATCTTTGGTTGAAATATGAGTTTATTTCTTTAGTAGCAACTTTTGTTACCAAGACTTGATTATAAAATTAATCTCTTTGTTCTAAGGACAGAGAGTCAGATCAATAAAAAAAACCACTAAATTCTTTTTCAGAAACATGAATGATAATATTTGAGTTTCCAAAGTAGATTCTTCTTTTCTGATGCAAAGACTGTTGTCCGAGTCATAAGAATATTTCGTCAGCATAAGTAGTCAAGTCTTTTTTTTTTTCCTTGTTTGAATTGTGGAAAACAGATGCACATCTCAGTTAATCCAAGAACAACTTCTAGCCTCCCATTCTCTCTCATCCAATTTCTTTGAGCAGCCAAAGCTGACCTGCTCTACCTTATCATTTGTTGTTTCTGACTAGTATTAGTCAAAGCAATGGAAGCTTCTGAAAGAAATCCCCAACCCCTTCAAACTTAAAACATGGTTGTAGCTGTCACCAGCTTCCTCTGTTCTCATTTTTTTATAATCCCCCCTCCCTCCCTCTCTCTCTCTCTCTCTCTCTCTCTCTCTCCACTAATTCTCAAGCACAAATAATAATAATAACATTACTATCTCATACTTCTTGTAAACACAACAAGATGTTGTCTGCATTCAATCCTTCAATACAAGGAAAAACAGAAATTGTAGAACACCAAGCTTCATTGTTTAACTGTGCATAGATGAGACAGAACAGGATGTCTTCATTTGCTCATTCCACTATGGCTGAGAGAAAATGACAGAAACTCAACAAATTAACCACAGCCAAGACCAATTTTTACTGCACTGAGGAATATATTTTATATGCTCTCTTTTATTTATACATATAATCAAACACCAGCAAAAAAAATTGGCACCTAATGACTAGTTTTATGATACTTTAGCCTTCCTTCATCTTAAGTTACCTATCCTTGATTACATTGACTTTTAAAGGTCTTGACTGTTGATAAATATTCCTTCTCTTATCATTATGTCTAGAAATAACATTTGGATCAATGATTTTTTTTTCCATACAAAATTAACTTGAAAAAAAGTTAAATTCATTCTGAGTTCTATCCATCCACCAAACACAACAAGATGACTAATTTTTTAATCATTTAGTCTTCCCCTTAAATTATTTATACAACATTGAACACATCAACCACATTTGACTATTGATAGTCTTTTTAATTATTTTATTTTGAGGAAAAATTGTTGCATTTCGAATTATGAAATTATTTTAAATTCTTTAATTTTATCATTTCATCTGTAAGCTTAAGTCAATTTTTATATATACAATTTGAATTGTTCAAGAAATCATTCACATAAAATTAATTTGTAAAGAAGAGGTCAAATCATGATGAACTAATTTTATGCTGAACTATTTTTCCTCCTACAAATTGAAGTAATTCCACTGTCCAATTACTACATGCTTACAAAGTGGAGCTGTCTATTCTCACTATTACCTCTCTTTTCGACTGTGCAAAAGAAACAAGCATTTGAACTAAACAAGGGGAATCGAAGCAGATGTGCCTTCCCTCTTATCCTGTTCCGGCAAAACGACGCCCCCCCAACCGGCGACCCGACGACCGCACCGTTACCGACTCCGTTTCACTTACGCCACACTAGTCATGAGCGGCATCGGAATGACGTCGTCAATTCTCTCACCTCGTGTCTTCTGTTGGGTTGTTGAAAGGGACGCCGAGGGTACACCGCACCGCGGTCAGCCTCCCCCTCACAGCTTAGAAAAGTCGACGCTTGAAAGCACGCAGCAATCATTCTTGCCTGCCTGCCTGCTTTGATCCATTTCTTGATTCCCAGTCCCCGTCTCTCCCTCTTCTCCCATTCTTCCGCATCCTCTCCAATCTTGGTAAGCACTTGTTGCTCTTGATCTATTTGTGTGGTCGCTTGATAAATATTTTAGGTGGTTGTGATTTACTATTAGCTTTCTTTTCCCCTTTGAATTTTGACTGGTTAAATGAAAAGATCTGATGATGTTTTGATTTGATACTTAAATTGTCTTGGGAGATTTTCGTGCGTTGATGCCCGGCCGTGATTTTGTTGCTGGTGTTGTAGTCGATAGTTTGATTTCGAGCTTTTGGAGCTAAGAAGCAATCACCGGGAGGCATATCGTAAATCATTCTTTCAGAAAGAAAAGAAATATGGATTTGCTTGATGACTAAGATTGTGGTGCTTTTCGATGGATGCTACTGTAGCTAAATTGATTGTGACTCATGCTTTGTGTTTTTGTGAGAATTAAATGGTCTTTTAGATATGGATGCTGTTAGCGGTGGCCAATTGGATTCAGATGGTGTTGTTATCGATTGTGTTGACTAGGGTCTCTTAGGTTGGGAGCAGAAAATGTCTGGAGGAACGCAGCAGAGCTTGAGGAAGTATTTGGGTGCCCTCAAAGACACGACCACTGTCAGCTTGGCCAAAGTGAACAGTGATTACAAGGTTGGAAATCATTGTTAATGCTTTTACCTCTACAACTTATTTCTATTTTATTTTTCTTTGTTCCCTGATCTGGTTAGCTTGATTTTCTTTTTCTGTTAAACCAGGAACTGGATATTGCCATTGTGAAGGCCACAAATCATGTAGAGCGTCCCGCCAAGGAGAAGTACATACGAGGTAGGCACAGCATCGTTTGGTTTATTTGGCATTCAAAGATAATTCGAGCTTCTATGATGGGCCATTTTGTTTGCTTTTTTAGGTTAATAGTGTTTCTTGGTGATGTTTTCTTGGAGTGGCATCACTTGTTAATTATTTCTTATCGACATACATGGTTATGCTTCAACATGATATGCCATATTTTGAAGTCATATAAATCTAATTACACTATGTAATCTTTCATCAGGTTGACAAAGATATGTAATCTTTCATCAGGTTGACAATGAGAACTTTTTGATGAAGAATATATGTAATCTAATTACACGATGAAATGTCCCACTTCACTGTTATCGTACCACTCTCTGTTGGTTCAATCTCTTCATCCTTCTGATGAAGAATATATCCAGATAATTACATTTAAAATATATATAAGATAGGGCACACAAATTAAAATCATATTCTTGTCTGCCATCAATAAGATGACTTCCTGTCATTCTAATGTACAAATTTCGATCTGATTTTATTAGGCATTCGAAACCTATCTTGTTACACAGATTAAGAAAGAGGCCAATGGACTAAAAGTTCAAAGGGCACCATTTACTACATCTGCTATCCTTTTTGCTAACAATGAGAACTTTTTTAACCTCAAACAAAGATGGAAGCTAAATCTTGAGAGCTGAAAGAAAGAATCTCTGGAGGTTACCCACCTTTCCACTGTGGTAACCCCATTACACTTATTCTGGAGTTCTGGTGAATATTGAGTTTGCGCATAAATGCAGTAATTATATGGTTTCCTCCAGAAGAATTTCCTTGTTGGGCACACCTCCTCTTTGGTCCATTTAAGTCAGTTCCAAATAAGAACCACAGTTGATATTTGGAGTTCCTTTTTCTAAGTTTAGTGTTTATTGTTTTTTGTTCATATATTTTTTACTTGATGCTTGGTTAATTTGTTATTTAATATTTTTGCAGCCATCTTTTATGCTATTTCAGCTGCCAGACCTCGGGCAGATGTAGCTTACTGCATTCATGCTCTTGCTAGGCGTCTTGCAAAGACGCACAATTGGGCGGTATATACTCCACAATGATATTTTCTCTGCAGTGGTTCTATTTTTTTGTGCATAGAATAAAAACTGAAAAGAAAAGAATTTTGATTGTGCTGTTCTAATATATCTCTGGAACTAAGCTTCCCTTGCTATAATAAGTAGTTGATTTCTAACTCCTTGATGACTTGATCTCGAGGGACAATTTAAAGGATGTTTTTAATTTTGATCGAGGGTGGGCTTTGGTACAACAGTAAGGTTGTTTCTCTGTGACATGGGTGACTAGGGTTCGAGTCACAAAAATAATCTTTTTAAATATTTAAAGGCAAGGTTGTGTGCATTGGCCCTCCCCAAACCCCGTATTGGTGGGAGTCTCGTGTACTGGGTACGCCCTTTTTCCTGATTTTGATCAATTGATGCAGCAAATAATTTCACTTATTGCACCATTTCACCATTACATGAGCATTCACTAGATCATATATTGCATGGCAAGGTTCAATACAGAGAAAGACTTTTTTAGTAGAAAAGTAGTTAGAAACTTGTGGAAGAAGAACTCTTAACTGGCGAGATATGAAGTAATTAACTATGTGCAGCAGAACAAGATTTGAGAGCTGAAATTATGATTTGCCTTTTCGTTTGCTTATTACTTTTAAACTTGTATCTTGTTGGAAGCTTTTCTTTCCTGGACTTTCCTTTTTATGTAAATCTCAATAATGAAATGTGGAAGGATTTGAAATATCCAAAAAAAATATGAAATAAATTTACAAGTTAATATTTTTATGTTTCTTTTCAATTTCCAACTCAATGTGCCTTATTAAAAATTACTTGCAGCATATGTGCAACTTACTTATGTTTGCAGTGTCACTGATTTAATATTGGTTGCAATTCAGGTTGCATTGAAAACCTTAATTGTTATACATCGTGCTCTGAGGGAAGTGGATCCCACATTCCGTGAAGAACTCATTAATTATGGGAGAAGTAGAAATCATATGCTGAACTTGGCCCATTTTAAAGATGATTCCAGTGCATATGGTATTCATCCTGCTCAGCAGACTGTAGTGAGATAAACAAACAACTGTTTTATTGTTTTACATGTATGTTCTTATTTGAATGGTTTTCAGCCTGGGATTATTCTGCATGGGTGCGTACCTATGCGTTATATTTAGAGGAGAGGCTCGAGTGTTTCCATGTTCTCAAATATGACGTAGAGACAGATCCTCCGGTATGCAAATGTTATTTTTTTTTTCTTTTGTTTCTAGTTTTGTGTACGTAAGTGCTTTAGAAGCTTCCTCTGGTGATTTTGTTGATTCGAGACAGAATTATTTTTGACTGAGCATGGCAAAGAGTTGGGTATCATAGAACACCAAAAACTTAAAGAGTTTCCCGTGAAGCCTCTAGATATATCAAAGGCATGAAGGGTGAAGGACAAGTACATCCTTCCCTTTTCTAAGAACCATTATCTCAAGAAACATATTCAATTTATTGGCTTATTCATAACAATGAGTCTGTCAGCTGGGATTTCAGTAGATCAATCAAGACGCTGCATAAAGAGAATCCTGAAACTTCATAGACATAAATGATTTTTGGATATGAGTTTTGTGCATGCTGGAGATACTATTTTGAGATACTTATTAACTTGTTTATGGAATAATTTGACAACTTAAATAGTATCTAGTTATTTGTAAATCGAATTCCTTTTGAGACCATTTTGTGCATGCTAAACCTTGTGGAATGGGAGTGTCATTTAGTTAGATTTGTTCACTTTGTTGTAAGGATACATCTGATATTATATTGGTGGGATGCTTAGAGCCAACCTTTTAGTACTTAGCAAATTGCGGTTTTCTCATCTCAAAATCTTTGCCCTCTAGGTGGGTTCGGCTCCAAGTAAAATACCCTGAGATTTTAACATCTAAACCCTGTCAATTTTACCCATTACCATTGTTTATATATTATTATGATTTATCTTATACACTAGAGATTGAGCTTTGGCATGACAATTATGTCACTCCTTCACTGTATAGATGGTTAGAGTTTGAGTCACAAAAACAACTTTGAAAAATCTTTTTGTATAATTCTAAAAGTCTGGACATAGTCAAATTACCGGTAGGATTTTTTGTAGACCCAATATTTTTCATCATACACAGAAAGCTTATAACACTATGCGCAAGTTAAAAAAAATTTCATACAGAGAATTTTTAGTCGAGAGTTTAACTTTATTCTGAAGTAGTTAATTCATTGCTCCCGCCATGAGGTAGAAATTAACATTGCATGGTAGATAAGTAGCTAAAATGAGGGCTAACATTTCTCTTTTGACACTTGGGTGTCAAGAATTTGAGTCACAGATATATTTGAACTTATAGGGGTAAAGTTGCTTACATGGACTGTACCCAACATCAAGTTGGAAGTATAAGCCTTATTTTTTTGGACTGCTGTAAGATATTACTGTTGTTGAGTAACTTGAGTTATCCTCAGGAGATATCATCATGGATCATCATAATGAATGATTTACTTTTGCAGCACTAAGTATTGATGTGCCCAAATTATCCTCAGGAGATATCATCATGGATCATCATAATGAATGGTTACTTTTGCACCATTAAGTATTGATGTGCCCAAATATTATAGTTAGTTTTACTTGCTACAGTTATATCAGAATTATAGGAAAACTGTTTGGATCAACTTTATGCAACTAAGAAACCCTAAAACTATATACTTCCTAATAAGGGCAGGTGATTGAAACATAAATTTATTTTCTGTGACATTCCTTAGACCTCATTTAGATGATACATATTGGCCCCACATTGGGAGGAGTCTGGTTCACTGGGCCAAACTTGTTTCCTTTTCTTTCCTTTTTGTTAGTATGGTTTCAGTTACAAACTCAGAAAGATAGTTAACATCTATGAGTTTTGTCATATACATTCCAATTCACTTTGTAATTTATTAACTGATACATTAATATGTGTGATTTCTACAGAGAACTAAGGATCTTGAGACTGCTGAGTTGCTTGAACAATTGCCATCACTACAACAACTGCAACATCGTCTACTTGGCTGCCAGGTAAGCAAGCAAGATGCACTAGTTATTATATGAGTCATTAAAGAATTTAGTTTGTCGTGTTAAAGAGTGATTGATTCTATTGTCAACATTTTGCAGCCACAAGGAGCCGCATGCCATAATGTTATAATTCATCTTGCACTTTCTATGGTGAGTGAAGTTTGTGTTTATTCTGTATAATGAATTATTTACTGATGATTCTCATGACGCTTGTTTTTTCTGACTTGCCACTGCTAGGTTGCTGGGGAGAGTATTAAGATTTATAATTCCATTAGTGATGGTATAATTAATATGGTTGACAAGGTATTGGAATTTCATAAGTTATTAGTTGAAGGAACCCATTAGTTTGAATTTGTTTCTAACTTGTCTTTTGGCAGTTCTTTGAGATGCAACGACATGATGCAGTAAGGGCACTTGATATATACAGAAGAGCAGGTCAACAGGTACCTAAAATAATTAACCTGACTGAGAAATGTATTGAATTTTCATGTTTGAGAAAACCACATTTTATTGTATATTATATCATGTAACGATAGAAGATGTTTGTTGCTATATAACATCAATGCTAAAGTAACTGAAATAGGAGGATTTTTTGCTTTGGAAATTCAATTCAGATTTAAAATTTAGAGCAAAATGTTGCTTGATGGACAAAATAGAAACAAGTTAGTCTAGAAGAATGTTCTTTGTATAAGTATGGTTTAGATGTGTCAACTATTAAGTATATCTGGATTATGAGGAATGATGATTATCAGGATAATGGTAGTACTGATGGGAATCAAAAAGTAACTATCCAATAATGTTAGGAGTAGGATAAATTTAAAGGACTAGTTTTCACTGAGAGATGGATTACCATTTTGTTTGGCAAGTTGATCTTCTTGCTTGAAGTCAACAGACTTGCATCAATATCCAAGAGATGTCCAACTGAATTTAAACTTCAATGTGACTACCTGAAGAGACACTTCAAATAGTATCAGGCAGACATTTCTTTACCCTCTTTTTCCAATCCTGGATTCTTTATGGTCCAATACTAGCCATCAGTACAACAACCAAGTTATTTGAATTCAGATGATCCGAGAGACTGAGTTGGCTTGGCTTGGGTGAACTTAATTGAGCGGTGATTGGACTCAGTCCAAGCTCAACCAAGCCTTGAAACATAAATTCAGGCTTCATTCTGTAGTGATTTGATTAAAAAAACCAAATAATCAATCTGAAATAACTTCTGAAAACTACATTGGAACAGAGCCTGAGCTGAGCTTGCCATTAGCCTATCCACTCAACCTTGTTCAATCGTGGCTTATTTTTGCAATAAATCTTGAAGTAATATGCCAATGACTAGACCTGAAGTTAGAGCAAGTGTTTCAATTTGTTTGCAGCCATACTAACACAAATTTTTTCTGACCTTTCTGCAGGCAGAAAGATTGTCAGAATTTTATGAAGTATGTAAAAGCATGGACATCAGACGTGGAGAGAAGTTTATAAAAATTGAACAGGTCCTAATACTTTAGCTCTCTCGTCGTTCTCCTGTTGGTTAATATGACAAGGAGTACTTTGTACAAATAATTGCCCAATCTGACGGAAGTTACCTTATTAAAAAATTGCAGCCTCCTGCATCATTTTTAACAGCCATGGAAGACTATGTGAGAGACGCTCCACGAGCTTCCACAGTTCGCAAGGATCAGGTTGGAAACCTACTTAATTGTTTGATTTTTTTTTTGTCTGATTATGATCAATATGTTCTGCAAGCCTGCATATCAATAAGAAGAGTGATTTCTGTAATCTTTTCTATCAATACAACATTTAATAATATATTTTTATATCTAGTGTTGTAAGCAAGCAATAACAATTTAACCTACTTATGATGAAAATTGGAGCATCACTTGCAAGGCAATATAGTGATAATGGATCAATGATCTTACCAGGCATATAAAAAATAGACCTTCATTGTGCATGTTATTATATTGTTTTGGTTGATGAAAGTTTAATTAGGAATAACCCTAAACTTGAGTTACCGAGACAAATTTTAGAAACTAAAGGCTAAGCAGGCTAAAGGTCGAATTCGTAAAATGTAATTTAACAAGGTAAGAGAAGAACTGAAGGTGACTATTGATTAAGATGGAGGCATAAAAAGTTTCTACGAGTAAATGCTTAAGGTATATTAGATCTATTATTCAACAAGGAGATATGAAGATATTGCTCGTAGAATAAGAGCAAAATGGTAAAGTGGAGCAATGCATTGGGAGTTTTATATGATTATTGTATTCCTTAGATTTAAAGAAAATTTTCCGATAATTGTATGTTGATCATGCAGTGGATTGAAGTATTAGTCAATTGAGTTGTGTAGAAAAAGTTAACATAGTTGAGATAAGAATATTGAGGTGGATATACAAATTTACTAAAAAAAGATAGAATAAAAATTTCATGGGCAAACAATTAAGTATAACTATGATAAATGATAATGTGAGAAAAAAATATTTAAGATGGTATACAAATATTCAAAAACATCTATAACTATCATTGTTAGATGAGGTGTGAGAACAGATTGAGGAAGAAAATGTTACCAGAAATCATAAAATGAATTTGATTGCTCTTCATTAAATTAGGAATATTGTCCTGTGTAGAGTTCGGTGATGGGAAAATATCCATGTATCTGACTCGGAACAAAATAAAATGTTACTATTTGTTGTTGTGTTATGGCTTTAACATATAACTAATTTTAAAATTAGATGAAACTTGAATTCCTGATATGACTTGTGGCATGTGAATTGTTTAGTTTAAGAATTCACAAGTAAAATCATCATTTAACTTTTAGTTGGTAGTAGTCATGGAATTTGGCTGCTAAAGTATTTATGAGATCCTTTGACAGTGATTACATGATTTTGTATAGAACTTATTTCATGGGAACTTATTTCATGGTGATGATGTACATCACTTATTCTAATCCGTCTTCTAAAAGGAACTTGACAGTACTTGATGTCCGTGCAACAGTACTTAGTGAGAAATGTTTGGAATAATTGTTAAATCCTGAACTAAGCTCTATTATGTATTTGTCTGAATATCATGTGGTTTCATCTGAAAAAAAATTTTATCCTACTTGATTACTGTTAACTGTTAGTTTCTTGAAAATGTAAATGATCTCTTAGTCAAGAGACGACAAAGATGCTGCTTCAAAAGTAGTATTGGCAATAGAGTACAAGAAGACCCCTGAAGAGGAAGAAGCACCTCCACCACCCCCTCCACAACCAGAACCAGTTAAAGTGGAAGCCCTCGTATCTGTAGTATCAGAACAGACAGATTTGCTGGTATGAAACAGATCCAGAATCTCAATTTTCCTTTAGCTTACAATATCTCTGAATCTTATCTCAACTTATTTGTATCAGGGACTAAATGGTGCAACTCCAGTTGCATCAGAACTAGATAACAAGAATGCCATGGCGCTTGCCATTGTACCAGTTGGTAAACTCCCTAATCAGCATTGCTAATGTTCCTTATTTAAGCACATGGACTGGTCCCTTGATTTCTTTTCTCCTTTTAAATGCAAATCATTTCAGATAATGTTCCTAGCTCTGCTACCTCCAGTAGTCTGAATCCAGAGAATGGAACTACAGGCTGGGAATTGGCACTTGTAACAGCTCCCAGTTCAAATGAAAGTGCTGTGACTTCAAGTAAATTGGTAAGAGTTTCTTATACTGCAAAGATCTGCATTCTGACCTAGGTTCTCAGTTCCCTGAAGGACTCACAATTAGCACAGATAGATAGCTCAGTTGGGATGCCACCCATGCAAAATTATGATGATTGCCTTCTTGACTATTATAAATGCAATCGACTATCGTGCAGGGTGGAGGATTTGACAAGCTCACATTAGACAGCTTATACGACGATGCAGAGAGGAGAGCAAATCAGAATGTGAGCTACAACCCGTGGGAGATGGGTCGGATGGCAGGTCCAATGATGCAACCAGTGGTTCATGACCCTTTCTATGCCTCAAATGCAGTAGCTGCACCTCATTTTGTGCAGATGGCAGCAATGGCCCAGCAACAACAAGCTTTCCTACTCCAGCAGCAGATGATGATGTCTGGTCAGCAGCCTCAGCAGACCACTTTGAACCCTTTTGGTAATCCATATGCAGATGTCTCGTATGCTTCAGGAGTGCCTCTTCAACCATCCAACGCATATACTCGCCTCATCTAGATGAGAGAGGAGCATCTTTGTATTTTGTTATTCGATAGGATTATTGTTAATAGTGGTCTACTGCAATTTTTAAAGAGTATATTGGTCGATAGTCTGATTTATTTCTAGTGGTGATTATAAGATGTGCTTATATATATGCATTTGCTTGCAGTGTGAGGCAAGAAGAACAAGATTCGATTTGTTACAGTAGATTGTAATAATGGATAATAAGAAATATTCTTTTGTGAATTTTATGACCTTTGTTCCTGCAACTAAAGTTGTAAACTACAATATTAGTGCTTCGACTGTTAGAATGATACTGTGTTTATTAATGAGTTAATTAAGTTTTTATTGCTTTGTTGATTGCTGATAATTCTTGTGAAAGATTCTTTTTGCTAGTGTCACACATTGGCTGAACGAACAAGAGATCGACTCTCCCCTGCTTCTTTATTTACATGATTTGATCACTGAATGGGAAATAAGAATTAGTGATTCACATTCTTGACATAAGATCCAGAGGAACATGATTCTAATTCTCACTCGGGGGAATCCAAACACCAGCAGGTAAGATTTCGATTGGCATTTCAGAGATGGACTGAAAAAGCTTTCATATAACACACCTCATTAAACGATGGTCTCCATTTTGATCACTCGACTTGTCCGAAAGAGTCAACTTGGTCGAAAAAGGATTAGTTATATAGTTTCTATAGTTACAAAAGTGAAACATCTAAATTCATTTATCTTAATAAGAATAATGATAACATCGTTGAGGATCGCTTTGCATCAACGCTAGTAAGTGAAAGGACTGCCAATGTAGATGCAAAGTGATCCTCACCAATTAAAAATATTTTGTTATTTTTACTGTTATATTTCCATTGATTAAATTGATATCGTGAAGATAAATATATTTATATATATAAATATTTTTTCGTAATTGGATGTCAATATAATATTTTAAAATATAAAAATTGAGATAACGAAGATAGCTAACTACATATTAGTTATCTAATTAGTCCGTCTAATTGTTGATCTAATCAAGATTAGAAAAGACTGCAAACTAGTGTTCGAGAATGAACCGTTGGATCGGGTTGGAATTGCCCCCTTCAAGTCAGGCAACAACTCAGTGCAAGCCCGTCGGCGGGCACCCACGAAGACTGAAGTCTAAAGCCAGGCAGGATTCACAAAAGAGGTGCAGGTGGCAGTCTGTCTGTGGTCAAATCAACATCAAACCTCTGTTAACAGAATACGGGGCCCAATCTGAAGCCCAATTCGATGGTTCATTTCGGTGAAATATGTCTCGAAGGTCACAATTCGCGGCGTAATCATAATATAGGCGTAGTTTTAGCGCAATCCCGCAACGAGTCCAACTTACTAACACATATCAAATGATCCAAACGCATCCTATCAACGCTGAGAAATAGCATATTAAGCCATCTAAAGTTCAATATAGCATATGTATCCTCCAAATATTAAAATATTATTCATATAATACCTGTAAATATTTAAATCCTCCATACGTGTGTACCAATAAACAACCACTATTAATGGTGACCGATAAATTTAGAAAAATCGAAGAAAAAAACATTCTTATAGTTTCATTTATTATTTATTATTTATTATTTTATGCTATACTTAAATTTGTAGGAACAAATACAGAAAAAAATACTTTAAAGGGGTATATATGAAAATTTCCTTAAATAAAACCACGTCCCATTACCTCTCTTGCTTTCTTTTCCTCTCTTCCTCCTCACCGAAACCGTCGAAGCCCTAGCCATGGCGGTGCGTGGTTTTCGTGGCGTGAGGGACGACCTCTCCGAGCTCGGCCGCCACCTCCTCGACATCGCCTGCTTTATCTCCCCACTCCTCCCCCCGCCCCATCACGACTCCCCCCCTCCGTCGCCCCGCCTCCCCGCGGCACCGCCGCCATCGCCGCGCCTCTCCTCGAGGGCCCTTGCCGGAATCCTCAGCGACCTCGCGGAGATCGGAGGCGGCTTCCGAAGCGGTCTCTCTCGCCTTTCCGGCGCGTTCCGGAGCCCTGCCGATCGCTACGGAGGGTACTCCGATCGCGCCGGCTATGCGGGTACCGTCGGGGTGTCTGAGGAGCTGCTTGAGTTCGTCAGTGATCTCGTCAAGTGCCCCGAGTCATGGCTGGACTTCCCGGTGTCTGTGGATGACCGTAATTTCCTTACTTCATTAATTGAAGGATGCTTTTGTTGCAATTGAATGTGTGTTTTTTTGGTTGTCTTGAATTCTTGAATTTGGAGGTTTCTTTTTTTGACAATTTATCCCTAAATTAGAAAGACGTGCGAATCATAGTGGACATCAGCTCGGACGATAAGGGTAAAAAGTTGTGATAATTGCGGGCTACGTGTTGCATATTATCTACTTCCTTTCAGCTTTGTCTACTAGCTATAATATTTCCTCTCCAAGTATTGCTTATGGCAGCATGCCGTTGTAACGGCCTCCTTTAGTGGACACCATTTCTGCTCTATACTTTTACCACAAGATCTTAATCCTCATTATCTTCCAATTAAATGTAACACTTATTCCACTTGTGTTTTATCTTGGGAAATTTGCCTACGTTTCATCTGCCAGTTTATCTGTGTTACTGGGTTCAGTTGATGTTTTCTTGCAGGTTCAAATTCATATGTTTAGCTAGGAAAAATTCATTTTTTCATTGTAACATTGGTATGGCCATTGTTGGCTTGACTAATTTATAAGAGGAGTCTTGTCTAGTTCTCTGCCCCTGGGGTGCTACCTAGGAGGTCCAGCCAGCTAGATCCTAGTTAGGTTCTAAATAACAACTATCAACTCTTTTGTATGTTCAACTTTAAATGTTTGTATTTGATGTTTCAAATATGTAAATGTTCAGCTGTTTTTATCAATTCCAAAGTTGTTCTTCTGTGCTGTTCATTGTTTCATCTTTTTAATGTTAAACAAACGTGGACAATGGAATGATTCCATTGTAAAACAAACGTGGCCTCACACCACTCACACACAAGGTGGGAAAGAACTCACCTTCCTTGAAGATTTGCAATCTTCAATCAATAACGAATTTGATTTCTTCCACTCTTTTCTGCATTTGTTTCCTTTTTCTTTGTCTTGAGTAGATGTTGTCATCTAACAACTTATGATGAATGCAAAATATCGCTAACTAATAAAATTTATTCAAATAACATATAGACTAAATTGCTTCTGCATCAGTGGGTTAGAAGAAAAATGTGAAACCTGATGGGTTTGGCTTGGTTCTGGGTATGTCAATCTTGAATATTGCCATTATGCAAAAGGATACAATTTTTTTCTAATTTGATAACCCAATAAGATGAGGGTAATAGTGTTTTATGGAAATGCTTCCTTATCTAACAACTGAGATTAGTTATGCAATATTCTATTTGCAAACATATTCAAGATAATACAAGGGAACAACGCCTGAAATGAGTGGAACCAGTGTCTCAGGCTCCTACCAATGCAGGATTTGGGAAGCATCAATGTACATAGCTTTTACCAGTGTCTCCCATGTTAAAGGTGGTTTCCATGACTCGAACCCTGATTTACCAATTCACAAAGGGGTAACTTTATCATTGTGCCAAGGCCCACCCTCTATTTTAAGATGAGGCTAACAAAACCTGAAATACAGTTAATATTTTAGATGTTCAAGGATTAACAAGTTATTGGAACATTGCTAGAGATGCATACACTTCATCAGTTCCACCTTTATATAATATTCTTGGGATCCATGAAGGAATGGTTTGTTAAAGAAAACTATTGGAGATTAACCTTGATTTTTTCTCATTGAACTATTTATTAGGATAGAATTGTATGCCCTGACCTTCCTCAGACTCCGCGTTGGTAAAAACGTGGGCTTGTTCTTTTTAACATACTGAAATAACATAGCTTATTGATAAAGGGTAATAAAAATTAACATTAATTTCATCAAATTAGAAACACTTGAACTGATGAACATGTTGAGAATATCAGTGACTTGAGTCAAGAAATAGAGTATTTGAATCCTTCATGGATATCATGTAGATCGCAGAAGTGCAGAACTTGAAATTGTAACTCCCGTCTTTCTGTTGACCCTCGTGTACCAATTATCATTGTATATATTGATCATCGCCAGAGGCTGCATTAGTAGAAGCCTTGTGCGCAACATCTATTGTTTTTATAATGATATATTATGGTGGATTGTAAGAATAATTCCCTCGTAAATTTGGTTTTCTTGATGTCATCTTAGACTAGGCAGGATTAGCAGGAGGACCCTTGTGCAAACCTTTGTTGTTTTTAACTCTGTATATTATGGTGGTGGATTGTAAGAATATTTTCCTCTTAAATTTTTCTTTTCTTGATCTCATCTTAGTTTATGGTTAATCTCGTTAATTTCTTTTTATGTCCTTTGTGATAACATTTGTGAAACGATTTTTTAGTTTTATTTACTTCTTATTTCTTAATGCTGCTTATTCAGGGCTACAAAATGTTTAGGGACATAATAAGTGTTTCAAAACTTAGAGGAAGTATCTGCTAAGTACTTAGTACCAGTATGCACGTCTATCAATGATGCACAAAGAGGCTAAAATTTGCTATATTAACCATGGTTGTCTTTAATTTACTTCTGATTTTGACAAATCTGGTGTGGTTTCCTGCTGATAGACTGACAATGGGAAGCAACAACTAATTTTTTGGTATAATTTTGCAGCGTTTAATATGTCTTGCACTCAAAGAGAACACATTTCAACTGTTGAAGATGCTATTCCTGATTTGCAATCTCTTCGACTCAGCCTTTGTCCCACCTACATGAGTGAGGAATACTTTTGGAGAATATACTTCACATTATTGCATCCCAAGCTGAGCAAACATGATTCTGAATTGTTATCTACTAGTCAGGTATGTAATTAAATTCTTCATAGTACATATGAACTATACTTAAGAAAAACTCCCATGCTTCAAAATTTCCAAATGATTTTCTTGCTTATTGGTATATTCAAGTTATTTAGTTTATCATGCTTCAAATAGTGGGTTTCCATGTAATTTTCATGAATGTGGTAGCCACCTGGCCTTATCTGGCATATTAGCTTGTACTACTAATCTGAACAGCCATTAGATTACGTTCTGATTTGTGCAATTTATGTTAAATTGATCAAAACTCAAACATATTTAGGCTTTGTCGGTCAAAACAATCCAAATTAGCTGATGCACCCCTTAAAAACTATTGTGGGTCTTTTTCTACTTGTCTTTTTTGCTGAAATATGTTTCGCAGGCCCCCTTGTTTTTCCTCCTCTCTAACTATCTATCAATTTTTTAGATCTAGCCACCACTGTCCACCACCACTACTTTTTGCTGGCTAGAGGTCCCATTTCTCCTGTTAGATTTTGTTTTTAGATGTTGAACTTGTAAATCTATGTTGCTATAAAATAGACTTGTCCACCTCCTCTGTTGTCTGCCATCCTAACGCTTCCTGATCTAGCGTTGACTATCACCGTAGATGCCTGTAGCTGGCGACATGCCAACAACTAGGTAATGCTTTTTTTTCTTCTTTTGTTGTTTCATGTACTGAGAAGTATTAATATATATGCAAGAATTTCCTTTTATTTTGATCTGTTTGTGAGTTATTAATTAGATCTGTATAAAAGTAGACTTTCATCCCTTGTATGTTTATAGTTACCCATTTTTGACTGCTAGCTTAAATAAATTTTCTGTTATTTGCTTTACAATTATATATGTCTCCCTCATCATTCTAATATTTTACTTATGCAATTATACGTGTTTCACTTGACAGAACAATTTCCATGTACCGAACTGGGGACTGCCGAATGATGTTTACTGGAATTCTTTAACCATATAAAACTTAAAAGTGCAGCTGCATAGAGATTAGAGATGGACAATATCTTGTGCTAGATAGATAGCTTATGTTGATGTTAAGTATGTGCAAAACTGACCATCACCTACTGACCAAATATCATACCTCAGACTATGTTATCCTATTATTTTTTAAAAAATCAAATAATATCTGAAGAAAATTAAATATAGAATTATAAAAGAAATATCAGTACTTAATCTTTCATCTTTTGCAAGGATTGAGGAACCCATGAGGAGGCTGATGAAGAAAAGCAACTGCACCGACAAGCAATAGACAAAGAAGATTGAGAACATTTAGAAAAAAAGGAATTCCTTACACGTATGAGTAGGCTTTAAATTTTCTATAACAATTTCTCCAAACAAACATATTTAAGACTAACAGAGTCACATAAGGTCAGGCTGAGGGTCCCAATTGTCCGGTTCAGCTAAAGATATGGTGGTAGGTGACTAGGTTCTCCAAGTGGAATAAGTCTCTTTTGGGTTTTTCATAGTGTCAAAATTCCCTTAGTGCATTTCCTATAATTTTTAATTTTAATAGGCATTTTTATGACAATTTGATCAGTATATGTTTAGTTATGTGGGAGAAACTACTACTGTGAGTGTTTCATGATAGCACTTGAGATTACTCATCAATGTTGAAAAGCATGTATATTTATTAGCATTTATTGGTTTTGAGATATGATTGAACCTTGTGATTCTGCATGCATTTCAAATGGAATGACAATCATGTTCATATTTCTTAATTAGCTTTATCACGGTTTTGATTGATCGAAAAACTGATTCATTAGCTTGATATACATGAAACTATGCGACCTCAAATACTTAAACATAAGTTGAAGATGGTAGACTCAACCAATCTAATACTCCTCCCACTTCCAATCTGGGATTAGACTAGGGTGTTACAAACTTTTTCACATAATAGGCCTTCCTACTTGTGTGTCCCCCATTATACCTAGTATTGTGTTCATTCTGATATCAATTGTCACAATTCAGTGTCATGAGAGAACTGGCTAACTTGATAGACTTGATACTATGTGTTTCAAAATGTTTAAATCCAAGTTTATAGTAATAGATCCATCTTCCATTTAAATTATGTTTATATCCAGTTGATGTTTAAATTTTCCCACTTCCACTTCCACTTCCACTTCCACTTTATAAAGAATCTGGTTTGATGTTATCTTTCAACACTTCAGTTTACAACTAATGTGGCACAGATGGTTTAATTGTTTTCTTTGTTGCCTCAACACACACACACACACACACACACAGAGATTATTTTTGTATGTTCTTTTATATTGTTTTTACCTCATCGAGAAATCAAATACATAGATAGTCATCTTGCATGACTCTTTGTCCATGTCACTCAGTGTTGTCCAAATCTGCTCATGTACTTGGTGTCTTGGTTATCATATTTGCTCTCCAAGTTCTCCCCTTTTGCTTGCTAAATTAAAATTATTGCATGTGTGGTATTCTGGCTCATACGCCTATTTACTAATTATTCCATCTCTTAGATTTCATGGTTAGAATTTCTTCAAGAATTGATTCTCAGTATTAGAATAAAAACTTTGTGCTGTAAACAAGAAATATTGTGACATACAAAGCTGAAAATTTGCACGCAGGTATTTGCAAATGTTACTTTGAATCTGAATATTAATGGAGTTTTCACAATTCAAGAATGCTAATTACATTGTCCAACCATGTGATATTGTCAGTCTGTGTTTCTGCTGGCTTGAAAAGTTATTCTTCCATTTGATGTGCCTAGGTGATAAAAAGTTGACAGCCTAAATTTACAGTTGTTGTTGCTCTGGTGCAATATTTTCCAGACAGAGAGAAACATGCTTGTAGCTATATCTAGTTAATATGCCTGCAATATTTTACCAACACTTGGCCTTTCTGTTGACTCTTGAGAAAAGGATGTGTGTGATCATTTACATCATCCTAATGGTAACTAGTTAAAGCAAATATTTGCTCCCCTCCTGGAGGTTACTTATTCCTAAGCAGTCTTTTTGTGACTTATTGAACTCCTATGGCTACTCCTACTGCCTATAACACCTCGGTTTAGTCCCACACTGGAAGAGATTTACTTGTAAGGGCATATGATGGATGCGCTATACTAGGGAGTTAATTGGTTTACTTATAAGGAATGTCAAAGTATTGAGCTAACCCTAGGGTAGGCTAGACCTGACCCAGTTCGGTTCGAACCAGAACCAAACTGGCCCAGTTGTTTGTTGGTTCCAAACTAAACCAAAACCAGCCCTTGGCAGTTCGGTTTCGGTTTGAACTGGTGATTCCAGAATTTAAAAGAAAAATCAGGTCAAAGGGGCCTTGATTGACTGTTTGAGCCAACTGTTCGAGGCCCAATGGTCTATGGTCGATTGTTTAAGGCTTCAAGGGGTAAATTACCAATTTGCCCTTCCCAATAGTGATATAAATGCATTTTGCAAGGGTGTTTTGGTTATTTCATAGTGATTTGACCATTTCACTGATCAAAACTTAGAAATAAAATTATGATCTTTTGTTATTTTAAACAAGGTTCATCGTACCACATCGTATTGCTACGGGCGGTATGTATTTGTTCGACAAGGGATCGGTATGGGTGGTACATATTGGTACGTCAGTATGCCCCACCATTTTGTTTGTCGATATGTCGGTACAGCTCGGTATGTATCGTATCGATGGTCGGTACACCAATACGGACCGATAAGACAAATCATGGTTTTAAGTTATTTTAATAAAAATTAAAAGTAAAAAAAGGAACTGACAGTTTAAATTGAAATCAGAACCACCGGAACCGAAATGGGCCCTGTGTGGTTTGGTTTTGATTCCCAAAATGTAGGAATCAGAATCGTCGATTCTAGAACCGGGGTCGAGTCTAGGATAGGCATCATATGCCCCTTGCTAGGCATTTATCTGAGCTATGTTGGTAGTTTGGTTTAGTCCCACACAGAAATTGACTTAGGTTTGATGAGTGGAGGAATACGGCTAATTTCAATTAAAGCATTTTGGGCATTTTGACTAGTGGTTTGGGCTTAATAAATAAACATGTCAGCATCCTGCTGGGCCTGGTCATGATACTGTTTAGCTTATTTTTTTCTAGTGTTTCAGGTCAAGGTTCTTGAACTTCAATAATGCTTCATTGTAAACATGCACCATATCTTAGCGAATTAACTGATCAGCTTTGGGCTTATTGTTTCATCTCCCTTTGATCATTTTACTAGTCTCTTGACAGATTTTGGACTCAATGCGCATAACTGCCAAGGAGACGTGCAATAGGCCATCTACTCAATCTCAAAACCTTGACTCGGAAAGCTTACCTTCATTGATGAGTGAGAAATGTAGCACTATCCAGCAAGAACATAATGAAGCATGGCAAGATGCATTGATGGCCAAGTCGAGATCTCAACTAAGCATTGATCAGTGGTCTGAGGTAACAAATCCAGCGGATGCTTCCAGTGACACAATAAAATTTGTACCTGATGATGTTTCGTTGAGGGACACTACCGAAGGTAATGTTTTAGTGATGGAGAAGTACATGGATTCGCTCTTGACAGAAGAAGAGCAGGTGCGTTTGCCCTACTCCTTCAGGAGGAAACATGTCTCTGCCGGTGAGGAGATCATGATAAATCGAAAAATGCCAAAATTGAAGATGTCTTCTGATGAGGAATCTGGTGATTGGCAAGCAGTTGAAGATTCTGACTTCGAAATTCTGGAGAAATCTTCAGTTAATAAGAGCACTGAAAGTTTCCACCGCCATACATAAATTTCCTTTTTCCCGTTTATTTCTGTAAAGTGCTGCTGAACTATCATATGTCTGCTGTGGCACAAAGTCTATCCCTGTATATTTCTGTAATTAACTATGCTTTTGTCAGATGGAAATCTGATGTCAGCTTTCATTTAATTCAAGCGGTTGCATCCACAATATCAGTTCAACAAATAAGTATTGTACAAAAAGTAAGTAAATGTCATTGCTAATATAATACCTCGATTTTGTTGCTACTAAAAGAAGTACAACTGCAATGTACAAAAAGGCTAGAGAACCAAAGTGTGGCATATTTTATGTAGGGATTATCATGAATTATAAATACTAGATGTTGAGGTAGTTGGTAATGTTGGATTAGATCATCTGAGATGATTCTATTTGTTGAGTTATGTTTGTATAATTCTACTTTTACCTTTGTATCTACAACCGGTCGACCTTTGGGTTTTAATTCTGATAGATTATTTGGAAATATTTTGAGCATGGATGAATCAAGTTTTAAGATGTTTCTCAGCTGGTCAAATGAATGTTGGTTAATTTGATTATTTAGAGCAAACATTTATCGAACGTGTTTTTGGGCTTGTGAATGTGATTATGAGCTAAATAACGATAAACCAATCCAAATTTAAATTTAGGTTGTATGCTGATTTAATGTTTGAGAAGTATCACCATTTTGTTTTTCATGAACATGCACTGAATTTGACACCAATTTTCTAATTGATGTGCAACGCATTCCATCAATCATTGTGTTTTCTTAATTTTGAATCTCTCGATATGGAATAAATTAGTTTTTCTATTTAAAGATATGATTAATACGTGATAGATCTCTTTATGTCAATTGACATATTTCCTCTATCTTCTATTTAAGTTCGAAAGAGATCTAACTAGAACATTTTGACGGTCAATCATCCTTCAACATCTATCGCCAAGTGAAGACTAGCGTAGAAGGAAAGGGTCATCGTCACATTTCACCTGCTTCCCTCCACGAACTATAATTTAAGAGAAATCATTCGGACTATCGTTTGGGCTTGTTTTCTCCCTATTGTCTACGTGAGTATAATTTCAAAGGAGAAAGTTGGGATGGTTACATACTTGTCTCCTCGTTTGGTCAACTAGAAAAGCTAACTCCTAGTACTATGCATGAGTTCTTTTTTTACGAAAAATTTATACCCTAAAAAGATATGAAACTAACTTGAACATCAGAGGGACAAGATCGGGAAACTTTTCATCTTAGTACATGTGATGCCTCAGAAGTTTCAACCCCCACCTCGAAACCATCTTAGTGCCACCACGAAATCATCCTAAGACCACCTCGGAGCCACTTTGGATGCTCCTATGTATTCAGATTTGGACCACGACATAGAGTTGACTCGATCGTCGATAACGAGTTGCCCTAATAAAAGTTATTATTCAATTTTATTTCATAAGTTATATTATTATTTCATGAAAATTTATGTCAATTAAAGCAATGATATCCATTAATTTTAGATTATAAATTTTAAATTATATATATATTGGAATACCAATAATTTTAACTAATTGCTATGTACTTTTATATTGTGAGACGATAATCGGTAAATTAGTTTCAATATTGCAAACTGATGTTAAAATTATTTATATCTGTATAGCTAAGTCCATAGATTATATTAGTATTGCATATTCGATGTTTTTGGGTGATTCCAACATTAATACGGAACTAATATTAATCAATGGATTTAGTTATATAAATATAAATAATTTATTTTTAGATTTTGATTTTTGAGTCCATAATCATAGCTTAAATTATATATATATATAACCCAAATAATTTTTTTCGACAAATCACTAATATATATATATATATTAGATGAAGTATAATACAGTTTTATGTTAGATTTAAGACAATCAGGTGAACGTTCTGCATTGCCCTCCCCGAATAGCCTCGCTCACATACATACGCACGCACGCACGAACGCACGCAGACAAACCCTCTTCGCCTCCTCCTCCGTCGTCTTCTTTCCTGCCCCCAAATGTCCGAAACCGAGGAAGAGCCATTGAATCCATAGATTGCGATCCCCGACCAAAAGCAAAGGAGGAGGGAGATATATACGAAGAGATCGATCGATCGATCGGGGCGCCATGAACACAGCTCTGAATCTCGCCGAGTCAATTTCGACGTCGTCCACAGCCTCGCCTTCGCCGTCGGGGCCGTTCTTGGAGCCCCGGCAGGAGGCGGCTGCGTCGCCCTTTGGGGCCGGGAGCGTGGCGGCGGCCGAGGAGCCCGGGGCCGCGCTCGTCTCCTCTCGGGATGCGGGAGGCGGCGGACCGGGGGGCCAGGACGCGGTCACGGTGGAGCGGCGCGGCCACCATTCGGCGGTGTGCCGGTGGACGGTGCCCCAGTTTCCCCGTGCAAAGGCCCGCGCCCTGTGGAGCCGCTACTTCGAGGTGGGCGGCTACGACTGCCGCTTGCTGGTGTACCCGCGAGGCGACTCGCAGGCCCTCCCGGGCTACCTCTCCCTCTACCTGCAGATCGTCGACCCCCGCGGCTCCTCATCGTCCTCCGGCGGCAACAAGTGGGACTGTTTCGCCAGCTACCGCCTCTCCCTCTCCAACCACCTCGACGACGCCAAGTCCGTCGCCCGCGACTCCTGGCACCGGTTCTCCTCCAAGAAAAAGTCTCACGGCTGGTGTGACTTCGCCCCCTTCGCCGCCGTCCTCGACCAGAGATCCGGATTCCTCCTCCCGCCCTCTGACTCCCTCGTCATTACCGCTGACATCCTTCTCCTCCACGAGACCATTGCCTTCAACCGCGACCACGAGCCTCAGCCACCCCCCGCCGACGTCGTCGGCGGCAAGTTCACCTGGAAGGTCCACAATTTCAGCCTATTCCGTGAGATGATCAGGACGCAGAAGATCATGAGCCCCGTGTTCCCGGCCGGCGACTGTAACCTCAGGATTAGCGTGTATCAGAGCTCCGTTGCTGGGGCCGACCACCTCTCCATGTGCCTCGAGAGCAAGGACACTGAGAAGACCGCTGTGGCCACCGCTGGTCCTTCTGCCCCTGCCCTCGAGCGTAGCTGTTGGTGCCTCTTCCGGATGTCAGTGCTGAACCAGCGGCCTGGGTTGAACCATGTGCACCGCGACTCCTATGGGCGGTTTGCTGCTGACAACAAGAGCGGCGACAACACCAGCCTCGGATGGAATGACTATATGCGCATGGAGGACTTTGTCGGTCCAGATGCTGGGTTCCTTGTCGATGATACTGCTGTGTTCAGCACATCCTTCCATGTGATTAGGGAGTCAAGCAACTTCACCAAGAATTTTGGACCTGTACTTGGCAGCAGTGGGGGGAGGGGGGTGGCGAGGAAGTCGGATGGACATTTCGGCAAGTTTACATGGAGGATCGAAAATTTCACGAAGCTTAAGGACTTACTTAAGAAGCGCAAGATCACAGGACTCTGCATTAAGAGTAGGAGGTTCCAGATTGGCAACCGGGACTGTCGCCTCATTGTTTATCCCAGGGGTAAGCTCATTATATGATGTTCACTGTGTCTCTATTTCATGCATTTTGGGAGTATGGGATTTGATTGATGAAGCTATAGGAAATCCCTTTGCTAACTATTCCTTTGTGGTTGCTATAATTTTCTTGAGGAACTGATGATCCGTCCACTTAGTATTCTTGCAGTCAGAAGGGAATTCTGCAACAGTGCGTTTTCTTCAGTGGTTGTTTATTAATCTCAATATTAATGATATTCTTTGAGATCTTAGGGATGATTCATGTAGTACTAATGCTAATTGTACCAAACCATATATGCCCAATTTGTGCATCATTACATTCTTTAGTAGTTACACTTCATTTTCAAAATATTTTGTTAGTAATCACTCATATGTTATTATTTTATTTACATGCCAATGGGAATTCTTGTAATTGCTTTATTAACGTATAGTGTAATGGTGAGGAAGTACACATGCTGATCGAGTCAACCTTTGTTTTCTCTTACATCTGTGACGGGCACCAGGACAGTCTCAACCTCCATGTCACCTCTCCGTGTTCCTCGAAGTCACAGATTCCCGCAACATGGCAAGTGAATGGAGTTGCTTTGTGAGTCATCGATTGTCAGTGGTGAATCAGAGAATGGAGGAAAAATCTGTTACAAAGGAGTCACAGAATCGCTACTCGAAGGCTGCAAAAGACTGGGGTTGGCGTGAATTTGTGACTCTGACTAGTCTCTTTGACCAGGATTCTGGATTTCTTGTTCAGGACACTGTCATTTTCTCAGCTGAGGTTCTAATATTGAAGGAGACTTCTACGATGCAAGAATTTAGTGACACTGAGCCTGCACTGGTTCCCGTGTGTCCAGCCTCCCAAGTTGACGCTATTTCAAAGAGAGGATCATTCACATGGAGGGTGGAAAATTTCTTGTCCTTCAAGGAGATTATGGAAACACGCAAGATTTTCAGCAAATTTTTCCAAGTCGGGGGTTGTGAGCTCCGAATAGGTACATTGTGTATCTAAGTTTCTTAATTTATTTGACAATACATTTGCTCTTATTTTACAATTTATAGGCATTTACCCTTTGACTAAACCACAGGTGTCTATGAGTCATTTGACACGATTTGCATATACTTGGAGAGTGATCAGTCATCTGGGAATGATTCTGACAAAAATTTTTGGGTACGGTACAGAATGGCTATTGTCAACCAGAAAAATCCTGCAAAAACTGTGTGGAAAGAATCTTCAATTTGCACGAAAACTTGGAACAATTCAGTCTTACAGTTTATGAAGGTCTCTGATCTGCTAGAATCAGATGCAGGATTTCTCATCCGTGATACTGTGGTGTTCATTTGTGAGATCATAGATTGCTGTCCCTGGTTTGAGTTTTCTGATCTTGAGGTATATTTGAATTCAGGAAATACTTGTGTATGGGATAGTTGGAGCCTGTTTATTATTATTTTCTGTCCAACCTAAATTTGCAGTTGATTCTTTCTATCACGAATTACATGCCTGTTGGTTGCCAAAACATGCTGACGTGCTTATGATAACTTTTGTATAGATGAACATGAATAAAGTATAAATAAGTTGGTCATGGTTTTTGGTAATAAACTCTTTTAACTGTTAGATCAACATTTACTAATCTCATGAAGATATAAGTCCAACTTTCATTCTTATCCTCCTTTTTCTTTCGACCTAGTAATTTCATTTAGGTCAATTTATATATGCTATACAAACATATTTCTCAGTTGTTAATAATCACTTGCTATTAGATTTTGTTTCATTTCTTTGTAAGTAAACTTTCCATAGCTCTTAATTCACCTACTTTTGAGTAAATGATCATTGATTGGAAAAGCAAGAAGATTCTAGCCCGTTAGCATATTAGGTAACATGTTGCACTATATTCGTTGTGGTGGGTTAATCAGGAAGCAGGAGCAGATCATATCAAAGTATACATGAGATAAGAATATTGGGAAGGGTAAACGGCATAGGTGCATTCCTGGAAAGGTGGACATGTAATGATTGAGCACTTGATGGTTTTCATCATTGGAGTTGGTTATTTTATTGTGCTGCATAAGAGTGAGCAAATTTAAGCTAGTTGTACCAAATCAGTGGCAGAGAACCAATATCTGGCTGTAAATAATCAAAAAGGCATTATGGTTCTTGCATTAATGAAAGATGTGACTTCTAGATGCTTAAATATTGGAAAGGGATTCTTGTGGCCAAAACAGAATCTTTTTGTCCTTGTTTTGTATGTATCAGCCAATTAAAATGCTGTCTAGAACTTGATATGCTAAAAAAGAGGATGAGCATGTCTTATTATTCGACAGAACTTTGTGCAGATTGAATCATTTATACTTGTTTTTTTGTTCCTTTAATCAGTTACTATTAGGTTTAGAACCAAAGTTTGCAATTTCGGTTGCCGGACCCATGCCAGTCCATGGCCGGACTGGTATGGGTCTGTTCATTCCAGCATACCATGTTTAGGAGAGGGGAGGAAGAAGGAAGAAAGGAGGAGCAGGAAGTGTATTGGATTGGGCGACGGGCTTGGGAATGGCAAGTAGCAATAAGTGAAGATATGATAAGTCGCATCACACGAGCCAAACATTAAGACATATATATATATATATATATATATATATATATATATATCGAGAGAGAGAGAGAGGGAACCGGATCACACAGTTTGGGTTGGTCTGCATACCAGTTAGTTATTGGACCTGTAAAAATTAGCCGAATCATATCAAACCAGTCGATTTTTCAATCTATGAATAAAACAGTGACCAGGAAATTTGCAAACTCACATCACCAGTAATTGGTACAATTTTGTAGTTATCCCCTTTGGAAGATAAATGTCTTAATGTTAGATTCTAGATTTCTTTTTATGAACACTAGCCAATTGCTGATTTTTTCCTTGAAGAACAAATATCATTACTTTTTTTTTACTGCAAAAGAAAGTACCACTACTAATCATTACCAGAAGAGCAGAAATATAAATGGATTAGGATGATAAGGCATCCTTTAACAGAATTGCATTAGAAATAACAATTCAATAAAGTAATGTTCGCCAAGTACAAAATTATCCATATATCTGAAGCCTCCATAACAGGTTAAACACACTGATACTTTGTATATATTCATGCATTCAGTTTCATCCAGAAACACCAAAATTCTGCAAACATTGCTTAACTCAAAAAACATGATACCAGGCTTCGTAAAGCCTCTGCAGTCTAACAAATTCATTTTTCATTGCCTTAAAATTTTGATTTCTGAGGGTTAATTATCGTGGTTACTTTTAGGAAATAACAGACCCAATGGTCATTTTAGTCATTTAGTGAATCTTATTTTTTGAAATGGTCAAGGTTTAAGTACAGCCTTGTTTGTCAATGCACAAGCATCCTATCATATGAAAAAGCCAAAGTATATTATATATTCGATAATTGGGTTTCTCAATTAGGCCTTTGCGCTGTTGACTTGGCTTATATGTATCCTTAAATAATGTCCAGTTCAACACGACAAGGAGATTAAGAGAAAATATTGGGACACACAGGAGAAGTATATTCATATAGACTATATGTGAACTTGTTTCAATGTTTGTGAGAGTGCTATGCGGAGCACCAGATTGTAAGAAGACTTTGGGAAAAAGGTCCACATACCTTATTGGGACTTGTAGTTCATGGTAGTATAGATCTAGCACAATTTATAGGTTCAGATGTGTCCAAAAACTAGGGTCTAATTAGGAAAACCTTGAGACCAAATGCTGCATATACTAAAGCTTATCATTTATCGTTCTTTTATAACATTTTCGTGTCAAGTACAATTTGATTGCTTGCAATAATTTTCAGCTTTCTATTTACTGTAACTTTAAGGCTTTGGTAATTGCTATTGGGAGTATGTAATTGCGACTTTCTGATTCTTCTTTCTGTGTTGATAGGGTCTTTATATGTTTAATAAATTTTCTGCTTGTGTGCAAATTAACAAAGCTACTAGGGAGAGGATTATTGAAAAGTCTTCAATCTATTATTGTTGTATTAAAACTTGAAAGTTTATGCTTGTTGTTCTTTTGAATTCTAGAAATAATGACCAATAAAAAAAATGATGACATGGATTAGAAAACCAAGATATGTTTCCATTTAAAAATTTTGAGACTTCTGTAAAGGGAATAATGTAATTCATTGATCTTTGTGCACCCCCTTAAAAAAAGGAAAACCTTTAAGATAGTTCTAAGACCACCTAGCCTTATGGATTAGAGTGCTGAGTAGTTTAAAAATAACATGTATGAAAAACTATTGTGTCTAAGATCTGGATGTTGAGATGGATGTTTACTAGGAAAACTAGAATTGAAATAAATGTATTCATAAACAATTAGTTGTCATTTTAATAGAGGATAAAATGAGGGAAAAAGATTTAAGCTAGTAGGAATACATCCAAAGACCTATAGTTCCCCCTCTCTTGCTAAGATGAGTCAATTGGTATTAGTAACCTGAGATAAGAGAAAAGCAGACCCTGGAAAGTTCTACTAGAAATAATGAAAAGAAGAGCTGCTTTTAGTTTGAACTCTGATATTGTCATAAACAAATTTCAAAGATAGGAAGAAATCCATGTATCCAAACCCAAATAATTGCAACATTATGGCTTTTATTGGTCACATGCTGTTTTGCCCAACTATTTTTCTTGGGTTCAATGACCCAATTTGCTTCAGCTTATCTAATTATTCAGTAACCATTTTTATTATTTCTGAATGCAATATGGTTACATTGTAGGTTGAGAAAAAAATGATGCAAATTAAATCACATAATTTTCTGTATATTTAGGAAAAAATGATATGGCTAATATTAGTTTTTCTTAGAGAACATAAAAAACATCAGAAGTTTTCTGCTAAAACCATCTTCCATTCTAATTTTATCTCTATGTGGTACTTGTGTTAATACCTTTTTGTGCACTCTCATATTATGAATTTTCCCCATAAGTTCTATTTATTTTTAGTCAAAGTTGAGAATCTTGACTTAATACTGGTTTAAAAATATTATCAGATAGAATCTTGACCTAATACTACAAAAGAAATATAATATTAGTTTTAACATCAGCAATTGAAATGTTCAAATTGATGATTTGCTGAAGGTATTAAATAGTATCACTTTGTCATTAGCTCCATTCACTATTTTGTAAAGCAAGAAAATATGCTTCTATTTCATGAGCGAGCATCCTCAATGTAACTGTAATAGCATGTTTGTAAAATCAGCATATGTTAATCTTTGACTATATTGGTTCAGTAGATAAGTTAGGTGATTAGATGTTATCCTTCTGTGAGATCTGTCTATGATTTCAAGCCTTGTGGAATGCAGTATGTACAGTGGACTTCTTCGAGCATTCGCATATCTCTTTTCAGGATTTTTTATGTATGTTGTGTCATGACCCAAACCCGAAAACCATGAGGGGTTGGGTAGCAACTCATTGTAATCACAGCCATTCAGCACACCCAGCATTATGTAAAGGCCTGCTGGTTGACTTATGTAGGCTGTGTCATGTACACTCATTTGCATCTGTTCCATGCACAACAGTTCAGATTTTATTGATATTTACTTGTCATCTGTTGCATTATTCAGCTCATCTTGTTGGTATACTTGTGTGTGCATCCTTAGGTTTCTTGTCTCTTTGTTGTAAGGTTTTGGCTTCAGAAGATGAGCAGGATGCATTGTCGACAGATCCAGATGAACTAATTGAATCTGAAGATAGTGAAATTATTAGTGGAGATGAAGAAGACATGTTCCGGAACCTTCTCTCACGAGCAGGCTTCCATCTGTCATATGGAGATAATACCTCTCAGCCCCAGGTTACATTAAGGGAAAAGCTTCTAATGGATGCTGGTGCAATTGCTGGATTTCTGACTAGTTTGCGTGTTTATCTTGATGACCCTGCTAAAGTCAAGCGCTTGCTCCTTCCTACTAAACTATCTTCATCTAGCTGCAGCAAGAAAGATGCTTCAAATGGTGATGCAAATTCTCCGAGCTTGATGAATTTGTTGATGGGGGTTAAAGTCTTGCAACAAGCTATCATTGACTTACTCATAGATATAATGGTGGAGTGTTGCCAACCTTCAGAAGGAAGAACTGGATATGATTCTTCTGAAACAAGCTCAAAAACTTCTGGTTCAAGTGGAGCTAGTACTCCACCAGAAACTGGTGGTGATAGTGAAGTATCAGCAGACTATGCACAATGTGATATGTATCAGAGATTGGAACCTGGAACAGGAGAAATCAACCACACATATGCAGTACAAAGCTCATACCCGAATACATGTGAGATAGTGGACAGAACTGACCAAGAGAGACACATTTTTCCCCATGAGGCTTCTGCTGGAGATCAACCAGCATGTGATGATCTTGTCCAAGTTTCCAAGGTAGTTTGTAAACTTGAGTTATTACCACAATTATCTTTGAGTTTGATATCCTTTATTAGTACTCTACAATGATTTTTTCATAGACAAAATGGCCTGAACAATCTGAGGAGCTTTTGGGATTAATTATCAATTCACTGAGAGCCCTTGATAGTGCTGTGCCACAAGGATGTCCTGAACCTAGAAGGCGGCCGCAGACAGTCCAGAAGATTATTCTTGTGCTTGACAAAGCTCCGAAGCATCTTCTTCCTGATTTAATCGCCCTTGTGCCCAAATTGATTGATCCTTCAGAACATTCTCTAGCCGCTTGCACACTTTTAGATCGCCTTCAGAAACCAGATGCTGAACCTTCACTGCAATTATCGGTATTCTATTAATTTCTTTGAGATCATTTTATTTATTTATTTATAGATGTTTTTCAGATAAACCTATAATCTTTGTGCTAAAAGTTACTTTGGAAGAAATTTCAGCTTTATACACATGTTATGCTTGTAATGTATATTTTGCCTTTTGTATTTCATATCTAATCCTGCTTTTCAGGTTTTTGGTACTCTAGGTCAGTTGGAGTTTGGAAGTGAAGTGTGGGAACGTATCCTATATAAGACATTCGAGTTGTTGATGGATTGCAGTGATGAACATCTTGTAGCAGCAATGAGTTTTGTTTTCAAAGCTGCATCTCAGTGCCAGCATCTTCCTCAAGCTGTACTTAATGTTTCTCCATAACCTTGATTAATATTCATACACTGTATATCAAAGGACTGATTGTTGACTTTTTTTGCTTTCTTCTTTTTTCTCCCTGTAGGTCAGAGCTTTTCGTTTGAGACTAAAAAGTCTTGGTACTGAAGTTCCTCAGTGTGTGCTGGATATTCTGACAAAAATACTGCATACTAGTGCAGACGTGGCTGAAGCCATTATGAGTTATATTGACTCTGACAGTGGGCTTGACGGTAATTGCACGATATCTTGCGATACTTATTCAATTGGTGCAAATGAGATCTCTCCTGATGGGTTGCACGTGGGGATAGATCAGGTTGTGCATGGATGTCACAATCACACTGATGTTTACATTTTGATAGAGATGTTATCCATACCTGGATTATTTGTTGAAGTTTCACAGGTCTTTGAAAGAGCGTTAATTCGAGGGGCCATTGGGCTGCAATCGGTTGCGCTGGTATTAGAAAGGCGACATTCTCAAATGTTGAACATCAAATCTAGGTCCATTTTGGATGATTCACAGAACAGGCAAGTCCTGGTAGATGGAAGTATTGATTCATTGCCTGTCCAAGAAGATGATTTCACATCAGTTCTTTCTCTTGGTGAAGTATTATCTCTTTCCGGGGATGTGAGAGTCCAGGACTTTGTGAGGATGCTTTATGCTATCATGTTTAAGATTTATGCCGAAGAGCATTACCGATTTAGGATGTTGAAAGGACTTGTAGAACGTGCAACAAATATGTCAAATAGTTGCCGTGTAGTTGATATAGATATGGATGTCTTGGTATTTCTTGTTAGGGAGGAAGATGGAATAGCTAGACCAGTTATGAACATGTTGCGTGAGGTTGCTGAAGTTGCCCAAGTTGATCGTGCAAATCTTTGGCACAAGATATGTTCTGTTGAGGTTGAACATATTCGTTTTCGAGAGGAAAAGCAAGCAGAAATTTCTAAGGTTGCTGATGAAAAAGCTTCTTTGTCTCAAAGGCTAAATGAATCTGAGGCAACCACAAACCGTCTTAAGGTCTCTATCTTCTTGTTTGAGTTGCTGGGGATCATTACCCTCTCTCTGGCTCTGACCATATATTTTTGCCCTCTAACTATCTAGTTGACTATTTTCTTGAATGAATGACAGGGTGAGTTGAAAGCTGAGGTGGAGCAATATGCTCGGGAAAGAAAGGAACTAACTGAACATATGCTTGACATTGAGAATCAGTTGGAATGGCTTCGATCTGAGAAAGATGAGGAGATTGCAAAGCTCTCTGCTGACAGGAGAGTTCTTCAGGACCGTCTTCATGATGCAGAGACACAACTTTCACAGTTGAAAACTAGGAAGCGTGATGAGTTAAAGGTAATGTAAATGCTTGATTGGAACAAAAGAGAGATTTTCCTTTCTGAATGTTACTACTTGTGGTTGTTATTTTACTTGTCGTGTCAAAATGTTAAAAAAATGTTATGCTAATTATTTTAGAAGCATTACTTTTACTTGATTCCCATTTTAGAAGCATTTTATGTCACAATATATCTGTGTACAACTGTATTGCGAATGCATTATCACATCCATTGGATATATCTTTTGCAAGTTAACACAGCTTACTATTTTAAATTTTTTATTATTATAAACATAATAGTAGTATATATGGAGATATTGTTATTCTGGATCTTGGGCAGTCTTTGCAAAATCTCAAAAATTAAAACTTAAAATCCTTTAGTTGTTTTCTAATTGTTTGGTCACTGGATGATTATGCCCTTGAAGAATTTCTCAGAAGATTTTTTATGTTTGGTTTTTTCTTTTATTTGCCCCACCTCTGAACAAGACATTGGATTATAATGGTTTTTTATGGGTGACATTCTCTGAACAAGATATTGTATTATAATGGTTTTTTATGTTAAGTCAGACTTTCACTATGTTATGCAACTCTCATTAAGTCTTTGTTTCAAACAGAAACAAACTGAACCTTCAAGTTATGGAGTGTAAATATTCCACATGAAGGATACAAGTGCCCTTTTATTTCAATTTGTCATTTTTAACAATTGGATTCTTGTTAATTTGATTTACCTAAATTCTTGCACAAGTTACTAATAGGTTCTATTTCTTTTACTTTCTTGTGACATTATAATGGTCATCAATTTCCTGCACTTGTTCTTCGTATCAACTAACTTGCAACATTTTATGTAATGTGTCCTGTACACTTAACTTGGCATTGGGGCTAATTGGTATGAGAAAATAATTTGACCTTATAATTGATGCAGAGGGTAGTCAAAGAGAAAAATGCATTGGCTGAAAGGTTGAAAAGTGCAGAAGCTGCACGTAGAAGATTTGATGAAGAATTAAAGCGATATGCCACAGAGACGGTGACTAGGGAGGAAGTCAGGCAATCACTCGAAGATGAAGTGCGGCGCTTAACACAAACTGTTGGACAAACTGAAGGAGAAAAAAGGGAGAAGGAAGAGCAGGTTGCTCGATGCGAAGCATATATTGATGGAATGGAAGCAACGTTGCAAGCATGCCAGGTTTCTTTCTGTCTTAAGTTTTCACTACAAGTTTCTGTTTTTAGTCCCTTTCTGCAGCAAATTGTTAATGACCTTATAGGCTCTGGATCTTTTAGATTATTCTCAATATAAGGGCATTTTTAAATGTTTAACAACTTGTAAGCTTCTTCAGCTTGAGATGTCAGTGAAGATGCTCTGATAGTACGTGCAAGATAAAATTTGTTCTAGAGGATAACCTAATTCCTCTTACTGTTTCTTGCCAGTCTACTAATATCTTCTTGTGCTTGTTCTACCTCGACTTTCCTATTTTCCTTCTCCTCCTCTTCTTTTTCTATAAGCTGTGACATCATCTAACATTGTTGGCCAACTGGGGTTGAATTAACATGGATTCTAGTTATTCCCACCTATTTCAAACCATGCAACCAAGAAATCTGCCAAAAACTGTACCAATATGGATTGGGTGATGCTGCAAAGTGCAATCTATGGTATTTAATTTTTAAATTCTAATTTATGATAATGAATTCAGACTTTTTTATGGTTACAGCGATGGGGTGAATGATTGCTCAATTCTTCAATGACCATGAAGATTTAACTGCATATTAAAAGAAGCTTCTATTGCATTAAGAGATAACAACAAAATAAAAATGTTCGAAGGATTTTAGATGTTCAAATAAGGCACATGGAAAAATTACTTTAGCATTGAGCCCTATCTTGTTTATTTCTAGAAGGGGGCATACATTGGCACTATGGTTTGCTCCTATTTGACATGGGAGATCAAAGTTCCAGTCATGGAAACATTCGCCTCTCAGACATTGGCGGGAGTCTCATATTCGAGGCTGTCCATTTTGAAATATATTTTCTGATTCTATTCTTGTTAGAATACTCTTGTCCACTGATAACCAGCCTGCAATTAGCCGGTAGGTAAATTTTATTTTTCTGACAATTTCAGTGTAGTAACCGTTGGAAAGTAGAAGTGTGTTCATGTCCTGGGTCTACTACGTTTGCATCTTACAGATTGTGATTTTGATGTGAACCAGCTTTTGCAGTTGGATCTGTTAAACCTTGAAAACCTGTTATCTTGTGCTTCTAGTTTCCAAATAATTGATTTTGCATTTGCTCGAGAAACTTCATGATCAATGACTAGCATATAAGTTGGAAGAAATTTTTTCATCTGGGTAGCTTCTTTTGTCTCCTTGCCTCATCAGATCAAACTATTGGATACACATGCAAACTTGTCACGTTATGTAAGATAATTTTTTGTTAGTGTTTTCATAGTGCTTCCACAGTCCACAACAGGTTGACCAAGATATGTTGTCCCTTCAGGAACTTTATCTGCTAGACCTCTGTGTTGTCTCCTCTGTATATTGTAGCATCTTCTTTTTCATGCACGTTTTATTTTCTTTGCCTACTTCCTAGAAATCATTCATCAGAAGGCTAATCGTTCAACCAGGCAATCCTAATCAGACTGCGTATCTATGTGCAGTTGCTTTTGTTGGATAGGCTTTCTGGAATGAAACTAGCAAATTCAAATAGATTACCTTTCCCCTATCACTAACTAAAAGGGATGTTACTCTGGGTTTTTCTGCAAATGAAAATTGGAATACTGAAGATCTGTTCTCCTAATGCTATTCCTTCATTGATTCGCAGCAATATATACATACACTCGAAGCTTCACTCCAAGAAGAGATGGCTCGCCATGCCCCACTATATGGTGCAGGCCTGGAAGCCTTGTCGATGAAGGAACTTGAGACACTTGCCCGCATTCATGAAGAAGGGCTCAGGCAGATCCATGCAATTCAGCAGATGAAGAACGGTAACAATTCTCTGGTGAGCGGGCAGTCGCTTCCGCAAGTTCATGGCTTATATTCTTCAGCTCCTCCAATGCCTGTCGGTATGCCTCCATCGATAAACCCAAATGGAGTAGGAATCCATGGAAACGGGCATATGAATGGTTCCGTCGGGCCCTGGTTTAGCCCCACCTAAGAAACAAAAGGTTCAAGCAAGATTGTTGTTCTTCTGGCCTTGTGTCAAGTAATTGATATGATAGCTTTTCTCACTCAATCTCCCCAAGCCCCCCTATTCATTTGAACTGGTAGAACTATCGGATCATTACCCGATATGAGAAAGGTATGTCATGTACAAATAAGCTAAGAAACATGCTTTGAGAAAAAATAGTTTTGTAATACTTGGAAGCACAAGAAAAAAATCCGATGGAGCTAGCAGTTGGAAATGAAAGCTTTTTTTCCATATGGTTGATGCCACCATCTTTTGGTTATGTTATTTGTTGTTACTCCTAAGGTAATTTGTGATTATGTTTATATGCCCATCTTAGACAGCATTCAGATTCAGTGAGGCCATGTTGTACTGGTTATTGTCACAGATCCTTGTTAGCCACTGACAATACATAGAACTTGTTTCTTCTTTTTTGGAAAAAATGGGTGTCTGTTTGTTTCTGGGAGATTGATGTGAGTAATTTGCCTTTGGGTATGACATTTTTGTTTTCTAATAAGTCAATTTAAATAAATTTATAATATCTTATTTTATTTTCTATCAATAATGCATATCTAACTATTTATAGTCTCTATTGAAGCACTTGATTAGTTAGTGTCTTATTTTTTATGAGCTTTATATATATCATTTAATGTAATAAAAAATATTTTTTTATTTTTTTAAAAAATATTCATAAATAAGAATATATATATATATATATATATATATATATATATATATATATATATATATTCATCTTAAAATTCTCGATGAAAAATTATTTTTCAAAAATATTCATAATGATAGAGAAAAATATTAGGGGTCAATCGTCATGTGATCGTGAATGTAACAGTTTACATTTATATTTTATTCTTATCAATATAAAATTTTTAATAAAATTTTTAAAAATATAAAAATTAGGATGTTAAAGGGCTCTAATTACAGTAACTAATTATTTATTAGCCCAACCAGTCACTTGGGAAAAGGAGATCCGACGAGACATAGAAACAAAATGTACAAAGCTGGCGCATCGCCTTCAGCGCCCAACACAGGAGCCCACATCCTCTCTCTCTCTCTCTCTCTCTCTCTCTCTCTCGGCTTATAACGTGGAGCTACGCTTGCACTTGCGAGGAGAAACAGGACGCCCGGCAAAGGGAAGAAGAAAGCCATGGACACCACCAAGCTTGCGGTGCTCCTCCTTGCTCTCGTCTGCTGCACCCTCTCCGCTCCCACCTCACCATGCAATCCCGAGACCCCCAAGCCGAAGACACCCACGCCATACTTCCCTCCCAAGACGGCGCCTCCCAACCCATTCTGCCCGTGGGACACCCTCAAGCTGGGCGCCTGCTTCGACTTCCTCGGCGACGTCGGCCTGCTCGTCGGGGCGGCACCCTCCCGTGGCAAGTGCTGCGCCCTCCTCGAGGGCCTGACGGACGCCGAAGCCGCGCTGTGCCTCTGCACCACCATCAAGGAGAGCGTGCTCGGCGTCACCACCAAGTGGACGGTGGCGCTCAGCATCGTGGTTAGCTCCTGCAAGAAGCAGATCCCGGACGGGTTCAAGTGTGTGTAGGCATCTCGTTGTTGCCTTTGGACTGCTCTCGACAAAGCTTCGTTCATGATGTCTGTGTGTGCGTCTTCTTTTGTGGGTAGTTATGTCTCAGCCTTGTTCTTGTGATCACTGCAACCATCCGCTCTCCTTGTTCTTGCCACTGGAATCATCTCCTCTATTTATGTCTTAGCCTTGTTCTTGTCATTGTTAAATACTGAAATAAATTTTGAATTGATGGAACATGAAAAAAGAAAGAAAGGAAAAGAAGAAGGATGTGAAGAAACATGGATTAATAATATAAGTAAACTCAACATGTTGAGATATTTAGGTTAGTGTCCATCATATTATTTGCTTGACACAAGCAGTCATAGACTTCAAATGCCTACCATGAAGGCATCATCTAAAGTGAAACTCCATCTAAGCTTGTGATCGAATCCTTTTGAGCTGTTCTTCTGGTGAAGGTTGGGTGATATGGTTCCAAACACTCGGGTGTTAGGTTTAGGGAAGAGGATAGGAACTCCTCAAATGCAATCTCTCTCTCTCTCTTCTAAACTGATGCTTCATATAACTGTGACCACAACATACCGGTGTTTGGAATTTTGCATGAAACATGCACGGATGTGAACTGTGTTACTTTGGGAGCAGGCCTGCCATGGCAAGCAGTGGACAAGCAGGGGCGCAAGGGAGAGAGAGAGAGAGAGAGAGAGAGAGGACGACAAAGAAGTCTGAGAGAGGGGATAGGAGCCCGTGAAGAGACTTTGTTTGTTATAGCTGGCAATGAAGTCTCTTTCTTATCATTCATCATATCATATTCTGATGGAGATGGCTGTTGTCTCCCCCTTTCTTCTCTCGGTTACTTCACTTCTTTTACCTCAGTAGAGACGGATGAAGCATCAGAACCAGTGATTGGTATTCATGCTTTGCTTCATATCAACACATATCAAATATCATCAAAGAAGAAACCAATTGAATAGATTAATATGTTTTACTATTCTAAGTGATGTCTGCAATCTCCTCTGTTGTTTATTCAATCAAATCCTCACTCCTACATTTCCTCAATTGGGGATTATATATATATATATATATATATATATATATATATATATATATATATAATACTCATATTTTGGATTTTTTCAAAAGGTACCTCTTTTTTGGTTTATTCTAAACAATACATTTAATTTAAAAAAACCCAAAATACCCATCAAAAGCTTTTCTGTCAATTTTTTTCAGTTTTCAACAGTTACAGTGTTTTCATTTAGCTTGTTTTTCAATAATGGTTATAGTATTTTATTAATATAGTAAAATTATTATAAATATAAATGAAAAATACTGTAAATAATATCATATCATATGTTCTTGGTTGTCATTGTAATACCATTACGATGTCATAATTTTAGACTTATAATTGATTCGATTGAAGTTATGAGTCTATTTAGATTATTCATGGTGTTTTTATTATAATGATCAAAACACTTTTATAAAGAAATTTTTTTAGGGATAATTTAAGAATTTTTTAAATTAATGATACTATTTGAGAAAAAACAAAATGAAAGTACTAATGAAAAATATCCAGTGATTTTCTAGTAATAATAAATATTATTAAAAAAATATTATTCTGATCAATTCAAGTTCGATATTATGGATTTATGTCAATGCAATCCCCACAGTTAGACTAACAATTATACTGATAACTATGTGATCAATTCAAGTTTGATATTATGGATTTATGTCAATGCAATCCCCACATTAAGACTAACAATTATACTGATCACAACTATGTGATCAATTCAAGTTTGATATTATGGATTTATGTCAGTGCAATCCCCACATTAAGACTAACAATTATACTGATGACTATGTGATCATTTCAAATCAGGGCTCGACTTGTTGCTTGCTAAACCAACTGTTGAACTACTGATTCGCCACATCGAGGCCCCTATTTTGATTTGATTTAGTTCGGTGTCCAAATAACGCACCCCATAGAGACACATTAACATCTGAAGACGGTGACGTTTACTTGGAACTAGGGCGGTAATCATACCTAGTAAATTCGAAACACGAATGGATCCCAAATAACATTAAATCCGATTTAGTTTAATTCCTATATAAGTGGCGGCAGGTCGATAACCGAGATCCGTTTCTCTACTTCGACTTCTTGCCTTGGGTAGGTCGGGTGCGATGGCTTCTTCCTCGTCGCCTTCCCTTTCGCCTTCGCCCAAGTCCTCCTCCGTTTCGGACAACGCCGACGAGGAGGGAAAGCAGGAGCTCCAGGGAAAGGTGGGTCCGGATCAGCGATTTCTCTGGCTCTAGTGCGCTCGTCCTCCTTCCTGATTAGGGTTTCGTCGTGGCTTGTTTTGCAGATTCGAGGCCATGAGGTCGCCATCAGTGAACTGGAGCACCTCCAGCCTTCCCGAGTACGTTCTTCCTCTTTTCTTCCCTCT
The DNA here is from genome assembly GCF_036884655.1 of Musa acuminata AAA Group. Taxonomy (NCBI): domain Eukaryota; kingdom Viridiplantae; phylum Streptophyta; class Magnoliopsida; order Zingiberales; family Musaceae; genus Musa; species Musa acuminata. Next base: position 3,932,663 of record NC_088343.1, on the reverse strand, counting down.
GGGTTATGTTTCTTCTTTTGCTTTGCGCGAGATCTGGGTTTATTTGCCCCCGAATTAGATCGATCTGTTGAAACTTGACATCCATGTTTCTTCACTCTTGCCGTTTAGTTCTATGTGAATTTTCTCGCTATTATTTTGTTCTAATGTTGGTCTGTTTCTGGGTTCGCATTCTTGAAGTAACTCATATTACGTCGATTGAAGATACTAAGGTAAAAGTGCGTCGTGTGGGAGGCAAAACCGTCTTCAACTTGTGATTCAAGGCTTCTGTTGCCCCCGTTTGTGGTTCTTGTTATGCCATAAGTTCTTCATGTGATTCTTGGGTTCCGATGCCCGTTTTAGTGCCTTATTATCTAGGGTTGTTATGTTAGATCACAGGGCGATGCAATTCTGTAGATGATGAGACCGTTGACCATGACGATTAGTAGCATTGTCAAAACTACTTAATCAAATCTAGTCATGTATATTTGCCTGTGCTTTCATGTTAGAGGTGGCTTTTGTGTGCTATTTTTTCGCAGTCTGAATTGAGTGTGTGTGTATATATACACACATATACATGTATTTGTGTGTATGAGCATATCCTGTAAATATTTTATTTATTGGAACACATCATTTTTATTTCGTTCTAAAAGCTTTCATCAATGTTATTAGTTCTCTGAATTCCTTGTATATCTCAGCTTGGTTTGTAAAAAAAGGCATTCTAATATGTATAATATCTTAATTTGTTTTCATTTTTTGCCTTCTTTCTTAAGAGGTCCAGTTATTGCGACATATAATTTTATCCTAAACTAATTTTGACTTTTCTATGCATCCTGTTTTTCTCAACAAGATTGTCTTGCTGCTATTACAGTTCTTTGTCATACTTAATTGAACGTTAAGAAATTCGTGGCCTCGTTGCCATTGTAGGACCTACACCCAGGTTATCAAGACATGATTCGAGTGACAGTGAAGCACCTTGACATTACCAATTCAGCTTTCACTCTATTTCTTAATGGTTATATATTGTCTCAGAATGTATCATACTTCCATGCTTTGAATTTTAAATCAAAGATACAAATAGGTGACTTGTGTATATGTTAGTTGTTACCTGTAACCTGCAAAATCAGTATATAGTCTAGTGTATATACTCTTTATCATCTGGAGCTATAAGTAACATTGTTATAATTACCAACTTGAAACAAGCCTTTTCTCAATTTTAAGAGGAAAGAGTCTCCCAAAAGCCAGAAATTAAGTAGCTTTATTACAACAAAATAGAGAATTCCAACCATGAGTTACTAGGTATATGGCTGTCATATTTATAGGGGTTTTTGGAGAAAAATAATCTCGTCACTTCATGAAAATCTGTTAAAAAATGTCATCCAGAACTCTCAAAACATGATCCTAATGGTAAAAGAACTTGTCTAGCCTATATGATGCATTAGCAAAATTCTAGGAAACTAATCAGACTGAAAATATTCCCTAAATAGGCTACAAAAATTAGTATCAATTGGCAGCATGAAAATAATGAAAGAATTGAAAATTGCTGGTGAGGTGTCTTGGTTAGCCCTCCCTTTATTACCTTGGAGTCCTGAGGAAGGATTTCTCCACTCTTCCCCTCACTAGAAATGGACTGTTCACTCTCTTCAAAGTTGGATAGACCTGCTTTGCTTCTTCAAAACTATGTAAGAGTCCTCTTTTGACCAAGAGATTCTTGTACTAAGCTGGAAATCCTTTATACCATGCTGAATTGAGCATCTTTTGCTGAATTCTGCTGGAATGACATTGAACTGCTGCACCAACCTGGGTTTGACGACCATGCTAAATGGACATATATATGGGCATTGCGGTTGGTCAAGAAGGCTAATATAGGACCAAATTGAACTACATCTTATCATGTTCGATAATATAATGATGAGAGAATCTTCTATATTTTCATTATTGCTCGAGTTGGATGAATGTTTTTGGACAACGTGATGTTTTCTTGGCCATGTTTCAAAATCTTCCCCCTTCAAGAATGCTGGTAGGATGCAGTTCCAATAATGTCATGGACCTTTATCAAGTCATGCTAGAAATTCCATGATATGGATTTAACTATCAATGAGACACTAGTTTTACGTCCCTAGTGTGGAGAAATTTTGGTTGATTAATAAGTACATTTGGATATTTGAGGGTTTTTCAAATGAATACTTGTCTTTGCTGTCCGAGTGTGTTGATTTATCAGTCTGCATGTGTCTCGTGTCAAGCACGGTCAAGTGGCTTCGTTTGGGAAATAAAGAAGTAAATGCATAGCTATATCACTTATCTGATCAGGTAGTCATAGACTGTTATTCACTGTTAATTAGCAAATAAGTCTCTTTCAATTAATAATAGATCATTGCTTCTCCAATATTTAGCTGAGCTTTGTTTCATCAGCTGTCAACTCTTAGGACTCTAGGCTGTGATATTCTTGCAGAAGACCATATTTCCCAAATTTAGCATTCTTCACTATCATATGTAGCAGTTTCAATTGTTTTTGTTTTGATAATAGATTATTTCATTTCTCTTTTTATATTTAAAAAATTGTTGATCACACAACTTAACATGTAGAATATTTTGCATGTCCTCGGATAATGGACTAGGAATCTCAAGTTATTTAAATTGACATATTTATTTTTCTTTTTTAAAATTGGTAATAACATGAGTACTTGTTGTCTAAAGCTTCCCTAATAACCATTTTCAGCATGTAATATACTTTGGTGACTACTCACTTCCAGATATCACATCTTATTCCATCCATAACGTGGGTCAAGATAGAGGTGCTAAAGTTTTACATTCCTCTGTGTGTTCTTCATGTTAGTTTCCGAGACACTCCGGAATTTTTGATGCAGTGTCATTTGCTATTAATATGTAACTTTCTTCTTTATATCTACTCTAGTCTCAGAGTGTTAGTCATTGTTGGATGTGACCTCCATTTTTATGTAATATGCTTGTCTTTGTCTTCTGAAGCATTCTCTTACCTGAACATTTTGAGATGCAGAATTCTATGATGATGTTTATATCATCGGAATAGCTCAAAAAATAATGTTCACCCAAGTAAGAGACAGGAGATATTATGATTTTTTAGTGTCATACTCATTTACTGATATATGAAGTGATGCCTTGATGTTTACCAGTATATAGTTTTTTTTGTTTTTGGAACTGTTATAATAAAAAAGGTACATAAGACTGTTTAATATATATCAATATGGCTTGGAAGACCTTGGATGCGTATCGTTATGGGCCTTGAGCAGTTGAAGAGAATAGCAATGGGTTGTTACATATCCAAGATTTTTTATAGAATCTTTTGAGACTTGGGTTTAATGTGCATATCATCAATCTTGCGTAATGAAAGATAAACGTCTTTCATTTTCCCTGTCTTCCTTTCTCTTCACATGTACTGTAGAGTTTTAAAGATGATTGTGCAACATTTCCTTAATGAGCTTTTGTTAAGAATTTCAATTCCCACTTCAAAGAATTTTACCTGCTTGTATGTGATATTTGTGGAAAATTGATGGGAAAATGTACTACTCTTTTGGCCACAGGCAGTATACCAGAAGAGTGGCAATATCTTTTTTCGCCGAAGCATCAAGACAGCAATAGCATCTGAACAGAGTAACTCTCCATGCAATCCTGAGTACTTTCATATTAAGTCTTCGTGGTACCTCTTGCACTCTTACTATTTTAGTTGTGTGATGGTCAGAACAACTTGATTTGGCCAAATCTCGGTTGCAAAAATTGAATGCTATTTGATGCCCCCCAGAACACAAAGTAACAGCACGCAAGGTATGCTCCTGTCTTTAACTTCTTTCTTTGTCCCTACATTAGTGCTGGTCATTGTGTCCAACTTGCTGATGATACAAATTGAAACTATTACAATAATTGATTTAGAAATTGAATCAATAAATTTTTTAATTTCTCTGCAATGCATATCAGAACATCCGATAAATCGAGTAGGTGAAGTTGTTGCTTTATATTTTTGTGATATGCACTTTTGTTCTGATAAGCTGAAGTTGTTGCTTTATAAATCTGAGTAGGTGAACTTTTGTTCCGAGAAAAGTGGGATTCCATTAGATGAATCTTTAATATGACAAAAGTATAATTTGCACGTGCTGTTTCTCTGCTTTAAATGATCTAAATTTTGTTTTCAGTTGAATGCCAGTTGGAAAAGAAAATCCTTAGGATCCCATAATTCGGATCACAAAAAAGCATAATGGTATGTTTCATTATCGTCTGTTGCATTTGAATAATGCAATATTTTGATCGGATCTCATGGCAGGCTCACTTTTTTAACCCCTTTTTTTAACGCAGATATCTGCTGGAAGTGCTATTCTGTATCACTTGAACATGCTGAACAGTTTGGTTTTAAGACAGATTTTATGGTCTTGCAACAGGATTACTTTCAATTCATGAAAGTAAACGGAATAGAAAACAATTGATGAAAAACCTGATGAAAACAATATTTTAATTTTTCTGGATGACATTCAAATTATAAAGAATTTTTATTTTTTTAGTATTTCAGATAATTACTGAAATGTAAACGGAAAATCTAAGTTGAAATCGAGTTGAATGACGCTTCACGCGGCTATCCGGCAATACATCCCAAGGTGCTGTTGCCTCGTTTGCCTTGCTGCGCCCCTAAGCCCCGATCTGCACTTACGGAGGAGAAAGCCCAACATAAGAAACCCAACATCTGAAATGGTGTCATTTACTGATGTCACAAACTATAGAGAAAAAAGAAAGTTATATCGTTAGTCTTAAATTCTCGTTCAGCAAGAAATGAATCCCAAGTGGCACCCCAAAAGAAAAAACATGATACAAAATATCCTAAGACAAGAAAAAAAGATACATGATAAGAAATTGTAATCCTTACGTTGAATCAAAAGTATGCAACTGACCTTTAAATCGAATAAATCATGCTTTGACTCCAACGTAAAAGAGATCCATTACACGGTTCAATTGAAGTGTTACTCACTATTTAATTCTTGCTAATGTCAACTCAGGTGATTCACTTACATATTTTGAAAATTCTATATGCTATTTGTGCAGTTCTAAATTTTTAACTTGGCTATATTGTTGAACTTGTTATTTTGGCTGACATATTGGTATATATCTATCGGCGACTGTAGGAAAACCCTGCTATATATCTATCGGAGGAACTACGTATTCACCAAAAAAATCGTAAATGTAAGAACCTTACATAAAAAACATTCTAAAATCAAAGGTATATCTTTAACTGCATTCCGGAACAATCACAAAATTATAAAAGATATAAAGACAGTTTTTGGGTTAACCTTGTTTCCTGTGTGAAAGTAATCATCCAGAAATTGGTATTAGTTTCATCAAAAGATAAATAAAAGAGCCTTTAAAGCTCAAGCATTCTTCGGTAATCTCCGAAACAAAACAAAATAAACCCGGATCCTTAAAAGTTGTGTCCATTTCCGTAAAAATAAGCTTTAGAATCATAATAACACAGTCATGTTATTAAAACAGTGTTTGGCAAGACCCTCCAATGCAGCAACTCACTCTGAACAATAGAAGATCCAACTCCAGATAAAAAGGTCACACTATGACATGTGAATTACAGAGCCATCAAATGCTTTGTATATTTTCCTTCATAAAGAAGAAAGAAGATATTTTGAACATCAAATCCTCTGCGTATGGAATAATGAAAGCATGTATTTGATTTAATAGTGGGAGTGGAGGAATAAAAGGATGAAGTTCCATTCAGATATAATAATAGTATATGATCCAAGGGATATATACCATCAAGGAACATATGAATCTTTTCACAGAACAACATGACTGAAGAAAGAAAGGAAGAGCATGATTCATTCAACAGATATACACAGAGTAGATAAGAGAAAGATCATCAATATTGTTGATAATATGATAGCATAACAGACTGCAATATTACACTAGACCAAGTCAGACCATCTAGAATGAGATGTAGAACTAGCAACAAGACTACCTAGTGCTGGCATGATCAACGACAATATAAGATCACTAGAAGATCAAGATTTTTCAGTATGCTTCTCTACTGCATCTTTCTTGAAATTTTGAATAACCTATTGTTGATTCACACCACAAGCAGCTACAAAAGAGATGAAGACAAAGAATTCCATGGGTGTCCTTCCATCATTGCCCAAAAGAGAGATCATAAGAATCGTCTTTAGGATGCAACATGATAACTAGATAGAATAGCATCAGAGAGGTAGTCCATAATAGGATCATCCAATGAAAGATTTTAAAATAAGTTAGTATGCCGCGTATATTCCTGACCCTAACAACAGTCCCTGATCCATATTATGGCTATTTATAACCAAAATCGCAGAAAGACTACCTTTAAGGTACACAAGAACTAGATACAATAATATGTGATCCAAAGGGACTAGACAACATTACAGAACGTATGAATCTTCTCAACACATGCAGAGTAGATACTGAGAAAGATCAACAATAGTGTTGATACTACCACGGCATGACAGACTGCAATAGCACACTAGACCAAGTCAGACCACCAAAAATGAAAGGCAAAACCAGTAATAACCTAGTGCTGAAATGAAAAGCAATAACATAAGATCACTAGAAGATCAAGATTTCTCAGTAGGTTTCTCTGCTGCATCTTTCTTCAATTTCCAAATAACCTATTGCTGATAGGCACAGATGGAGACAAGACAAAAGATGAATGCCTCCATGGCCAAATAACCTACGTTATTGCTCAAAAGGGAAATCACAATAATCATCGTTAAGATTACATGATAACTAGATAGAATGGCATCAATATCAATAGTCCATAATAGGATCAATGAAAGCAAATCTTGAGTATCCAGATAACCTAATCCACATAATCCAAAGATATTAGACAACACCAAAGAACGTATGGATCCTCTCATAAGACACATCGTGATTCAAGAAAGTCAATAAGAGCATCTGGTGTATTTAACACTTAATAAGTATTAAGATCATGCAAATTTTAATCGACAAAAGAAGGAAGAGATATTGCAGATAACCCAGTGCCGGCATGAAACACAGCCTAGACGAGATCACTAGAAGAACACTTTCTCATTAAGTTTCTCTGCTGCATCATTCTCTGAAATTTCAAATAACATATATTGCCGATCCACAACACGGCCAGCCAGAACAGAGAAGTACAAAGATCAATTAAGATCACTGCCTCGGTCGGTACCCCTCCATCTTCTCCCAAAATGGAGATCACAGAAGGATCATACTTAGGATATAAATGAATAGATCGATCTAGGAAAAATAGAAAGATCAAGAGACACGGTCCCCAACGGCACATCTCCTCCAAGAACAACAAGAATAAAGAATGACAGGAACAAGCATCTAATTCATTCTACACGAAAATAGCAGAAAGATCGTCAAGAACGTCGAGTGGAAAAGGGAGAAAAGGAGTAATACCACGTTGATGCGTTGCAGCTCCGTGCCTCGGAAGCGAAGCGCCCGAGTGCAGAGGTCGATGCGCGGGAGGATGCCACAGCAATGGAGATCGGAGATGGTTGGCTAGGGCACGGCGGTGGTATGGGTTTTGGAGGACAGCGCAGAAAGGGAAAGGGGGCGAGTGGCCAAGGATCTCGTGGAGGCGGTGCTGAAGAGGGGAGATCGAAGTCGGAGAGACAGGAAAGAGATCGGAGGAGGAGGCGAACCTTGTCCTTGATCATGGCGCTCTACATATCGATGCCCTAAGCCTCTCCCCGACCTTCTCTCTTCGTTCGCCTTCTCCTCTTTCGGTCGTCACCGAGGGAATGGAAGGTCTAATCTCCCGAGCAACCACTGCTATTTATAGAGGGCGAGGCGGGAAGGACTCTTAACAGAAAAGAAGACTGGGCTGCGGCCCAAGGATGCTGTTTCGGGTGACGTCACGCATTTCTTTACTGGCATGGTTGTTATGGAATTAATGATGTGTGTATATATATATAGGATATTCAAGTTAATCCACCTTTAGTTGTGGTCATAATTAATTTACTTTAATTATTAAAATATATGTATATAATGTACTTGTATTCCTTTCATCATGACAAGTTTCTATAGAGTAGTAATATAAATTTCAACTGATGGTTAGCTATTTTGATATTAAATATAAAATAATTAATGGTGAATTTTCGATTTTTTATTTTTTTTGTTTCGAGAAGTGTCTCATTTTTTATCTAATTACTTGAAATATATTTTGTATTGTGTTGTAGTGTTTTAAAAAATATCAAAAGAATATTATAACATGATATTTTTATACAAATTTTATAAAAATGTTATGTTGATAATTTTTTACACTGTGTTATAGTGTATTTTTACTGTCTAATATATATATATATATATATATATATTGCTGTGGTTGAAAACATTGTAATTAGATTAATTGACGTTGTTATTGGAACAGTCAATAGAAAAGGGAGGGAATAATAAATAAATAAATAAAATGGCAGAAAAAATGATGATACTAAAAATAATATTTTACATTATTACATCAAGATGTCAATCACAATATCAATCAGGTGGGTGCTTGTCGGCTTTCCCAGAAGTCCATCGTGCAGGAAGCAAACGTAAGGCTGCACTTCTTGACCTGCCACCAACATCAGCAAGTTTTCCTTTACATCATTTAATGAGGAGAAAAATAGCTGCTCGCTGAACGAGACATTTCACCCAGACATGTTCCCAAACAATATGCATGATCATAAATTTGATAGCTGCACTGATGTGTGCAAATTGGCTTTACTTGTTCTTATCGATAGGCACACTGGATGGTGTGCATTGACTTGTTTATGCTGTGCATTGATTGCTTCGTGGCTCATGGATTATGGTTCACGTGATGCTATATGGGTCACCAAAGAGATCCAACATGGAATTGAAGAGGAACAGCAAGCAATCAATTTGAAGAAAGATAAATGTCTATACTCATTTCAAGTGCCAGAAGGTCTTGCAGTACTGATGCTGCAGTGAGATTAAAATTAGGTTACTGGAAGAACCAGACATGATGACACTTAAGTGGGAGTTCAGCCCCATATTCCCAGTATTTGCTCCATCTTATACCACTCTCATCTGCAAGTATCATATAGAAAAAGGAATCTGCTCAAAAAATCTAAACAAGAAAAATGCTGGATATTTTTATGGTGATGATTAAAGTTTAGAACTAAGATAGTGTGGATGTTTGCTAGCATCTGCTCTAGGGTGGCACTTGCTGGTTTCCAAACTTACAGTGAACAACCAGCAAGTTTCATGTCTGTGAGTAGAGAAAGTTTGTGCAGTCTTTTTACTGGAAACAGTAGATCAGCATCACACTTCACCAACTTACCTTTTGACAAGAAGCTACCTGACGATGAATCTATATATATATATATATGAAGTTTAAAGGATGAAATGATGACAGCTTGGTAGTTTACCTGCCCACTCAACAACTTTTCTATCTTTTGTTGAGAGAGTCTCTCTATCAAGATTGCTGAATGATCAAACTTCTTTTTGGTTTCTGAAGCTTATGAACAAGCTTTAGTGTTCACATCAAGCAGACATGCTGTGATCATAAAGACACAAAAGTAACCCATCAATCTTTAATTTTGGCTGCTAGCTTTTGAGAATTCGAGTCGCATTTGATGAAAGGACATGGTCTGACTGCTTCATTGTTTTATGAGAGAAGCAGCACAAGGGACAGAGGGTATGATGGTTCAGTGGCCTCCATTGTCCAACAGCACAACTGCACCCACTGTTACCTTGACATGAAGTCCTTGAGCAAACGGAGTCTGGGCAAGCACAAGGAGGATGCATGCAATCTTTGTGCTCAGAACCGGCTCTCATCAGTCTCTCAGAACCCCACAGGCAGCTCTCATTCCATGGTTGAATAAGCCTGCAAGAAAGGCCAAGACTTGCACTGTGCATGAGGATGGTAATCCATGTCAGAGGGACTCAGTGGATGGTCTTCGTCGACACATCCACTCATCAAACGTAAAGGGGAGAACATGAAAAGAAAATTCACTGGGGGAGCGTGTGACCGTATGGCCACAAATAGAAGTTTGCTTCAGCTCACAAGTACTCATGGAGGACGAGAACAAACCCAAATAAGGATACACATGAACAGGCTTCCATCAGCTTCGCATATGCGTGAGAATAATGGGAGTATGGGAGGAGGAGGAGGTGAGCAGGCGGTGATTTGAAGTTTCATCATGAAGGGAAGACGAACACACATCCATACATAAATTGCACACGCATTTGATCCATCGAAAGTACTGCCGGGGTTCGGAGCACAGAAACTTCATCTACTCGTTCAATTACACCGTGGGAGATCGATCATGCAGTAAAAGATCACCGAGTCGGAAATCATTCACACGGATGAAACTGGGATTACCTCCTCTTTCACCTCGTTATTTATCTATCTTACCGGGCTTACCAAGCACAAAAACCAGAACTGCGAATGCATCCTCCTTTACATGAAACATCACATGGCCAAGGAAAAAGAAAGCAGCAGAAAGATTTCCATGCATACGCTTCTCAATTTGGTCTCTCTTTGTGACTTCCCACAGCTTTATTGAACCGCAGCTTAAGCCTCCGTCATAGAGCAACCGATGCAGTTCAAGAAAGCTGTGGAAAACTACAAAGAGGATCATTTACAGACTTCACATACACAGACCTCCCCACACACACACACAGAGAAGAAGAAGAAGAAGAAGAAGAAGAAGAAGATAGAAGAGAGGAAACATGAGAAGGGGAGAGGGAAGGGGGGAGGCTATTTATAGAGTGGAGACAGGGGAAGAAGGGTTCATGGGATTGGGTGCAAATGAAGGTCCCAATCCCGAGAAGAATAATAGGCACGAACACAACACTCCATTCTTACCCTCCATTTCCTCTTCTTCACAAGGAAAAAAGAAGAGACGCAAACAGCACAGCAATGACACATCCAACATGAAGGTTTAGTAGAAAGCTGAGGAAGACTTTTGAGGGCCATCAACTCGCAATTGTTAATCCAATAAAAGTGATGTCCTTCTTTAACGTGACACGCAGCATATAAAAATGCGTAGGTTTTGGGTTGGTTGAGATAGTGGCCAAGAGGTGGCCGGACTTATTAATCCCATAAATTCTCATTTAAGCCCTAAAAGGACGAAGTCACAGCCAAGCATGTTTGCTCCAGCCAGGCATGTCGGTAAAGATACGCTGTCTCTAACCCAACCATGAGATCCATACATCATGAACACCATTATTCACTACCAAACATCTTAAAATACATACTATGTTTGTGTTCATCCAACTTTGTTTCACCTTTTCTTCTTATTTTTATTTGTATAAGAGATAAATAGGAAACCTAAAAAAAATAATCCATCAAAAATTACAGTTTACTCTTATTTATCAATCAATATATATTTTCTAATAGTCTAATAATTAAGTTCGATTATATGATTTATGGAAACGAGTAAAGTACTGAAAATTGATGACTCCATCTATCTATGTTTATACAATGATTTTATCCTATTCTTTAAAGGGCCTTGAAATGCATGCCACCAAAAAATGTCGACAATTTGCCCATATTTATCTATCAGAAAATTTCTAATCATGAAACAAAAATAACCTAAATTTTAATATTAACTATAATTAAAAAAAAAGTTTCAATTTCAAAGTAAATGGACTGAGTAATTTAATGAAGGCAGTAATTAGTCATGCAAGTATTACCATGTCCACTTGATGATTAAATGCTTCCATGGCATGCCCTTCCACAAAGGAAAGAGACAAACATGGATTCCATCTCTCTCTCTCTCTCTGTGTGGTGGTGGGGAGCTACGGAATTAGTGCGCGGCGGGAATCGGACGGTGTCAGAACCCGGTGTTCCACCCTTCCCCGCCATGGGGAACGTAGCACCACCACCTCGGAAGACAGTGAGAAGCCCATGGAAGACGGTGATGTCTCCCGTAAGCAGCCGGAACGGGCGGTATCGGTGGGCCGCGAGGGGGACAGCCATGTGACGGCAGACGCACCCCCTCCACTTACCCTGTGTGGATCTCTTCACCTCCCACCCCACTTAACGTTAGCCCTCGCCACACGTGCACGCATGTGCAGGGCGGTACACCGTGTGTTTCCAACAGACACTATTTTATTTCCATGTAATTTTGGACGCATTATTAATTATACTCATAATTAATTCAATCCTTATACATTTAAAAATTATATTAAAATCGTATATTTAAAAAAAATATTTAACCTTCCTCCAACAAAACTCCTCTTTTCTTTTTTGATTTTTAACCATATAAAATTATCTTTTAAACCCTGTATAAAATCTTGATATTTAATTTTTATAAATATATAGATCCTAATATTATTTTGAAAAATATAAAAATCATAATACTAAATGAGACTAATTACATGAGATAATATATTTTTTTTATCGTAACCTTTAATTGAATTCTCATAAAAAATTAAGTTATTCAAATACGGAGAGATTTGCATGTATAATACTTGTTATTAGGTAGTCGAATTGACTCAATTGAACATAGTTAGTAGGGTTCGAGTTTAGATAAAATTAGTGAGCACCTTATTCATCATTAGTCGGTTCGATTCGGCTCAACCCAACATGGATGATGAGCCCATAAAGCTAATATGACTTCTAATAGAACCGGTTCAATTTGGATCGGTTTAAAGATGATTCGCCGGTTTGGGTTCGAACCGTTGTCTTCCTGAGTCAATTGTTGTGGGTTGGGCCTCCGATCTCCTTCGACTGACAGTCAAAGAAGCGTTCTGGCTGAACCCATTTAAGCTCAATTGTGGTCTAATGTTAATAAAAACTGGACCATATTTGACTGTGGATCGTCTCAACTTTAACCTCAAATGCAATGATAAAAAATATGTTGGCATGATATTAGCAAATAATCATGCTGATGTTAGAAATAATTTCATGACATTTGGATCCTCGGTAATAGTCATGATTATTTGCTAATATTCATCAAATTAGGAAGTTTAGGCTAAAATTTTCTAGTATTTAGGAATTTATTTTCTGTTTTGGAGATTTGTCTTGATCTTTTCTTGATTCTTAATGCATATAAACCAAGGTATATTTAAGTATACATACAAATAATTAGTTTGTGCTCATGGATCCAAATGCTATTGACTCCAAAAAGACTAATAGTTCTTTACACAACAAATATTAGCTTTACTCATGGTTCCAACATTGTTATGGATAATGACTTATAGGCCAATAATATGATCCATGGAAAGGTTCTCTTCATATCCAAATGACAATTAGATAAGGGCAAATCTTATCCATTCCCAACTTGACATGTGGATGCCACTGTAGCACAAAATGATAATATTGGTTGTCAAATCTGTCTCCCCTCTCTCTAGACTCTCATATTAGTGGTCATGTCGGATCGATATGCTTTCCCTTTAGGCTCGGACCTCGTCGAGTCATCCCAACACTTTGGAGATAGCATCTAGCAATACAAAATTGATGGGAATTTATCACATCAAAAGATCATGCAACAGAGCCAAGTTTTTCTTCTTGCGTTTGAGATCTGTCTATGTTGGTGAGAACAGTGAGAGTCGTATAATTCAAGACTCCCGTGAGCATCCACTGTTGAAAGATCTTGCAATCTTATCTATATTTTGGCACGTAGTAATAATGCTCCAATAATCGAAGACAAACACTGAGATCTATATCTCTGCTTTCATCCACATATTGGCTATAGTAGCATCTCCTTTCATTCTTTATCTCATCGATCCGAGTCTCCTAATCATCCATGAACAAACAACGTGCATTCTTTCTTTACTGTCGATTGTTCTTGACGGTCTGTGGTAGCATCGTGTACCACGACTTAAGTCGTGAGTTTAGTGTTGGCTGTTTTTGATGCGCGGCGACACCGTCGGCCGCGACTTACACTGCGAGTTAAGAAGAGAACGAGAAAGCTCTTTATACGTAGACACGAGAAGTTGTATCAGACATGCATGCATGGGAACTCAGTGTACAGCAGGAACACACAGCTTTACGTTCATTTCACACCACAAGTACACTAGACAAAGAACATCGTAGTAAGCTTATTAAGCTTTCACTTCTGACTGTCCGTAGAGTTATTCTCTTTCCGAGATCCAAATAACCTGCAACAAAAACGATTAGGGGAGATCTTACATTGTAATTGTTCAACAAGGAAGACGAGATTAAGAAGAAGATACCATTTGGAGTCTAAGCAGGGCATTGATAACCGGGAGGAAGGCTCTTCCCGCACCCAATAAGCAACTCCAACGCAACGGGCAGCACAAGATTGAGGTTGAGCAACTTCGCCTTGATGGTGGTGCAGAGGCACAGAGCGGCGTCGAGATCTGCCAGGCCTTGCAGCACCGGGCAGCACGTCGACTTGGCGTCCGCCCCGATCCGAATGGGTATCATGCCGCTGATCAGGTCGACGCAGGCTCCCAGCTTCAGCGTGTCCGCCGGGCATGTCTCCTTGGGCGGCGGCGGCGGCGGGCACGGCTGGGGTGGGTACACCACCGGAGGTGGCTTGGGTGGCCCGACAACAGGCGGAACGGGCGGGTACACCACCGGAGGAGGCTTGGGTGGCCCGACAACGGGCGGAACGGGCGGGTACACCACCGGAGGAGGCTTGGGTGGACCGACAACAGGCGGCACGGGGGGGTACACCACCGGAGGAGGCTTGGGTGGACCGACAACGGGCGGCACAGGCGGAGGCTTCACATAGGGAGGAGGTTGGGGAACAACTACAGGTGGGAGTGGTGGTGGGACAACCGGAGGAGGTTTAGGAGGGCCAACTACTGGTGGCTTTGGAGGGTGAGGTTTGGGCTTAGGGTAGGGTTTCACCTTGGGAGGGTGCTTCGGGTGGTGCTTAGGGTGTGGGATGGAGGGAGTGGGATATGGACATTTGGGACACGCAAGGGAGGAATGCAGGAGTGTGAAGATGAGGAGGAAGAGGGTGGCTGCAATGAGCCTCCCCATGATGGGAAGAAGAGCAGAGAATAAATCAAGGACTGAAGGAGAGAGAGGTGGGCGCAGAGCTTGAAGGTGGGTTGGGTGTATTTTATAGAGGCCTCAGGAGGGTAGGGTTTGTGACCATCATGAGGAGGAAGAAGCTCTAGAGCTTGGATATGGTCCTTGTCATGTACATGATATAGTTATAAGGTAAAACCATACTAGGTAAAATTCCATATGCATCCCTTATATACATGATATAGTTCCTAAGGTAGCCATTAAATTCAAATTATCAAATAAATCAACTTGGAAAAGAGTAGAAATTGAACAAGAATAATTATTGAACTTATGAGCATCACTGCTCTCGCTTAAACTGCAACGGCATGGAAGCACTTGTAAGTTTGGTGCCAAGTGTACATGCGGGATATCTATCACCTAGTCAACTCTCAGATCATCTCATTCCTCTTTCGCCGTGGAAGTCGCGAAGGACTTGCAGGTTTCGGTCTAAGTTTGAGAGGAAGTAATGAACAGTGCTAAATCTGTGATAAGAAAACAACGCAGAATAAAGCCATGAAGAATAGTTTCTGCGTCGGAGATTACGGTTAAGTGTAACAACGAACAGTGCAAGCCACCGTCCACACAGCAGAATGAAGTGTGACGCAGAATGCTTCTGCAAGGCGAACAGTAGGTGGCAGTACGAGTTTGGAAGTAGGTGCATGGCCTCGAGGGTGAGGGAAGAAGCCATGATTCCAAGAACAGTTGCTTCCTGTCGCGTCACCAGTAGGGTTCGTACGTGCAACCCGTGACTCCTGCACGAAAAGAAGAGCTTCACTTGGGTTGTTCTCCTTCGTCAGGTGAGACACCGCAGTACCATCACCGTTGGCCTGATTCAGCTCAACTCCATGGCGATGGTAAATGTAAGGAGTACAGTGAGGGGGAAGGACACGGAAAAGCCGAGACTCCTCTCGTCAGCGGGACACACCGCACACGTCCACAGTGAGCAGCTCAATCATGAAGGCCTTCCGAGGGTTCCAGCTATTGTGGGATGAACGTTTTCTTTGAGCAAAACAGCTGAGCAAAACTATTGAATGGTTTTATTGCCAACGCATTCGTTCACATCACTGCTTTTTGTCATCTTGGCCGGTAACTCAGTCATGCAGCAACGTATCAGTGACACTGCAAACGTGAGGGGATTAAAACCAATGCGTAGAGGAATGTAAACAGGAAAAATATAACCAGCAGCTTTTCTCCATATATCAAAATCATATTCTTCAATGGGACAGAGAGGGGATTATATTATTTTATTTGAAGAAAAGTATGAGAATTTTTCACGTTAAAGATCCAAAATGACAAATAAAGGAACCATTAAAGTACCATTTTCTTCTTTCAGTAGTGAAAGTATATGAAAGAATGATACAGTATTAACCACCAGATTTTCTGAAATATATGGAGAATATTTTTTCGAAAAGTACAACAAATCAAGAATTAAATTGTTTCTGATGTGATGTTTCTCTCTCTCTCTCTCTCTCTCTCTCTCTATTTTCTTGATAGAGTCGACCCATCCTTCACTTCCATCATGGTGTCATGTGATTCAGCCAAAAGAAAAACGAAAACTAAAGGCCTTTTAATGATGTCTTAGTCTTCCCTATCCATCACCATTATCAGTGTTTATGTCATCCTTGTCTCACCTTGTTGGTTCCATGATCATGTCCCTCATTATCAGTATCATCCTTGTCCAACCTTGTTGCCAAAAATCTAAGTTGCATGGTTCTTGTGTAGTTAATGATATATCGATAAATTAATGCACTAATATTACATGCACAATAATTGCAACTTTAATTTTAAGTGAAAACTACAGTCATTCATGTAACCTTTGTCCATTTTTTCTAACACAAAGTGCATCTGTTGTAAGATTTTGGCGAGTGATAATTGATAAAGCATAGGATTTCCCCACATGAACACAACCTCCGACCATATCAACGTAAGCACGGAACCTCCGGAGAAAGACGTGACGCCACGTCGGATGCGTCATTGGGAATTTGAGACGATGGCCGCTCCTCTCCCGCGTCATCTGGGGCCACACGACCCGACGCCATCCCGACAAGGATTGTTCCGGGAAGCTTGGGATGGCGTCGCATGGCGTCGTTCCATACATACCGGAAGCTTGGGATGGAGAGGCCTAAGTCGGGATACCCCTCCCACCCCGACCTACGCCAGTGTGTAGGGATCCGACGATAATAAGAGTGAGCGTACTCGTTGCAGAAGTGCAACTCGACCGATCCTGAGTTCAACCAGACCCGACGAAGATATCATCCCAGAGACATCTTGGACATTGGTAATCAGAGCAAGCCGTACAAACTCTTCGGCCACGGTGTAAGATTTACAAACAATAATTAAGAGAAATAATCAAGATACTACATGTTATTTTGTCCCTAAAACTTGGAATTTATCTTTTTTGTTCTCAATAGTCCTAAAAAAATAATAATTATAGGTCTTATACGCATTTGGTATATTGCATAAACTTCATAAGCATGAACAAATATCTTTTTAATTAGTGTCAAAACATTGTTTCTTGACTATTACCAAAGTTACTGATGTAGTTAGTAACACATTTTGTTCAAAACCTAACGAGAGCAGTGATGACAAAAGATGTCATCAAAACCCAACGTTGATGTGTCTACCATCAATACATCACTACGTGATAAGGCATACTTTTCCCCCAGGATATGTCACAACCAATGCCACATGCCACGTTAGAATCCGTGCTCCCAAGACACTATTAGACACGTCTGATCCTGGTAATCCCGGGACGACAATGCCCTGCACGTCGAGCCAGAATCCGTACTGATACTGTGCTGTGCCCACCACGCCAACCCGTGTACGACCAACCCTCTTACAATAGTATAAAAACCTCGATCCCGGCCTCTAGTGGGGGGCAAGAGAAAAACAACAAAACCTACTACTAACTTGCTCGTCGGAGGGACCAAAGTCGGGATCACCCGACGAAGATCGTTTTTGCAGGAAAGCAACCCAACCTCAGAATTCGAGGACCGGTGTCCCCGCGGTGCGCCATCGAGCTATCTCGGACTGGAGAACGCCGATCAAGGCCCCCGTCACGAGAACCCGATCGATCCTGAAGCTAGCTTAGCCGACAGAAGACTTCCAACATCGACCCGTGGACCAAGCTGTGGTGATTCATCAGCCACTAGGTACTATGTTCCTTGTGATTATTCAGATTCAAATACGATAAAATTCCGAAATAAACCTTTATGTCATCGTTACTATCCGTAAATTATCAAATCGTGAATGCTAGAGTGTAATAATCTCTTTGAAAAGACATTACGGTGGTTGACGTTCAATCAGTGACTTTTGGAACCCATCGAGGAAGTGTTGCTGACTGAGTTGTGGAGCTTCTTCGACTGTTCTCCCTCATCAAGTGAGGAGTGCTCCCCATGTGGAATGAATGTTACGTGTAAAGGAAAGGCGACCCCTCCAGAAAAGGTGTGTCGGCAGGGCAAACTTCCAAACCACATGTGAACTCATCCAAACGCGTCTTGATCGATTCGGCGCAGCTCAAAGAGACGGAGACGCGAGGATAGGGAGGGTGCGAGAAAGGAGATGGGAGATAGGAGATGGGAAAGATTGGTGCAAAGATAAAAAAGTATACCTAAAAGGCTGTCTTCAGTCACGCAGAAGTCTTGGGAGCAGAAACTATTAGCTGAAAGGAATTTAATTAAGAAAAATAAATAAATAATTGATGAATTCTTAGAAAAAAATTTAAATTTGAGAATTTTCTCAGACCGCTTCTATATTGAAAAATTGCCATATAGCACCTTTTTTTTAAACAATGATTATTTTACCGTTAGCCTATGTTAGATTTGTTATCGTCTTCATCCTATATTGCACAGAGGTAATGACGGATTCGACGGATGCCGGTCATGGGATGGAGAGTTGACCAACCAAAGATGATGTAGGAGTGATCGAGTTTAGGGTTGTGAGTGATAATAACAAACCCTCGCACGAGGATCTTTGGGGTCAGCTATATGGATTTTTTTACGATTATTGAAATATATAAAAATATATATATTTAATGGAGTATAAAGCACTTAAATTTTTATGTACGACCTATATTAAAGTATTTTTAAGTATTTCTTTATCTTTCATCGTACTATTAATATTAATTATTTTATCTCTTTTAACTACTATATTGTGAGGTCTTTTTAATATATGCTTATACCATTTTAAGTGGGATTTTCTCATCTTATCCTCGATACATAATCACTCATGAATAAAAATATTTTTTATAATCTTTCTAGTAACTCTATATATATCTATATTAATATTCTCATGTTAGTAATCCAAACTTTTTGTATATATTTTTTCTAAACTGTTAGACACTAAGTAATCCAAATTTCCAGCATCAATCTATATGAAGAAAATTAGATTTTCATTCTCTTCTTTCCTATCTATCGTAGAATCATGATTAATAATAGAGTCTGGACTAACTGAAAGATCAAGAATAAATTTTTATATTTTATGTATCTAGATTTTTAGAGGTTTTGTCTATAGGCGAGATGAGGTCTTAGAAGGAATAATGAGAATAGCCACTCTTATCAAGATCATCTACATTTCTTTTTTATTGATTGATAATCTTAATCAAAGTTTAATTAGAATTTTCATATATTTCAATTAAAATTAGTTAGAATCACATAATCTAACAACTAGATGATGACTAATTTTTTTACAAACCATTTGAATAACACAAAGAGGTCTTAAGCCTTCTTTGTATAAAGATCGACTAAATAATCATAACTTATAATTAAACATATGAATTGATATCGGTTCACAATTGGATCAGTAAATACTACTAAATACACATCATACCAATCGATATTTAGAAACATGATGATGAAACCCACTCAGCACAGACTTGCTTTCCTGATGTGGCAGACTCATCTGATTTTGATGTTTAGATTTTTGCATCAGGTAAATGGCATACTTGCCTTACATGTACTTCAACCAAACCAAGTCCTGTTTCTGAGAGCATGAGAGTTGCCTGTGCAGGTGTAACATGGCTAATTTTGCAATGTAGATGTTATGATGCCACAATCAACTGAGTTCATGCAGGACAACACTTAAAACAGATAGGCATCTTGACTCGTTGGCTTTCTAAACCTTTACAAGTAACAAGATCAAAGTTTGATTGGACAAGATCAATGCATCAAGTTGGTCATGGATGTGATCATCCCGAGCAGCAGAACAGCCTTCTCTCCCTGACTTGTGTTTCATTGGACAAGTTCATCCCGGATGACTGCGGTGGCCGGGCTTTAGCAAGTCTCTTGGCTGTGAGGGATGAAAGATGGCATGTTATTAGGAATGCATTGAGATGGTGAGAGAGAAGTTTACCTATTTCATAGAAGAGCTCGTTGATGTTCTCTGCTGTTTTTGCAGAAGTTTCAATGAAGAACAACCCATTCTCTTGGGCATATTGCAAGCCTTCCTGAGAAGAAGCCAAAGTTTCAGCACCACATATCTATCAAGTATTTCATATGCTCAAGCCTCACAAGTAGCACAGCAACACAGGTACGGTATGGACTTACGATGCTAAATCATAAAAATGCAAATCTCATGGAGCTTAGGATGCACACACTGTTTGTAATTGTCCATTCATCTGCTACATTCCATGATAAATTACCCATTCATGTGCACAGAACTGTCTTCTTTGCCATTGCTTGATTAGGCATATATTTAATTGATTTATTTGAAATATCTATATCTTTCGTTGACTATGACTGGCTGTTGAAACATTCCGTGTGTGTGTGGCATGATATGTGGATTCTCTAAAAGGTATTCTTAAACTAAATTAGTCTTCATCAAAGTCTGTCCATCCACTGGTTTGGAGCCATCTTGGTTTGATAAAGATTTTTTGATATATTAGACTAGATTGTGATTTATATTTAGTGCATGTGTGAGTTACAACTTATTCCAGTGAATTTGGCTAGTGGTTTGCTTGTTTTAGTGTTTCAATGTATGTTTACTTCATAGGACCTTAAATCCAATGAACAGCCTTGGCAGCATAAGCTGAAACCTGCTATTATCAAGTATTATTCTTCCATAGTGGCACATTTGGTTTTATTTGTGCAGTTTCAATGGTGCAGGCTAAAACTAAGCCCAGCCTAGGTGTCAATTGAGATAAGTTTACTGGAGGTTTTCTCATAGATATAAACAGCCTAAGAATGAATTGGTACAATAAAAAATGATGATACAAGATATTGTGGAAAATACACAAACATATAATTCATTTGGAATGTCAATCCCTTTTTTGCCAGTCACTCATCGAAGAAGATGATTTGTTCAATTGAAAAGACAGGTGATTGTTAAGCAATTTTAATCTTCATTCTTTTTGGTAATTTGAAGTTCATGCTTCATGATCATCACAGGTAACAAAAGAAGAAACTAAAGTGTGTACATCACAAAAACAAGTCCTTATTTACCTCAGATTCCACCTTCCTTTTTGCCTCCAAGTCAATCTTGTTCCCGACCAATGCCATTATCAGATATGGGTTTCCTAGAACAGAGTAGATTTGTTTGAGTTATATGTGATGCTGACTCAGCAGAACACAAACAATTAAACAAGGTGAGATCACAAAATTCATATACAATGAAATAGTTTGACTGTTGGAGCAGCATATAAGAAACATTCAAGATACATATTGAGTAAAAACCCACAGTATATAATATTTTGTTCAAGTTTACTAGTTAACACAAATTTTGCTTAGGTTACATTTCTAACAACATTATCAAAGGCGTAACTGCAAGTTCATATGTAGAATGTGAATGAAAACACAAGATGTCAGTTCAACCGATTGATGGTTTATAAGCATGATAGATAATTAAAGCTAAAAAACCAACTTTGAAGTATGGAGCAAAGAATTGACATTGTTGCATATAACTAAAATTTATGGCAAAATGCACATCGAAGGTAATACTAAGTCACCTTGTCTTTGGAGTTCTCGAACCCACTTTTTTGCTCTAACATATGAATCCTGAGGCAGGAGAAACATGTTCTTGAATTCAGCATAATCATCAATATCAACAGTGTAAAGCAAATGAATCAAGGAACAGAGTGATTCTTGAAAGAATATGATCCGTTCTGATGATACATAAGTTTCTATAAAATGACCAAATATGAAATCTCACATAACTAATGCAATCATATGTGCCATTTAAAAGCATATAAGGTGAAGACTTATAACTAAAATACAAGTTATTAATCTAAATATTGGAACTCGGATTGTAATGCATGAACAGACACATTTTTGTTTAATGCAAAAGAGTTCTAGAGCTAATCACATATACATCTCAAGATTGTGTACATCAGCCATTCCCCAAATATCTAAGAATTAGAGAAACTGCAAGAACATAAAATTTTCTTTTTTGCAGTTAAATCACAGTTCAACACAAACTTCCACTAAAGCAGTTAAAGTTTGTAGCAGTAAAATAACAGTTAGCATGATGTGCATATGCTAGCTTAAGCTAATTTGATAAGAAGTGAACCATGTTTGTAGCAGTCATGTGACATTTCAACTTTGACATTTTACAGTCCATCAACAGGACGATGATGGTGGTGGTATTGGTAGTGAACACAGATACCTCTTTTGATGCTGCAAACATGCATGACTACAAGGTTTTGTATGAAGAAAACTTCCATATTTGGGTGAATATAGAGAGTACATGTACCTCTCAATAGATAAGGGAATAGACATGGAGGTTACTGTATGTCTGGACCATTCTAACTGTCCAACATATTTAGGTAGTCGAACAATGTGGAGGAAATATCTGGTGCTGATTGTTCAGTATAGACCTAAAGTTCATGCCAGTTATGGGGATATATAGATAGATTGTTGTAGCAGTAGTACAGGAAGGAATTATCTCATTTATCTCATCAATATAACAAAAATGTATACCATGTTTGAGATATCATAGACAATGATAGCTGCAGCTGCACCATGGTAGTACATGGGGACCAAACTACGATATCGTTCTTGCCCAGCAGTGTCCCATATATCAAATTTTACAATACCCTCATTAAGTGATAGGACTTGAGAGAAGAATGCAGCTCCTATTGTTGATTCCTGAAAATTGAGCATCCTTGATTACTCTGAGTACTATTTCTAATAATTATTCAGATCAAATCAACAAAGATAGTAAAAATTTGTAAACCTGAGAGTCAAAATATTGGCCTTTGACAAACCTCAGCACTATGCTTGTCTTTCCAGTTCCCATATCTCCAAGAAGCACCTGTGAAAACTTTCTTATTATTATTATTACTATTATCATCGGCACCATCAATCGATCCACTGTTTTTCTAAAATTTGGGAAATAAACTTTAGGAGGTAGTCCTACATATATGAATGAATATAGCCAAAAGTATATTAATGTTTTCTCAGTATCACAACTCCATGAAAATAACACAAATTATATTTATTAGGATCCAAGATCAGAAGGAAACAATGAAGTTGCTAGTAGAACTTTTCTGGACACTATTCTAGCAACAATTAACTTGATGTCATGAAGAACATGCTTTACAAAAGTTCCCCTGGGAGAACTGATGAGTGCATGCATTTCCTACTTTCTTTTGGCCTTATTCTGAAGTATGGATCCTGAACATTCAATTTCTTTGCAGAATGATTAGTAAATGACTATTTCCATATTTTCCTAACTTATGACATCTTTGCCGCAATAAACTTTGCATCCCCATCTTTGCCACTAAAACCATTTACCAGTGAAGTCTTCCTTCAAACAGTTCTTTCACACAATTACACAGCATTTTCTCTACATAAAGAAGTAATAGGAATTAATGCGTACTGAATACTTACCCACATGAATCGATATATTGCACAACATTTTGTTTTATGTGTAGCAATTCACCGTCCGGAACATAAACCTTAATGACCTCATCCCTGACTATTTTCACTGTTATTTCTCTTCTGTTTCAATTAATGATCTTTTCCCTTTACATATCTCATAAGGATGAATGATCATTCTCATCACAACAACTACAATAAAGCCCCACCATCATATCTCAGATGCCACCAGAACATCGGATCTCAACATAGTTGATGATCACACCTTTCTTATGATCTCCCAAACTAATATACACAAAATCTAACATACTCAGACATCGATTTATCAGTGTCATATCTGCTTAAACCATTATTTTCTCTATGGCGTGATATCTTGAACCCTTATCGTGGACCATGAAGACGTCGATAGAGCAGGCAGAACAAGGACAAATAGATTAAGCGAAAAGGCAGGATTTTTAGACCCAGAGCGAGAGAAAAGGGAAGACATACCCACCAGCTTGGCTTGTATGTTGTTGCTCCCCATCCGGGCCATGAGATCAACACCAGCAAAAGGGAGAAGGGATGTGTTGAGGAAGCTTTATGAGGTAGGTCATCGTCGGAGGGAAGATGAAGAAGGATTCGAGACAGCATCAAGGAACGGTAGGTGTGCAGCGTTGTGCGCTTTGGAATGTTCGGTCGTTTTCCTTCGCTCGAGTTGCTTTGAATCCCATCTTCAATTCCTGGCCGCTTGATTCTTGATGTGAGGCTGAGATTTATTGTAACATGAGTAGAATATCGGAGAGGTGTTTCACGTCTTAAAATTATCTGTATTTAGCATTTCGTTCCATCATCTTAAAAAATATATATATTGATATCCTTATAATTATTATGAAAGTAAAATATTTAGATTCATTTACTATAACGCGTTAGTTTTATCAATTAAAACATGAAAACAAAAGAAAAATATTAATTTTTACGTTCGATGGTGGACGATGTTGTCGGTGTCGACACCGACACAGCTATCTAGTCACCTTTGAAGACAATAAGGTCCACTCTCACCATGATACCACTTGTCTCCACGAGGAGTGCATCGTCGACCTCATCATCACCCATTTCGCACTGCTCTATATCAGTGTTGATGCAAATGGTGGTGGCTGACATGGCTCGAAGCTGGGGTCACCAGAGCTCCTACCACTCTCCCTATTATCGCATCAGTTTCGGCACCATCTCTCACCAAACGACCCTTTCCCTCAACATCTGCATCAATATTGATGTAGATGTCGGAGCTTTTACTGCACTACCCGCTACCGCATCAGTTCTGGCATCAACGTCGATGTGGAGCGGCGAAAGGGTTGCTTGGCGAGAGGTTATGTCGGAGTTGACGCAATAGTTGAGGGAGCGATAAGAGCTCTGACGACCCTAGCTTCGAGTCAATGCTGGTATCCACCCAATGGGTTAACGACGATGTGGCCACCATCTTTATCGTAAACATCACAACAGCCACCACCATCTGTGCCGACGCTAACGTAGTTGCTGCTCAACAATTATGTCAGCATTGACACAAATATAGAGCAACGTGAGACAGGAGACAATGAGGTCGACGATGCCTCCGCAAGTGGTGTCGTGGTGAGAGTGGACCATATTGTTGTTGGAGGTAACTAAGCAACTGCATCAACGTTGATACCGGTGGCACCACCGTCCGCCATCACCGATATTGTTTCTTATCGAATATTAAAATTATATTTTTTATCTTTTATTTTCATGATAAAACTAATGTTATTAAAGTAAATAGACCTATATATTTGACTTTCGGAACTATAAGGATTTTTTAAAACGTAAGGAACGAGATAATAAAGGTAGCTAACTATATGATAATATAATATGTAATTAGCCCATATTTTTAATTAATATATTTTTTTCTTTTCTCGGAAGAAAATAACATCAGCAGATTATGGTAGCATTTAGTGAACTTAATCTCGTTAAATGTAATCAACATGGGATGATATCAATGCACAACCCTTACTTTTTTAATTATTATTATTGGATAGTACTCCTTATTTTTATAATATCCTTCGAGAGTTCATTCAAAACGACATATTTCTTTTATATTGCCATTTTCCCGTGATGAATGAATGGATTTAAATGTTATAAGGTTTTTGGAGATATATAAATATAACTTCAAAACTAAGTAGGAAAAGAGTTAATAAAAAATTTGAAAAAGACTTTGTTAGTTTTCATAAAACCTACTCAAACACTCATACAAATTAATTTATAAAATCTAAACATATTAAAGTTAATAATTACGATTTATGAGGATTTAAATTAATTAAGATATGATTATAGTGTTCTTTAGAAGACTTATAATGTGTTGGTTTATTAATTTAAAGCTTTATATTATTATTCTTCCAAAATATATATGTATATATATATATATAGTGCAAAAATTATTTTTGATTGGAGGATATACTGTAATAGTATTTTATGAAAAATCGCTCTTATTAGATTATTTTAACGCATTTTAATAATAATAATAAGTCGGGCTGATGCTCACCAAGTGTTTGCAGCAAAGACGGGACGGCAGTCGTCAACTGCTCCCGCCGAAGCTCGAGGCCGTCTCCGGGCGATCTCTCGTCTCCAAACACGGCCACACGCATCCTCCCTGCTTCTTTTCTGCTCCTCCACCTGGTGACAGCGTGCACAGCAGCGACGAAAAGAACCAAACGGGAGCGACGAAAGCGACGGAGAATATCCATCCGCAGCGAGAGGAGAAAGAAGACAAAGTCGGCGAGGATTGCAACGCCAAGCGTAGCCGGCCCAACTCCCCATATTACCGTCTCCCTCTTTCTCTCTTCCCCCTCCCTCCTCCATGTCTCCGCCTTCTCTCGTTCGTGTCGCCCGTCGCCCGACACCCGTTTCGGTGGAACCACACGCCGCTCGATCGTCATGGGTTGCATCCAGGCCAAGGGCCCCTCCATGGATTCTCCCCTCGGAGAGAGCCACCTCAACGTGATGATGCACGAAAACGACTACTTCCCCGTCCGACGCGACGACGACAAGCGACAGCCCCTGGTCATCCGGCCGCCGCCGGGCCGCGGAGCACACGGCACGGTCGTGATGTGCGAAGAAGAAAGCGAGGGCAAGGCAGTAGTGCCTGAAAATACCTTGCTTCCGCCGACCCAACTGGTGAAGCCGGTGGTCGGTGACGCAGATGAGTTGGTCGATGGATGGCCTCGCTGGCTTGTCAACAATGTTCCACCAGAGATGCTCGCCGGGTTGATCCCAAAGAGTGCCGATTCCTACGAAAAACTTGATAAGGTATTTTACTTATTGGGGGTTTTTCGAATTACTTCCTGCAGTGCCAACAACGGGCAAACTTTCAGCTATATGATTTTTTATTTTACTGAATACCTCAAGACCTTTATTATTTACGAAACTTTTGATAGAATCTATGAAATGCAATTACATATGGTTATCAAATTTCAGCTATATCAATTGTCTAGCTCTTGTCAACTCTATAGGAATGCTAATTGATGACCAGGACCACTAAGGAAAGCACCACGCATATGGCAAGCATTTCAGTTTTTCTTGCAACAATCTGCAATACATTTGCTTAGTATCCACTAGTTTTAGGAAATTGCTGGGATGGCTGATTTGTTGTTGATCAGAAGAATCTTGGCAATCTCTATATGGACATCTTTGGAGTTAGTATGATGATATAAAAGGGAGGAAGTCTTACAAGTAGTGAACATAATCTCCATCAATTTCATCATACATTCATCAAATTTGTTTGGCTAATGCACCATAGTACTGTAATTTATTTGTTGACATGTTTTCTGAGAATTCGTTGCCATCCCTCCAGGTTGCAACCTTGCTTTAGGATAATTTTCTTGCATGTCCTAAAATACTAGTTTGCTACGGTGAAACAAGATTGCAGATTATTTATGCCCACACTTGTATTGTAGTTTCATTTCCTTGTAATCACAAGTACTTTGATATTTGACAATTAGCTAACCGTTGATATTTTCCATTGCTGCTTTAGGTAGGCCAGGGGACATATAGCAATGTGTACAAAGCTCGAGATCGTGATACAGGAAAAATTGTTGCCTTAAAGAAGGTTCGCTTTGACACATCAGAATCTGAGAGTGTGAAATTCATGGCAAGAGAAATTATGATACTGCAAAAGCTCGACCATCCCAACGTCATTAAACTTGAAGGGCTTGCTACTTCGAGAATGCATTACAGCTTATACCTTGTCTTTGATTATATGCGGTCTGATTTAGCAAGGGTTATTTCACGCTCTGATGCAAGACTCACTGAACCACAGGTTTTTATACTTTAAATTGTATATCATCATGTTTAGTGATAAATTAGGATGAAACTTTTTATCTGAATCACCAGCATAATACTTCCTTTACCCTTGAAGCCTTATGCTGCATTAGTAACATACTTGCAACCCATATAGCACTCGCATCCCTTCCCCCTGAAACCTTCTTCCTCCTGATCATTTTGCCTTTCTTATTTCTGATATTCTTGCAAATACTTGAGTTATGAAGACTGCATTGCTATCTTTTTCTGCAGGTAAAGTGTTATATGCGGCAAATTCTCTCTGGTCTACAGCACTGTCACGAGAGGGGAATCTTACATCGGGACATTAAGGGTTCCAATTTATTGATTGACAAAAATGGAGTGCTGAAAATTGCTGATTTTGGCCTTGCAAATTTTTATAATCCTAACAAGAAATGTTCACTTACGAGCAGAGTAGTGACCCTCTGGTATAGAGCACCTGAGTTGTTATTGGGTACTACAGATTATGGAGTTGGCATTGATCTCTGGAGTGCTGGTTGTCTTCTTGCTGAAATGTTTGTTGGGAAACCAATCATGCCCGGAAGGAATGAGGTCCAATCATCTTTTCTTTTTTTTTTTTGCTTCATTTTATTATCATTTTCTGATAGCACGCACTAAATTACAAGAAAAAATATGTGTATTCCAAGCATTGATTTCAATTTTGTGTTTTTATCAATTAGACAACCATTTAAACTAAATATTAATTGATTTTGTGAATCATATCATTGGCATTAAGCAAGTGTAAAATATTTAAGCTATGTGGATCACCATGTAAAATATTAGTTAACATGCTTTTGGGTTATTCAGGTTGAACAGCTCTATAAAATATTTAAGCTATGTGGATCACCATCAGAAGACTACTGGAGAAAGTTAAAGTTGGCTACTATCTTCCAACCCCCACCGCCTTACAAACCAAGCATTGTTGAAACTTTTGGAGATTTCTCATCATCTGCCCTTAGTTTATTGATGGTGCTTCTTGCGCTAGACCCCTCCAATCGTGGTACTGCAGCATCTGCTTTGCAAAGTGATGTGAGTTTTAACTCGTCATTAAATTATTTTATTGATCTGAACATGTGGGAAACTTAAGAATTTAATGCTTATAAGGTAATATTAGCTATGAGCATCTTCTTATTTTTCCACCATAAAAGGCATGGAATCATAGCATGGTACTGCTACTTAGCAGCCAAAAGAGAGTCATCATTAGATGGTTTAACTACACTTCTCCTTTTCTTTGGTAAACTTCTGTAATGCACTTTATCTTTAGTTCTGCTAAGTTTTTCTTTTATTAGAGTTGGACCTGTAGACACTTTGAAAACCATATACAATGTATTTGAACCTGGTGCAACTTTGGAGTCTTACTGTTCTAGTCACAACTCATATACAAAGATATAAACTTTGTGAAGTTCTTGCTTAAGCAAGAATTTTTGCATTGATGGAGGGAGATTGATGCAATGGCCATGAAGAAAGTAATTTACAAATTTCACTTTTGTATTATAGGATTTTTCTATGATCAGAACTAGTTATTCTTGCTTAATTCTATCACAAACCTATTCTATTATAATGACTAGGTTGATCAATAATGACTATAATGATCCAATTCTTACATATGCAGAATTGAAATATCATTGGAACTCGTCTTGCATAACAAAATTAGTGTTTGCATAATTGAAAAACTTAGGTTAGTTATGGGAAATGAGCATTGTTCCGCCAAGTAAAATCAGACTAAAATTTAGGTTCTTATACTAAAATAAGCCAGAATTTTATCATTGGAATGAATGCATGATAAAATCCATATGTATTATTCTAACATTTTCACCTATTGGAATTGTAGAGCTTTGATCATGCACACCATTCACAACTTCAATGCAGCATGTAAAAGAACTCTCAATTTCATGATTCATGACATCTTTTTATGAGGAACTTGTGTTTGAGAAAAGCTTACTTTTGGGCAAATAAAAAGGGCGGCTCAGTGCACATGACTCCTGCCAATGTGAAATTCATGGAGGGTCAATGTGTGCAGTCCTAACCTTGCAAGCTAAGAGGTTATTTCTATGACTTGGAACCCTGATAACCTAGATTACAGAGGAGTGAACTTACCGTGACACCAAGGCTTATTCGTAGATGACTTAGTGGATCACATTGTTATCTGTTTAGACAGTATATACAATGCAGCATAGGCCCAATAGCAAGTGCTATCCTTGCTCTCTGTAGTTTAATATTATTTTGATTTTGGACTTAAACCATATGGAGATCTTTACCTACCAATGGTCTTAAGTCACAAACTGGATGACAATCATGGATATCTTTTTTCCTTTTCTATGCGTCAAATTAGATTTATATAAGAAGCAATTATATTGGATAGGAGTCAGAGACATCCAGGTTTAATTACTTTGACATTAAGCTCCAATGGTTTAATCTATTTTGCTTTTATTGACTAGAAACCGAAATAAATGTTATCACTTGCTCCTACAATCGCAGTTTTTCAGCACAAGGCCCTCGGCGTGTGACCTTTCAGACCTTCCTGTAATGTATAAAGAGGCTGATGAACCAATTCAGTCATATGAGCGAAGAAAGTGAGTTCATTTGGTCTCTTGGGTAGTGTTTCTATTCCTCAACACCTACAGATCGATGATGTGCTCAACAAAAATATGAATTTTATTTTTATCCTTTTATATTGAAAGATATTTTCTTCATTCCTGCTCCATATTTTTTCATTGTGGATCCCTGTACTTATATTAAAGTAATGTGCATCTATGTGTAACTAGACTCTCAGAATTTTATGCATGTTCACAAAGCCTCATATATGAATCAAGTATCATAGCCTGTTTCAACAATTATGTATCCACAGTTAGTTAAAACATCTTTTGGATATAAGTACGGCATCTATGTTTAACATTTAGTTTAGCATCGATTTGTGATTCGACGAATGCTTTCTGATGTCATTTTTTTTATTTATTCAGAATTTCTAGTTACATACTATATCACCAAGAATTTCTTGTTTCACTCAACATTTTTAAATGGACGTAAACTTCTTCCTGACCTTGATGCGGAAAATGAGATAGGCTCTGGGTAATTTGTTTTCCATCAAGATGCAAAACAAGTTTTAGCAAGCAATATTTATATGTCCATCAAGTCATTGCGTGACTTTAATTGTGGCATCTCAAGTCCCCATGAATCTTGTTTTGACATGTACATTTCAATTTATTACAGGCGTAATGCTTCTTCGAAACAACAGTCTCGAAGACAAAGAGATGGTGAAAGGAAACTAGTAACTGTGAACACAAAAAGTGATTCTGGATCATCAAAAGAGGTAAGATCTTACTGAAAAAGCACTACAGCATTACTGCACTGTCTACTGCTTTGCAAGTATTTTTCTCTCAACCCGTGGGTTATCTTCTATCGGATTACGTACCACTAGCCACAGAGGTTCTTTTAGTCTACAATTTGGACTTTTGACTTGTCTCCTTCATTCTTCGTAAGATATAAAACGTGTTTTGGTTCCAATATGTAATGATCATTCAAGGCCGTTAGATTAATATTGTTATCTCAAGAGAACCATACGTCGGCCTTGCTAGGGCCAGACATGGGGGAAGACTTTGTTGGCCAAGCCAAGGGCAACCATCCTTAGGCCTTGGTGTAGGCACACAAGTGGACACCTCTTGACTCGGGCTGCAAGGAACAGGTCATCTTGGCACCTTCCCTAAAGTATGACTTTGAAACTCTATATGAAAGCAGCCACTTAAGATGTGAATCATCCTCTGCAAAGGAGAGGATGAGTCTCTATGAAAGCATTACACAAAGCGGGACTGAATAACCAATTATTTCTTTGAAACTCTTGTTTCACAGATGCTCTGGTCACTTGTTTTTTTTTCATATCTTTCTTTTATGACGATAGGAGAAACCGACAGATCTGCTCACCGATAGCCAAGAACCGGGCAGCAGCACAGGAAGCTCTTCCTCTAGTATCAAAGCTGAAGGGTCAACTCCAATCCAAAGAGAATCACAGAGAACAAGGCTTCCTTACAGTCCATATGTTTGATGGAAAACATGCATATGCGTCGGATGCCGGCTTCCTTCCACAACAGGTTTCCATATGTTTGATGGAATTTATACAATATGAAATTTTACAATATACATATGAAATTTTACCAGACTACCATACTTTCTGTTTATATGTTCTGCTAATCATATTATGTCAATCCACAATTATCTTTTGTGTTGCTATCACTTGGCATCTGTGTATAAGTTGTATAAATTGTGTAATTGACATGACTAATTTGTCTGTCTTCGGCTTAATACTTGGATGGTTGACCTTATCACTGGAAGAGTCAAGCAATAGAGATCATATTTTGCAGGACCAACCGATTCTGAAAGGTGCATTAAACAGAGGATCATAAGCATAAAATTTTCTCTTTTGTTGTCACTCTTAGTCTAGTTTACTCTCTCTCTCTCTCTCTCTCTCTCTCTCTCTCTCTCTCTCTCTCTCTCTCTCTGTCTATAAAGTTAGAAAGATGAATGTGAGGATGATCATTTTTCAAACATTTTTATCTCTGTGCAAGTCGAGATTAAGATATAAGCCGATATTACTTGGGTGACGTTCTTAGACAATTTCAATCTTAATTAACGACGTAACTATGGATATGACTAATTTAATCTTATTAGACAATTTTAATCTTAATTAATGATGCAACTAAAAGCGATATCAAAGATGAGTATTTGTTTGCTAAATTATTAATTTGTCTAAAGAACTCGAAGAACTCAACACATCCAAAACAAAGATACCGAAGAGACAGCAGTAGAAGTTTAGCCTAACCTTCACACGACATCAGAAAACCATCATGATCTAATCCCATACAGGCAGCAGTAGCTGCACAGGACAACCCCGAACAAGCAGCACTTGGATGAAACAGCTTCGACGAGGAAGGAACAGAGGGTGCTGCTATAGAGGAGAGATGTGCTTAGATTCATCCATGGAGTACGTCGGTGAACTTGTTCTTGATCCACTTGAAGCTGTTCCTCACCGAAGACCTGAGCTTGCGCTCCATGGTGAAGGAGTTGTAGGAGGCCACCCGGCGCTTCCTCTTCAGCTCGGGGTCGGTGGAGCTCGCAAACCCAGCGCCCTTCCCATCGGGACCGTTGAAGCTGTAGGAGTTGGACCTGTTCTCGTACCCAAACCCATCACAAGAGGAAGATGAGATCTCCGGGAAGGACCTGCACTTCTCCATCCCCTCCCTATATGTCTGCATCCAGAGAGAGATACGAACGAGGAAGAAGGGGCAATGTTAGAGGCATTAAATTGAGATGAGAGGGAGAGAGAGAGAGAGAGAGAGAGAGAGAGAGAGAGAGATAAAAGAGGTGGGGGAGGAGATGATGGGACCGCAGGAGGAGTGGGTGCATGGATGCTCCGTGTGTGATGTTGGGAGGGAAGTTGCCGTGATTCTCCCAACCTATTGGATTGGATTCGCCGCATTGCACTGCAAATATATCTTATCTCATCTAATCATGATTTAACTCATAATATCTTATCTATTTAGGAATGATTAAAAATATTTATTGATGATCAGTTCTACTCTCATACATCACGAGAAAATATGTTACGAATATAAAAATATAAATCATATCTCAACTAGCGCTAACTCTCCATAGTACTTAGGCCTCCTTGACATCCTGATTTTTAAATTTTAAAAATTTATATTAAAAATCTTATAATTATGAAAGTACAATGTCTAGATTAATTTATCTTAATATCATTGATTTTATCGATGAAAATATAAAAATAATTTTAACATTTCAGTCGGTAGTGATTAACGATAACGCCACTAGAGGCCACAGGTGACTGTTGTAGATGATAGAGCGACGAAGAGACATGAGAGTCGCTCTGTATCTATGTCGATGTCCACGTAATTACTAAGCAGTAAAAGTATCACTCTACATCTGCATCGACACCTATATAAATACAGAGCGACGTCGCTTGTCATATACATCGACGTCGATGCAGATGCAAAGTTGCATCACGTCGCTCTACATCTATATCGACGTTAACATAATTACTGAGCAATGAAGGAGTCACCAACGCAGATGCTGAGTGGCCCTTTTATCACTCGGCAACTACATTGACGCCGATGCAAATACAAAATGACGAAAGAATCACTCATTACGTCAACGTCGATGTAGTTATCGAGCAACGAAAGGCTGCTCAACATTTGTAACGATGTTAACATAGATTCAGAATGACTCTCATCTTTTAATGTTATTCTCCTCATTAATATCAACCACCCACAGACCTAATGACACTGTCGTCTGGCACCGTCATCACCCACTACTAGTAAAATTATATTTTTATTTCACTTTTATAACTATATAAATTTTAATATAAATTTTTTAAGTTTAAGGACTAGAATATTAAGGATGTCTAACTAAAGGAAATGAGCAATCGGATAATTAACCCCCTCATGTGACACCTTAATAGAATTTTTGATTTACCAAAATATATCTAAGAAGATGCAGACAATGTTGTCATCGACTCCAAGACATGTCTAATAAGGTAGGTAGGTTGGCAACTTCAGACAACTAATTTGGTACTAATTCGCCTCCTCAAATATTATATATTTTTATGTAATTAATTAATGTATTGTGGCCCTTTCGATTGATATTAACGTATGGTAATGGTTTTTGGCCGAAAGAATAAAGTGATGTATTTAAATCTCACTACAATCCTCAATCAACGAGTTATGATAAGACTCTGAACAAGCAATCTAACATCCGAACATCGAAAAGAAAATTTTATTGCATGTGATTGGAGGATTTTATTATTATTATTATTATTTTCTCTTGACCTTAAGGATTCTAAAATTAGCTTTCTTGAGTTCAATATGATGGCAAAATGTCAAAAGAAATAAATAATTATATGTAACTACTATAGATATTGCTGAAGATAATAAAAAAATATCATGGTAAGAAAATCAATTTAACTGGAAACTATAAAAATAGAAAAAGAAAACATGATTTCGGACGATTTAACTAGAAATGTTATTTCATATAAGATAGATTAAGGCCATTAATTAATTGAAGGTAATAATCTGCATGAATCTATGACGATGAATCAGGTAATCGAATAAAATGTTTAAATGGTACACTCAATCAATCAAACTACTACTTAGAACACGATGTATCGTCCTACCTCTTTAATACAGTCAAATTATCCGTGAAAAAGTGATAAAACATCATTTGTCATCATCAACACGAGCATTATGACTCTCACTTTGCGGGTGAGCTCATACAAATTTATTTTTCTAAAATGAGTCCCAAAAAAAATTAAAGTAGGTCAAAACTTATTTATCAATCAATATCCTCACCACCTCACTAGGGAACTGAGGCCCTCCTTCAAGGGTCTAACAACAATGTCAAGATCAATATTCACCCTCTATCAATATTCATACTCAAAATACATAATTTCTCATGAGTCCTCATGCTAATTAGACCCAAATACTAATCCATTTGCCTTTCAAAAATCAACTCATATTTAAATCTAAGTTAATAATGACATACTCATATAACCATCATAAATCGACTAAAATCTTTACAACACAATTTAAAAGCGTCCAAACGTGCCGATTCATATAGGCGGTACGGAGAAAGCAAGGAAAAAAAGAATCAGCACATTATTATGTGCTGCATCAGCAGATTCCTCCATCGAGTTAAGAGTCTAGAAATTGCTAGCCCTTCACATTATGAATCTTTGAATTTAATATACGAACCACTCCATAAAACAAACGGGTAGAAGTCAAATGTAGCACTCGATCTCCTACTTAAAAACACTCATTTTTCTTTATAATTAGAAACATATCCATCATAGCTTCTATGATCCATCTCGAAGAAGTCATCACATTGATCTACAATAGCAAAAAATTCGACCATCATATGCTATACCATTATATGCAATCATAAAACAAATATAGACTAAGTTAGTTTGACCACCATTCATTAATCGAAATTTTTTGGTACATTTAGAACACCCAATATCAACAAAACAAAGAGCAACATCAAAAAAGAAAATCTAACAAGCAACCTATTGTTTTTTTTTTCTGTCTCGAATAACTTATACACAATTCCTGACTCAGGTGAGTAATAACTATTCCTAAAAGATGCATCTGCTATAACAATTCCTAAAAGAGATGGTAGCAGATTTTACCGGCATACGAATGCAGAATCAACAGTGAAAAAAGTCGGCTCCTTCCTCGACATCATCAGTTTTTATGCCTCCAGTTTGTGCCATAAGAACTCTGTACACTCTCTTTGAACAAATCTCACCTAGCCTCCTGTCTTCCGTTCCCACAATCCCCGTAACCATCAAATCCTTAAGCAGGAACTCCTTTTCATGGACCTGACATTATGGGAGAAAGTCAGCCTTGGCTTTGTTGAATCAAACTACTATATCCTAGTGGTAGTACCAACCGATTTATTTGGGTCCATGTATACATTCAAAAGGGATCTCATAGTTGGATACTTCTTCCAAATGGCAACAGCATGTCTTGGTTGCACTTTGGGAATGGCTATTAGTGCTTTCAACCTGGCAAAGCAAAGTAATTCAGAAATTAGAGCCGGCCAGCTACATCAGTGCAGCAGTACACAAGAAAAATCTGAATAGGAACAAAATTGCAATGCTAAGACCGTACTATTCCACAAAAATAAGTTAGTTGCAGATTGGTTCAATATAGAACAAAACGAGAGGGAAAAGAGTTCAAATCATTTGACCACATAAATCTGAAATAAGAAAATTATGCAGGAATGAATTAACAGGACATATCATAAGAACCCATCTTTAATACTAACATTAAACTAATCTTAAGTTGTTCCAAATAAACATTAAAAAAACAACTATTGCTAATGCAACAGAAAGGATATATTAGATTATTTTCTGAACTGTGAATAGATAAGTCGAGATCCACTAAAGTTCAAGTGCAATGTAAAACCATTCCATGGCAGTGGGCCTCATAATGTAAAACATTTGTTCATTATAAAATTAATCAAGTACTACAGAGGAACCAGGATCTAATTGTTCGACTAACTTTGATTTCATGACCATTAGATAAATTGTCAGAATAGATGTGGACAGTCCATATTTATCTAAAGAGCATAAACATGATCTAAAAAAAGACAAATTGAAGAAACCATTCCATCATTTTAACAAATTGAAGGCATTTTAACATATTTATGTATTTTTAGCCTTATGAACTCTATTGAGAGAAAAAGTCAAATATAATTTAATTTTTACACAATCCTACAATTCCCATCACTGGGTGATTGTCAATTAACAGAGAGTTCCGGCACTAGCAGTAGTATCATGGTAGGTCACTTCTATCATCTACATAAGGCTTCTATATGACATTGAATATTCACAAGGTTCAAGAACTGCTTGGTCCAGTATGTACTAATTAATATCTACATGCACCCACACCGGAGAATTTTACTTGGCCAGGTTCGGAAGTACTTTTTTTTTCAAAATCTGGACAGCTGTTGACTCAACAGCCCTGTCGTTGACAGTTAGACAGTTGTTTTTACCATCAACAGTAAGGACGTTGACTGTCAACAACTCTACGCTCCTCCTCCCCTCTTAGCAACTTCTTTCTCTTTAGCACGCCAATATGTATCAGTCCGGCCACAAACCATTATCGGTCTCAAACCGAAACTTGAAACCTTGATTGACAATATGTATAACCCACATTTTTGAACTTAATATGACATAGAATTCAGTATTTCTTTTCATCAGTCCAAGGTAACTATGTGAATGGTTGTTATGCTTCTTATAAATTATATATATAATGATCACAAAGTGAATAAATTCTACAAAATACATCCTTTTCTAAAATTAGTCCTTTCAGCAAGCTTATATCATGTCATGTCTGTGTTCATGTCCCGCTTCACTGTATCAAAAATAGAAAAACATAACCCCAAAATAGCCAAACTATCTAAACCATGAATTGTAATTGATTCTTAGGTATAGGTAGCTAGACGTCAAAGTTTTGCACACTTGAAAAAGTATATAAGGGATTATTTTTAATATTTTAATTTAATATGTAAGTACATCTTTCTGTTTATTTAACTCACCAAATCAACTCTGTTACTAGGCTTACAACGAGGCAATGGCCATATAAGAAGTGTTCATTAAAACAGGAACAGAAAAAGAAAGTAACGCATTGCTACACATATGAATGTGAGTATGCAATAAAAATAACATATTCCAGCAAAGAATTAAAATCCTAAAGAGAACAATGATGGCTGCAATCAAATGTATTCCATTTGACAACACAATCTCACAGCAAACAATTGATTTATGATACTAAACATTTCGAAACAGGATTAGTACGACGAATATACAGGGTGCTACTCTTAAATTGTTTCCTACAAAGCAATAAATAAAAAGACATTGAACTAACAGGTATGTAACTACTTGTTGAATAGAAAGTACATAAAGCATGTTATACCAGACACTCTTTTTAGTCAGATTCTTGTCAATGAAATCCTTTGGAACAATGGACCCGTTAGCATGTACTGACAGCCAAGTCAACTTCTTTCTGCATATAATTAGAAAATTCATTGGCAATCTAAAGATAATTTTAATATGGAAAAATGATAATCAACCAGAAAAATAAGCATATCCCTAATGCCAAATTTCTACTAGCATATATGTAGATAAACATAAATTCAAGATACAAACAAATCAAGATTAAGTTGTACATCATTAATTACTAGAATAGCTTAGTCAAATTAGTGTAACCCAAGTCATTATAAAAAAGATATTTGTTTTTTAACCTAAAAACTGAAAAAGGTCCAGAATAATTTAAGTTCTACATATTTTTTACCTTTCAAAAACATTTTCCTTTCTTAAAATGGAGTTATTGGTAGGTGGAACTGAGATGGCACTTAAGGAGCACTTATCCAATTCTTGGTATAGATGCCTCCCGAGGATTAAATCTAAAGAAAAGCTAAAACGATATTGATAAAAATATCTAATATATAATCTACAATTGCCTACTATTGTCCAATCCAACTATACTCCAAAACTCAAAAATAAAAACCCATGTACACAATCCAAGAATGAGTCATTGACTCCCAGGCTCAGTCAAGAGGCTCAAGTAATGCCGTTGACTCACATTGATGTGTTGTTGCCAATTTGATGGCATGTGGCAGAAACTGAAATCTTGATTTTTCGGATAGAAATACTTGCTAGAAATTCAACTTCCCTAATATTGCACTTGAACATTTATTATAATGATGATAATTATGGTGTCCAACTATCAAATCTAGTTAATTGTTCTGTTAAATAAGTGCATACCCAGAATGACATCCATTATCCTGACATCAATACGGTAGAGATTGTCAAGAGAGTTCTATCCTTGGAAACCGATGAAGACCTTGCAGCATCTAGAGGAGAAATTAATTGTCCATCCACCTCCAGTGTGGAATATGAAAAAATTGATGGTCACTTATAGCAGACCAAAATCCCTGGAAAGATTGGCACTGAAGTTGTATATTGACCTAAATACAAAGCAGAGGAGTGACAAGGTAATGCTTCAAGAATGCTGTGAATCTATGGAAAAATTGTGCAAAGATCTCAAATGGTAATTGGTCTAGGCCATTGTTCATTGCTTTCACCTTATCAAAATAAATTGCTGCTGCTTGAATAAAAATATTGTGCCCCAAGAGTTAATAATCCTCTAAAATGAAATTTTGCTTCTTTCTGATACTGGTAGCACACTCCTGAGATACTCCAAATGATATGTCTTACTCACATATCTACATAATAAGGGTAAAAAGAACAATCACCCATATAGGCCCTTGAAATTTAGGACCAGTCCAAAGGGCATAACCAAAATTCATAGTGCTCATTGTGGGTTCTTTAAGTTGTTTAATCAAAATCATCCAAGTAGATTTGAGTCTAATGATAGATTGATCCAAGTCCAATTAAGAAAAGTGGCAAACTCGATTTAGCTCATCTAGCAATTTAACCATTACAAGAATTAAATATTTATCTTGTACAATGATGTGGTTCAATTTCCTGTAATCCATGTAAAATCAACATGTTTCGTCTTTTTTTCTAAACAAGCAAACTAGGAAGATTAGAAATCCTGGGTAATCGTATCACTCTTCTTCACCTGCTTTTCAATTTCAAGTTTTTTATACATAAGGATATCAATTAACTCTTGCATTAACGGGAGGCAAGATATATAGAAATCCCAGAATCATGATCTCTTGCTGGAGGTAAGCCTTTCATTCTTCAAACAAATTTGTGAACTATTGTAGCAACTCCTATATATGCCCTTGGTGGCCTACAGTTTGATACTTGCAGAGTCAGTTCAGAGGTTAAAATAATCTGATTGAAGTTTGATTCGGATCTTCTACACTTGAATTTTTTTTTATCTGAATCATATTTCAGCAAAAGCCAAACTTTGGGCAAGAAAATATGCCTGTACCAGAGCAGCAGTTTGTTCGACTGATACATTGCAGAAAGATGAAATTTCACTTGCCTTCTTGAGAATCTTTTTGGTACTCTAGCAGCAATCAAAGGCTGATTGAGGCAGTAGAAAGGCAAATTAGGTGTTATTTTCAAAATTTGTTGGAGGGCCTAACAAATGTCGATATCACGTTTTCAATATCCCAACTAATATTAATAACTACTTCAATCAACCAATATAAGCTTACAAGTATATCAGCATCCTTCACCATCTTTAGCCTTAAATCTTTGCCAGAGCCAGGCTTATATTTATTGACAAACCATAATCCAAATATCTGGCCTGAACAAATTGAAGTTAACCGAATGAACAGGCTGTATCCAGCTCTAGCTTGATTCCAGTGAAGACAGGTCTCAAGCCGACTTTTGAGACTCGAGCCAGCCCATTCAAACAACATATATATTGTCAAGCGTACAAATGCAAATAAATACTTTTGAAACTCAAGATTAGGAGACAAATGCCCAAACTTACCTAAACTGGCAATTGGCAAGGCTACATGTTAAGCCAACAACATGTTCTGCTAATTCTGCTTCATCTATGCATTGCCTTGAATGCACGTTTGAGTAATGAGTCGTCAACTTTGACAAAATCTATAAAAAAAATTCAAATACCTAAAGGTGAAATAATTTAAACAAACATAACTCATGAATAACTCAGGAGCAACAATTTTGATAAAGATGCAGACCTCCTCAACAGGTGGGCATTTCCAACAGCTAGCATTTGATGGATTTTTGTATTGATTCTGTTCACTGACAAAACAAAAAATCATGCTAAAAGTACTTTGAAAAGTCAGATATAAAAATCTTAGGAGACAAGAAAGATACTTATCAGAGAAAACTTGCAGCAAATAGAGGAACAAACAAAAACAATATGAATAAGCTCAAATAAAAGCAAATATTTGCTCAAAAAAGTAAAGTTCAAATCATGTCAACATAGACAAGCTCCACATATTAGAAACTCATAGAATGCTTAAGCTCTCAAAAGAATATCAAGCACCAATTTCTCAAAGACTCAAACACTGTCCATGTTCAGTAGCCATTTTGTTCAACAGGCAAGTGAGAATTTTAATAGAAAAACTAATTGTTGATGGAAAAAGTATATTTTAATTATTCAAAAATGATTCATGTCATGGCATATGGCTATGCATATTGCATATTTTGTGTGAACTAAGGAATTCAATCTTGGATACATGACTGTAAGAGGCACAAAGAATGAAGAAGACGAAGGAAGAAAAGAGGAAGTGGATGCAGAGGAGAGGGGAGAGGATGAGTATGGGTCTGATGGATGGTGGACAGGTAGTGGAGTCCAGGCCACAAGCGAGGGGCAAGCCTATTGACACGGACTTAGCTGGTTTTGCCTAAGTCGTGCGGCACCCTCGCGCGTCCGTCCGCAAAGGTCAGCCTCCCCGAAGCCTCCCATTATCCCTTAGGACCAACAAAAGAGAGAACGGGTTAAAGAGAACGCCTCAATCGGGATCCACAGGCAAACATGTCCGAAAAACACTTCATAGACAATGCAAATTACAAACAGACTTTACAAGCTCTGAATAGTTGCACAACAAAGGGTAAAATGGTCCATTACAGACCGAAAAGCTCTCGCACGTGTCCACATGACACAACCTTTATTTACAAGCCTAAAGAGGCCACCAACCCAACTAAAATGGGACTTATAAGCCTTCGGCTGCCCCTCTACACGCTGTACAAGGCATGAACATGCCAACAGACACGGACAGATATAAGCATTACATCAAACATCCTGTTTCAAAGTTTGTCCGTGACACTATGGTGCCGTGGACCACTCCATAGGAGTCATGTGTCTATGACTCATGAGAGAATTTAGAAAACCTAAATGTGCAAAGTTTAAAAAAAGACTAGATCCGACCGATTGGAAGCAGTTCCATCCACATCTCACATCCTGATTCATGTCAAAACCAGTAGATAGTGGTTAATACGAATAGGTCCGAGTGGTTTTGCATGGTACAAACATTTTCAGGCCATCCATGTGCTCGGACTGCTAGATACTAGTCGGTGCAAACCGGTTGCAGCTGCCAAAAACAAATCAGGATCATTTGATCCTAAACAAAAACTCCTTCCTACTGTCAGTTTCAGTTAGCATAGGTTAGTTTCGATGGTTTCAGCAACTTTGGCAAAACAAATCAGCAGGTCTAGAAAAACTTAACTTCACAAAGAAGAAAAAATTCCTTTTTGACTTTTCAAAGCAAATTGTTATATTTGACCTACATAATCAAACAACCAAAACAAAACAAGTCATCAAGCTAAAGTAGTTAAAATCAAATTAGTCAAGATTGGAACTACATGGCCAAGACATTAATGCCCAGAATGGCACAAACCATCAAAACAACTCTCTTTATGCATAGAGCTGATAGAATTGTGGAACTCAAACCAAAAACCTAGACAGTGATGTATATATCACCATATAGCAATAAATCACCAATATTTCTTTAA
The DNA here is from genome assembly GCF_036884655.1 of Musa acuminata AAA Group. Lineage (NCBI taxonomy): Eukaryota > Viridiplantae > Streptophyta > Magnoliopsida > Zingiberales > Musaceae > Musa > Musa acuminata. The sequence goes on along the minus strand of NC_088343.1, from coordinate 3,889,600 downwards.
ACAAATGACAGAGATGGATTACACTAGCTTACTCATACGTAACTAGTATAGATGTGACTAAAGTAGCCTCTGTAATGCAATAGAATATTAACATAATGGCATATTATTTTAGGGCCTTCTCACAAATATTCCTGTTCCAGGCTACATACTAACAAGGGCTGACAATTGTGAAGCTTAATAGAAGTCTCTTAGAATCATTTTATTGTATCATGTTTAGCTAAAATTTTATGCAGATATTACATGGTCCGGTAGTACATAACAAAATTTAAATAGTCTCTCACCTGCAAAAATATCTAATTTAAGATAGCTCGTATAAAGTTCTTGGATCAACATATCAGCAAAAATAAATAAAATCCCACAATAAAATTGTAAAAATCATTATTTATCATTCCTAACAATTGGACAAATACATGGTATAGAATCCTCATAATAACACAGGACAGAAAAAGAAAACTGCAAGAGGACCAATAGGTGACCCACCCAAATTTAGAATGAAATTTTGAAACAGTGCTATCAAACTGCAGCATCAGAATTACTATCAAATTAGATTTGAGTAAAGTTACTAGATTCCAACTGCAGCATCAGAATTAGTTCTTGTAACAGTGCTATCAAATAATACAATAACTCCATTGCTTCAATTAATTACCAACCAACACCACAAAACTGAGAATGCTCAATAATTTCTTGTATGCATATTGAAAATATTAGGAATTAAAAAACACATTTCTAAATTAAATTTCCACAAAGATTGATCCCTCGGAGATGACCAAAATGGAACACATATAATAACCACTAAGGAATTGTAGATGCAAAAATATCAAAGAGCCAAGAATAAAGTAAAATTGGAAGGAACAAATAACATGAGCCAGAACCCAGGACTAACCATTTTTTTATGTAACTCGTTAGTTTGTTAATAAGATAGCATATCGTGAAAGTTGGGTACTGACTTTGGACTCTATGAATGCTGTCAAAGAAGGATTCGGTGATTACAAGGTCACAAAATTCCTCTGCCTCAGACACAAGTAGTATGTATGGCACTTCTGATCCAAGAGGGGAAAGCTGCATATTATTTGTAAGAAGAGTCAGTGCTTAAATAACAAATTTTATGCAAAAGCAGCCACATACATATTGTTAACAAGTTTAAATTATACCACTAAATAAAAGTACAACAAATTTTATGCAGGATTGATGCTTTAAAAATAATTTTCTTCTCCCAGTCTATATCACACCATCTTTTTGATCTTTTCTCTCCTGTAACTCCTTTGAAACAAAGTAACACATTAGCATGAGTGTTGGATAGTGTGCTCTAAAAGATCTACACCTTACCTTTGCAATATGATCAGGTACGTTCATTTTCCACATGATTGATCTTTCAACCGGATTTGAGGTTACACGAAAAGATAGACCTTTCTCTGCAAACCTAGTGAGAAGATGCCCTACATCAAATTTGGACAACAAAGTTCAGGAATAGAAAATAAGCTAATAATGTAACAATGACATGACTATTTACAGGATTAAATTGACATGTTTACCATACCACCAACAGACCCGTTTTCGATAACTTTAACATCAATCTCAGCCAAGATAGACTTTAATGCAAATTTCCCTTTTTCCCATTTTTGCCTTTCCTTCTCCAATTTCTTTGCTTCTGCTGCTTCAGATTTTAAAGCTTCTTTCTTCAATTTCTCTTGCTGTAGACAGAAATCTGTAGTCACATTATGTTATCTGTTTCAAATGTCAATATGAATTTACTCAAAACTAACCTGTTTCTGTCGTTTTCTTTCTTCAAGTAAATGACGTTTCTCTTCTTTGAGTTTCTTTTTTCTTTCATCAGCCTCAGTTTTGTGGTTTTTCCTAGCATCAACTATGACACCTTTGCAGTTCTGATCTCCAGTGAAATCTTCTTTATCAAACATGCAATCCTGATCATCACCGTGGTTTCCAGTCTGTAATGCAGATAATAAACATTCAGCTCTGTTCTGTCTTAAGTATAATTTATGATTAATGACTTGTAAAAAGCAGAAATTAGTGTGTCCAATAGTATGAAATAAATACCGGCATATATATATATATATATATATATATATATATATATATATATATATATATATATGAAGAATGAAAAATTAGTCCAAGAAAATTTAGAGGTCATTATTGAAAACAATATAAAACCAATAAAAAACAATAATCATAGGGGCATAAATCTGCAAGGAGCAACTAATATAAACTATCATGAGCAGAAAATGGCCAAGTAACAAAAAGTGACATGCAAGAGGCAAAAAAGCTGGCAATCTAATCACAAGAGTTATCTTACTACTTGAATGTTGATGGGCAATCTAAGTGTACAAGTAAATGTTGTTTACACTCTCACTGTGATTGTTAACCTTAAAAACAGGTATACTCATTGGTTCCAATCAAGAAAATAAAATTAGTGGTACACCATGCGATACAGGTTCTATGTACCAGTCAAACAAAACCATGGTTGCGGTATACCACACTTTACAGCTAAAACCAAAACGAGCCAGGCAAACCAGCCCAATTTGGTGTGATAAATGGATAGGGCCTACCACTTAATTCAAGGCACCAGCAAATTGCAACAATTTTCAGGTGGTTTTAAACTATTCCCAAATTGGTGGTGGAAGCAAACCCACAGGAGAGAGAAGAAGAGGAGGAGAAGAAGCAGTAGCAACAGCAACAGGTAACGAGGTAAACGTACAAGTGCTTTTTTTTCTCCTAATTCTTCTCTGTTTTGTTTTATTTATTGATTTTGGCCTGTACCAACTGATACACTACAGAGCATTGTACAAGGAATAGCCCAACAGGCTTTTGGTTCCAGTACCAGTACCAGTATTTAACTCCTTGATTCCAAATCATATAAGAAGATCAAGAGTGATACTTTAATGTGATATTTAGTTTTTTTTCTCCTTTCCCTCCAGTTAGAATATCCAATGATATGCTTGAACAAGATGAATGACATGGATCCCCTCATTAAGTGCACAATTTTGGAGCACTAAAAATATTGACATCATCTAATATGTTTCAAGAAATTTTAATTCGTATCAGCAGGAAGTTTATTGAACAGCTCAAATTCATCACCCACAATTTCGAATTTAAACTAAAAGTTTCACTCTCCAATAGACTTAAATGCAGCTTATTATCTGATAGACAAGAACAATAAAGAAGATAATAGGTAACAAGGACTAATATTTTCTAAATTCAGTTTTGGAATCTGTCATATCATATACTTTATATGACATACTTAGTCAATATAATGTGGTAAGAGTCCCCACCAACTTATGGAAGTATGAAGTACAAATATTTTTTAAATATTATAATTGGAACGAGTGAGACAAAGAGAGCGAGAGCGAGAGAGAGAGAGAGAGAGAGAGAGAGAGACTACTAGCACCAGTTTTCAGTTGTCTGGAAAAGCACATAACATAATAGCACTCAGTTTAATCAGCATGTCAAAAACTATTATCCTATGAGTCATGACATTGCATCAAATAGTGCAGAGACTAGCCATACTAGCAAAAGAAGCAAAAAATGGATAGCAAAAATTATTGTAAGACTTAAAATAGTTCTTTTCAAAATTATTTAATTAGGCCTTTCACAAAAAAACTCCAAAAGATATGCCTATATCTGATGTGATGATTTGGTGTTTTGACAAGTACTTAGTACCACATCCGGAAGCTTGTGCACACACTCGATGAAAATGGAACTTTCATGGGATCACCTGCAGAAGAGCTTCTTTAGCCATGCAGCAACCATGCAGAGGACTGGCACCAACAATCTGTACGAAACTGGAAGTGGCTGGAAAACACATTCACTTTATAAACCAAAATGACCAGAAAGTGACACACTAATAGTATAATCCTAGCTTCAACTTGGAATGTTAGACATATGTATGAGTTACCATCAATGCAGTCATCAATCACTCCATGACTGCCATCCTGTATAATATCTTTATTGTTCTTATAGTAGCTGTCAGAAACTGCATCATCAATTGGGAAACATAATGTGTCATGGTCCTTTTCTGCTCCTGTAACTTTTAGATCTACAGCTCTGTGGAATCTTAAATCCGTCCCAGCATGCTCGGGTGGTGTAGAAAAAGCACTAGTGGTATCTTGTTTGCTCACATTTACCAAATGTGCACCAAGTTCGGACTCATTATCAGATTCCAAACAAATCAACCCAGTAATTCCTGTCAAGAACAACAGCAACAACAAAGTTGTAAGTCCCAACTAATTCGTCTCAAGCACAATAATTAAAAAAAGGGCCTTACAGAAAAATCTGGTGGACAAACAATCAAAATAAAGTGAAAAAAGTGTAGTTACCATTTGATAACCACAATTAAACTTTGAAGCAAAAAGAAGGAAATGAGTTAAATAACAAAAATGATAAATCAACCAAGGAATGACTACTAACATGCTTGTGCACTGCAGCTGTACCAATAAGCAAACAAGAAAACAATAGACAAGGAAAATGAAGTATTACCAAAGCATGCTTATCATTAAAATGATATAAGGCACCACATACAAGAGTCAAGAATAGGTTTGTCATACCGCGGTATATTGCTCAGTATGGACGATACAGACAGATCCATGCAGACCACCTTGTACCAAGCAATACACATTACATAACCTCGTATCGAGCGATACAAGGTCAGTACCGATCGATAACGATCGGATCTTGATCGATACTGATCACAGGCTAAGATTGTCCTATTTTAAATGGTCAATTTGATCATTTGAACCAAGGGAAAAGGTTTAAAAAACCCTTTCCTCATATTTCTTTCAACTCATTTCACTCTCTCAAATCCTTTTCCACTCACATCTCTCTCTCATTCTCACAGTTTCAACTCTCTCAAACAGCTAACAGCAGTACGGTGATAGTTGGTCATTCTTCTTCGAGCAACAATATGGTGATCGATCTTATGATACGGAGCAGCAGATCAGTGACGAAAGTAAAAATTCTAACATTCTCTATGCTCCGCACCAATACATGCTATAATCGTCCTTGCCTCAAGAGCTACCTTGGGCACATGTGGTTCACAACAATCAGACCATGACCAGCACCACATTGATGCATCAATGGCATACGGTGTATCAGTATACTAAATCGTTGGATCAATCTCAGGATTGGGTTCGACAAACATATCAAATTGATATACAGATACATAAGATCGAGGATCCCAATCCAACGCTCATGGAGTCCTGTCATTATTTTTGGTGGTAGAACCAGGCATATCCATCGATTGATTACTTTATTTAAGTATATGTTTTTTAAAAAATAATCTAATAATTCAAATCATTTCTTTGTAGATAATTTAATATCAACAGAAGAACGGTTCGAAATGTACCACAAAACTACTTCTTAAAGGCTAAAAAAGATGTGTCATTATTCTTTCCTAATTTAGATTATTTTTGCTAAAATTATATTAAACTTATATTTATTTTCAATTTAAAAACCCTAATCTAACTTCTTTTTTTCTATTTTTTTTTAAATTGGAGCTATTTTCTTCCATTTTTCCATGTCATTGGTACGGCCCGCCGTATTGACACATGATACGTCGATACGGATCGGTATGTACCGTATTGACACCAGTTGGTACACTAGTATAGTTCGGTAAGGCGAATCCTCACTCAAGATGGGTGCTCAATTTCTAGACATTCCAATAGTAATACATTCGAACAGGCTCAGTACTTATGCATAAAAAATGAAGAAACAAACTCAGTCGATGAGAATCCTACCAATGCAGGGTACAGTGTCAATGTACTAAAGCATACCATCAATAAATCCAGGAGTAAACACGGGAAGCCGATGCATCACACCTACATAAATTACAGTGACAAACTATGACTAACTATTCATTGCAGCATGGCATATTAATTTCTAGAACACTGCATTGTACTGCATCCTGTAATGATAGATCAATGCTAGATATACAGATTATCTACTAAAATTCATAGATGCACATTATGAGTTATTTGTAATGTGAATATCACTTCCAAGATGAAGTTAATTGATAAGGATTGATGACAATTACTAGAAGTCTAAAAATTGTTTTTACTATATTCACCTTAATTTACAGAAGACAATGCATACAAAACATTCTTTGAGTCCAAAAACGCCAATATAATCATGCAGACTATATAAACTTTTCTGTCTGAATTCAGGTTTTACACCACTATCCGATGGGAGAAGTACAAGAGTTGCAAGAGAAATCAGAACTAGTCAATGAGAAAGACAAAAATCCTCTGTACATTCATTTCCTAATTACCTCTGAATAAAATTCAGACGGCCAATGTACCAGCAAGAACACTCTTCCAAAGAATATAATACATCAAAATTTATGTTGCCATACATGCCAGCCTGCTACCAGAGTGATATGTGCCAATATGTCTATCAATGATGAAATGCAACATGGCTATTGTACGTATTTAAAATTTATTTTTATTACTGAATAAGCTTTGACATAAAAGTATATCCATATTGAGTCAAATCAGTACCCCACATTTAGATCCATGTATGACAGTGTCTAGATAATTTATAAGAGTAAGTTTTTGGGCCCAATGTTAATATCATGATTTTGATAATAATAAAATGTTTCGTGGCATACAAAATCAATCACAAGTAGCATCAGAGCAATCTCAAGAACTCATTGGATAAGTAAAATACAAGGTTGGCAGCTTCAAAATCAAGCCAGTACATTCTTTATTCCATTTTTATTTATCTCGGGAACTTGATTACTTTTCATAAAAAGAGAAATACTTTTACATAATAAGAGAAACTCAATACAAACCATTGGACTTGGACTTAGTGACTACAACTAGTAAACTAAAAAAAAGTGCAAATTTTGAAGAGACGTGTGATTATACCTTTACAAATAAACTTCAAAAGAGATTGACCAAAACCGTATTTTTTGGAGATAAAAAGGATAAACATAATGATAAAGATACTAAACAAATTCCACCCTAAATCCCAAGCAGGGTACAACACCTATTTAATCCCACTTAAACTGAGGAAGGAGAATCAAATCAATCAACCACCTATAAAGGAAATGCACTCTCCAAAGGAATAGGGATCAAACCCCACCCTCCACCGGGAAGACAAACTCCCAACCGTCCAGTACAAGGGACGGCAGGCAGAACCAAACCTAAAAAATCAGTCTTTAATTTAAAGAAAGAGGAGAACTCACCGGCGAATTTATCTGAGGAAGCATTTCCGAATTTGGCACGGGAAAGGCTGCATTTGACAACAGAAGGATCAGAATCGAAGGCGAAGCCAGGAGAGAGGGGCGTCTCGGCAACAAAGGAGGGGGTGCGGGTGGCGTCGGCCTTCTGAGGAGTTAGGTCGTCGTCGATGACGACAAGGGTCGGAGGCGGCCCTCCGCTTCCCCCGAGTTTCAACTGCTGCCTCTTCTTGGGACGACGCGGCGAGGGAGAAGGGGACGAAATGTCCACGGCGACTGCGGGCGGCGGCAGGGGCCGGCGATCCATAAAGGCGATCGGGACGCGCTCTAAGATTGGGGATCTTTGGGGTTTGGGAGAGGGTCAGGCGACGCTTCCATCGCGCGAAACAATGGTGTCAAAAAGCTCGTCCCCGTCAAATTATCGGGTCGGATCGATGAAGATACCGGAGTTCGGTCGGCGTAGCGAGGTCACATAAACCCGACCCGACCTACCAAAGAAATGGAACTATCGAGTCGGATCATCCGAAAACCGGAGTTGGGCAGGGATTGTGACTGCTTAAACCCGAACCGATCCGCCATTTGGTCAACAATTCTTGATCCAAAACCGAGCTATGATTAATGGGTCGGATTGGATCAGATAGGGTTGGCAAATCAAAGCATGCTTCGAACTATTGTTCTTTTAGCATCAGAATCAGATTAGGCTGAGGGAGATAGGTCAGGTTAAATCGTACTATCAAGAAACAAACGCTTAACCTGAAAGATGAACATGAATCTAATTTTACTTTCAACTTGGATTAAGGTTCGAGCCAAAATAAAAATGATCGGATATAAGTCAAATTTAGGGTGCAAAAAGGGTTCGAAAAATAATGTGAATCGATATATAAAATATATATAAAAAAAAATAACATTATTAGTAAATTGTAAGTATTAAAATATCATATGATAGCGTAAATATGTTTGATATTAAAATGAATTTTCTTTAGGAAAAAAAAGCTTAGATATATAGCTATAACTAATGATAAAATAGAAACGATCATATACTTTTAAAACAATAAAATCTAACAAAATTTGTCATGGTTTAAAATTAGACTAATTACATATTAACTTTATAGTTAGACTTCTTTAGTATCATGGTCCCTATACTTAAAAATTTACATTAAAATCTAAAATAAAACATCTAGCTCCATTTATCCTTTTCGACGGAAGCACAAAATGATAAACAAATAAATAATTTCAATATCTCAATTACGTTTTCAGTGATAACGAACAACGACGTTATTATGGGTCACAAGTGGTTGTTATGGATGAAATGAAAGAACAATGACAAGAGATGAGATAACAACATAGATGTTGATGCTCTACACCTATAATAATACAAGGAAGGGCAATGTTGCTTTGCATCTATGTCGGCACCAATGCAGATATTAAATGACCATTTCACTAATTTACATCTACGTCAACGCTAATGTAAATATTGAGCGATCCTTTCATCGCATCTACATCGATGTCGACATAATTGTCGAGCTACGTCAACGCAAATGCAATGCAACATTCGGTATTTGCATTAATGCCGACGCAAATACAAAGCGACACCAACATAAATACAAAACATTGACATCTACGTCGTTGCCTCACCTCTCATCATTGTTGTCCCCTCCTCATCCTCGATAGTCACCCGTGACCCCAACGATGCTGTCGTCCACTACCATCGAAAATATAACTCAAACATTGAAATCATCTTTTTATCCTTCATTTTCGTTTTTCTATCGATAAAACCGATAACGATAGAATAATTAGAACTAAATATTTTATTTCCATAATTATAAGAATTATAATATAATTTTTTAAAATTTAAAAATCAGAATACTACTATAAGGATTTTAATATAATTTTTTTAAAATTTTAAAAATCAGAATACTAGATAGATCTAACTACATAAAATAATATATAATTAACCCTTTAAAGTTACATACATATTATGACTATCTCTTTTATAAAGGACTTTCATAGTGAAAGAAGAAAACCTCAAAAGAGGTAGAGTGAAAAAGGTAGATGAGCAGGGAGAAAGGAGGGAAAGGGATTAAGAGATAGAAAGGAGGGTTACAGAGAGCCTTAATTCCATCACCATATAGATGCATTGATTGATGCACGCACTGGTTCACGCAAAATTTTTGTATGCAAATGATGAAAATTACTAGAGATTAGAAAGTAGATCAGTTTCTTTTTCAGATTCAGATCAATATCCTTTTGACATTACCATCGGGTTAAATGCAAAAAAGAGGAGCGCATTGGCAGCAACAACTTCATGGATGGGGAATATATAATTTAAAATGATGCATAGGACAAGGCCTAGCTGAGACTCAAACAGTACAATCTCATATCACGACTTGCTTCGGAATCTGATAGAGCATCTTAAGTACTACTTATCACCACATAGGAATCAGAATCCAAGAAAAGGTGGACAAACATTAAATTAGCAGTACAGTAGGAAGAACATTATTTCTTCCCACTCTTCTTGAGACCTGTACCCCCAAATGATCCCTTCTGGGATGCCTTGGCCCTGAGCTCCTTCATTGCCTGTTTAAAGAAAGTAAAACTTAGCCATTCAAATAATTTTCATCTGATTTAGGAAGATAATCCACAACTCATACAAAATTTAACTTCACCTTCTCCTCATCTTTTTTCTTCTGGAGGTTTGCTAAATCCGTCTGCAAAGAGCCCAAAAATGTCAATGTCAGACACGACACAGAATTACTATAATCCACACACTAGCATAATATCAAAGTAAATGGGCCAGCAAATTTAAGAACAAGCAACCTCGTCTGAACATTTGTTCCTAGTTGTAATTCAAGTTTTGGAAATTAAGACTTCCACCTCAAAGTGACATGAAAATCAGCAAAATTGATGAGACACAGACTTCAATAACACATATGTACTCTTAATAGTAATTAGCAAAGAATGCCCTAATAAACAAGACAAATCAGTATGATAGGATTTGCTGCTGCCCCAAAAGCAGGGGAAAAAATAAACAAGAGATGGATGCACCTATCCAGAGTCTTTGCTGAAGCACATTCAATCTAACAAATTCATTGGATCAAATAAAATTTACAAATCCCAGGGAATCGTAACAAGAGCTCCCAGTGACAGGTGGTGAATAACAAAGCAAAACGGGAAAAGAAGTTAAGAGGGAGTGATTGGTAGCATATCTATAGTTGGAAATCATTCATCCTCATGATCCAAGAAGCTGAGACAAAATCTTGCTTAATTTAGTGTTAAGAGTATTGTTTTTAATTAATGTTTGACATACCGAAATGTACCGCTCTGTCACGACCTTAGCTGGTTTTGCCTAAGGCGTGCGGCACCCTCGCGCGTCCGTCCGCAAAGGTCAGCCTCCCCGAAGCCCCCCCCCATTGTCCCTTAGGACCAACAAAAGAGAGAACGGGTTAAAGAGAACGCCTCAATCGGGATCCACAAGCAAACATGTCCGAAAAATACTTCATAGACAATGCAAATTACAAACAGACTTTACAAGCTCTGAACAGTGGCACAACAAAGGGTAAAATGGTCCATTACAGACCGAAAAGCTCTCGCACGTGTCCACATGACATAACCTTTATTTACAAGCCTAAAGAGGCCACCAACCCAACTAACATGGAACTATTTAGCCTTTGGCCGCCCCTCTACCTGCTGTACAAGGCATGAACATGCCAAAAGACAACGGACAGACGTAAGCATTACATCCAACATCTTGTTTAGAAGTTTGTCCGTTACATTCTCCCCCACTTATCCCTTCGACGTCCTCGTCGAAGCCTTTGTGAACACTGCAACTCTTCGCCTTTGCTGAGTCTTCAATCTTCCGCTCCAGCTGCAATGCGCCTCCTGGCTCCCAGCTGCACTCTGCTGCTGTTTTTGAGCAGTCGAATCTTTGATCCGCCATGCTGCTTCAACTCACCAATGACTCTGACTCTGGTGTGGGGTTGGCTGAGTTGTGTTGATCCTTGTTGATTCCTGCGGATCCGCCAAATGAAGGAAAAGACCATCCTTACTGCGTCAGTCTCTTAAAAATTCCACATGCTGCTTGAACTGGGTGGATGCTTGTTGGAGCTTTAACGAGCATCGTCTCGCAAACTTCTGAAGTTTTGGGTCATTCCTCCACAAAATCTGCTCATTGACTCTTCTTTCAGTTAGTTGTCACATCCAAGTAGGTTCGCATCACTTCCGCTTTCGATTGGCATTTCGTTGGGAAATGAAGCGGACAATCTACTGTCAGTAGCACTGATCACCGTTGGTGAGGATTTGACAACTATTGTCTTCCATTATCTTCGAAGGGTCTTTGAACTTGTGCAGAGCTCCTCTGCTGGATAGATAAGAGAATTGGGGTACTCGGTTTCGCCCATTCTCTTAAGAGTTAAGAAGGCAAAGGTTACTTTGACTTCGCCCGACTCCTCGAGGTTGTACTTCATGCATCGAGCTGGTTACTGGTCTTCGCCTGCTCTTTGCTCACACTTCTGAAGCACTTGAAGTGTTTGCACTCCTTGCGTTGAGTTAGCTACTGTGATTCACCTTCTCAATGCCATTGAACTTCTAGAATGCAGGAAGTTTTCACCCCAACTTGGAGTAATTCTCTGATAGATGAGGTCGCCTCTGGGATTGTACCGTCTTCTCCATCAACCCTGTCGCCTACTCCACTGAGTAGCAAAGGTACAGCACCGCGTACTGCCTGCTTCGTTCCTTGGTCGTGCACTCTTGCATGACCCGAAGTCCTTCACTTACAGCTATCTTGATGAGAAACTTGTTGACACCGGTCTTACGAAGTTTCTTGGCCTCGGCCCTTCAGCCTTGTCTCGGTACTTGAAGATTGCCTCTGCATGCTCCACCTCCTCGGCCCCTTTCACGACCGAGTGCTCTCCCTCCGTGAGAGCAAGGGATGCACGGAAGTCCCGCCTCTGCGGTAACATGGCGCTGCCATGCCCATAGCCCTACTATCCGTCGCCTCGCCTCTGTATCCCTTTTCTTCACAATCAGTAGAGATGTCTCCGTGGCACTCCTCTGAGTCCACCTCCATTCTAACTGATGCTTGATTTTGGGTAGCTAAGTCCCTCTGGACTCGTCGTCGCTTCCTCGCCCCTTTTGACCCCCTGCTTCAACACCTCTGTGTTCTCCAAGCAGTCCGTTTGGTCGATGGAAAGACAGACTGAAACTCCCATGCATGGCCTCTGCCATCACGTTGTAGAGTTTGCACCGATTCTGTTCTCCTTAGCTTCCTTGGTAGCAACGTTCGCTTACTCGACCTTGTCCTCTGACTTGTCGGGCTCCCTTAAGCGAATATGAGCTTTGGAGCAGTCCAACTCTCCAGTTGCTTCGATCGTACCTCTGCATGATCAAGTCCCTCCCATGGAACTCGCTGGTACTTGCATTCGAACTTTTCCCTTGGTGGAACCCAGCCCCCATATGCTGATGACCAAGGTTTTCATCCGATGCAAAATTCGGTGCACGCCCGGAAGACCCGCCTCTGCGGTACCATGGCCTTCACTCCTTGAATCCATAGCCCTTCCTGTCGTCGTGTTGTTCACCAAAGCGGAGCTCCCAGTAGCTCTCGATCATACCTCCATATGATCTCATCCCTCACGGGACAGATTGTGTGTATCGCATTGCCACGAACTGTTCCACCACGATCCGCTGCACCATGTCGCCTCCTAGTGACATCTCCATTGCATTCTGATCCTTGTGGAATAAACTCAAATTGTGAACCCTCCATGTGTGGCCTCTGCCAATACATCGCAGGGTCCCTTCCACCTTCGATTTTGTTCGCTCCTCTGGCAATCGACCTTCATCCACCCACTCCTGGGTCGCATCTAGATGAAGCACCGCTCTAGGACAGTCCGTCGCCTAGTAGCTCTCGAAGTCCACCGAATTCACTGTAATCTGTGCACCATTGTCTGGATCTTGGGCCTCTGCCCCTACTAACACAATCTCCGCTGCGCACTGCTTCCTTCATAGCAACTCAAATGGCAACACTGTGACATATTCTTCAAGAGTACCCGCCTCTGCGTCCTCTTGCCCCGTGCTAAGGCCCTTCTGAACCCAACTTCGCCTCCGCAAATTGAGTCGCCTTAGTTCCTCCATCAAATGCTTCTCCGAGTTAAGGTGCATGTGCCGCGAAGCTCCCTTCGTCTTTGGCACTATGCAAGATGAGTCCGCTCCGTCAGAAAGGACCCATGGAACAACATGATCCTACTCTTGCCTCTGCAAGAGTTCATGTCCTTGACCTCTGTCTAAGGAAAGCACTGTGCCTCTGCTCCATGTTCCAACTTCTATGCTGGCTCCCTTCATGCGGCTTGGGTACTTCGCCAAGTTACACCCAAGTTGCTCCGCTCCTCGTTTTTGCATTGAGTCGATGGTGGCCCTCGCGCCCACCATTCCACGAGTCAACCCTCCCTTGAGTTCGATCTCTACATCGACTCCAAGTGTGCCTTCATTTAAGTTGTTTTAGGTCGCTCCCCCACTTGATCTCGCAATGCATCCACCAATCCATTCTCTCGACGAGATCATGCGACAACTCCTCGCCGCCTGCTCAGTCCACCGAGCTTCGTGGAGTTGTTGTTTGTTGAGGTACTCCTCCTCAACATGTGAGGTCTGTCTCACATGATTCTCCCTCTAGAGAGCCGGGACTTATCCCTCCTGGATAACTACCCCGTTGGAGCAATATCTCTCTTCATTTCGGAGACCACCATCCCCTTGGACTACTCCGATCTGCTGAACAAACTGTGCAATGTCTTGCCTCCTGCAAACGCACTTGCTAGATTGCGCCTCCACGTCAATACAGCCACCGCTGCACCCCTCAAGGCCTAGCAACATGCTGAACTCGTTGCACACTTCAGCCTCTTCCGGACGTATCCTTTGCATGCCGAAGAGAAAGTTTCAATGCTCCATGGCGCCGAGTCTCGGCCGCCTTGGGATGGCCACGAACATTCCATCGTCCGCATACAAGCCCATGCATGAGTACCAAATTCTTCGAGTTAGCAATTCCCCTCACCTCTGTGAGCTTTGCACAACTCTTTCGGTCGCTGAGCAACTCATTCCACTTTGCATGGTCTCATCCTTTGCCAAGCGCCTTGCTTGCCTTGAGCACCATCAAGTCAAGTTGTCAACGTTGAGCCGTAGCTCAAACTCAGCCATCCCAACCTTTGTGCGCTCCGCATTCTTCCAAGTTTGCCTGTTCTCGTGGTGCCTTTTGCGCGAAGGGTTGGTCATTCCTCTGAATGCCAATGTTAGATGCCCGCTCCTCTGAGCGACTCTTTTCCCTACATCTCCATGCCCGTTTTCCCTCAAACGGTCGCGTGTGCTGACTGCCCTCAACGCAGCCCCGCTAGGTCCCCCACGTTTGCATGTCAAGTGTTTCTATGAGTGCTTGTCCCGCTCTGATACCATAATGTCACGACCTTAGCTGGTTTTGCCTAAGGCATGCGGCACCCTCGCGCGTCCGTCCGCAAAGGTCAGCCTCCCCGAAGCCCCCCCATTGTCCCTTAGGACCAACAAAAGAGAGAACGGGTTAAAGAGAACGCCTCGATCGGGATCCACAAGCAAACATGTCCGAAAAACACTTCATAGACAATGCAAATTACAAACAGACTTTACAAGCTCTGAACAGTGGCACAACAAAGGGTAAAATGGTCCATTACAGACCGAAAAGCTCTCGCACGTGTCCACATGACACAACCTTTATTTACAAGCCTAAAGAGGCCACCAACCCAACTAACATGAGACTATTTAGCCTTCGGCCGCCCCTCTACCTGCTGTACAAGGCATGAACATGCCAAAAGACAACGGACAGACATAAGCATTAACATCCAACATCTTGTTTAGAAGTTTGTCCGTTACAGCTCGGTACGGATAATATGTACCAATTCAACAAAGGATCGATACAAGCGGTATGTCGATACACCTTAGTGTACCATGTGTCGATATGATCGGTACAGCTTAGTACATATCAAACCGATAACTGATTGGTACACCGGTATGGACCGGTAATACGAACCATGTTTTTAATAGCCAATAATAACCCAAAAACACCTTGAGTCAAAACAACCACGTTAAAAGAATCATAACAACAAGAACATTTAAAGCTAAATGAATTCAAAACCTTTCGCTGAGTTCACTAAACACTCACCTCAGATGATTTGCTCAGAAGTTTATCTTAGTTCTAAAGTATGAATACCACAATCCCACGATCATCCCAAGGTACATCTAACATGCAGCATCGCCAAACAGGGTCAATACCAACTAACTAGTTCTTATGCGGTCGAAGGATTTCAGGTACTCCAACTAAACAAGCTTAATTAAGATTAAATGAGAGCCACTAGGACCTTTTTTTGAGACAAAGAAACAAAGTATCTTCGTTTGCTTTACCCTTATAATATCTCCATAAGGTACAGCGCTTAAAATCCTACGTCCAAACCAGAGTTTGACCGTTCACGTCATAATAGCAGAATAGCAGTAGAAAACAATCATATCACGGTTTTCTTGGCATCAGAGATAAAGTTGAAGAAAAAAGACACCAAGATTCAACAAAAGACATTATCACACAGAAACTCAAGGAATCAATCAAATTATTATGAGAAATCTATTGGGAACAGGGCAGAAACTTAAGAAGCAACGCTTTTCTAGGCATCAAACATCAATTCAAGCACAGACAGAAAATCCAAGTTTCCCGTTGTATAAGAACCCGAGGAATCAATCAAACGATTAGGGAAATCATAATAGATAGATAGATAGCGAGAGAGAGAGATGATCCTACTGAAAAACCGTATTGCCAACATCAAAGATCAATACGAAAGAAAGACAAATTTGCAACAAACATCGAACCCAAGAGCCCACTTCCCGTTAAATAAGAACTCGAGGAATCAAGAACAAGAGAGTCGAGCAGATCAAGAAGCCACCATACCTCATCGTACTCCTTCTTATCGGATTTAGGTTGCTTCAGGGGCTTCACCTTTCCACCTGAAACGATCGCATGGACATCGATTCAAATCCTCGAGAAGCGATTACAAAGAAAACGACACGGATCTTAGAACAAGAGAGAGAACGAGAAAGATAGAGAGACTAACCTTGCTTCGACGACATGGCTGCTTCGGACAGGAAGGGAAAGCGAACCCCAATTTTTTATGTCCGATACGAAATCGAAACAAGGGGAGACGGTTGGTGCTATGGGTATAAATAAGGGACGGGATGGCGAACCCTAACGGGGCCCAGTAACTCCAGAAGGTTCTTACGCACCGACGCGAAGCTGGGCCTCAGTTGTAAATTGTGGAGCTTCTCCTAATGGGCCTTGGCAGCTAACTCATTCGCCAATCTTTTATCACTCGTAAAATGAATATAATATATATAGGACGAATTTAAGAAACAAACTCTTTAAGTTTTAGAATTTTTTAGATAATATATAAAATTTAAAAAGATTTTATATAGTATTTATTTTTTATCATTCTACCTCCATTGACATCGCCCTCCTCCCTCTGTCCTATCGGTTGCCTCTTTTGTCCCATTTTATCGGATTCAATTAGCAATCAAAGCATAGTAACTAGATCTTATTGTTCCTTCATGGTCGATGATAAAAGTGTCATAATGAGTCCTCACGTGAGGGCCATAAGCAACCAGATAGATTCTCGCACAAGAATTATAGACGATGTGACGAGAGCTACGTGTGATAATATAGGGCAAAGATAACGATTAGTCTACTATTGACGATGGTGATGATGGATTCAAAAAATTAATTTTAAATTTTATTATAAAATAAAAAAAATATATTTTTATATAACTAGGGCATTCTACAAAAAAAAAATTCAAACTTGGAGCATCATCTAAAAATTCTTCAAACTTAAGATTTTTTTTTAATTCACTGTTATATATATATATATATATATATATATCCCGTAAGAAGTAATCTACCGGCGCAATATTTATCATTTATTGTCGATGTCAAATTAACTCACAGAAAGTCCAAGGAATCGGCCCAATTAATTGAACCGCTCAATTAGCGTGTTGCGGCGAAACCACGTGGCTTTCTCCTTCATTATTACTTGTCTCGTTCATCATCTGTACCCGCGCAGATACCCGACTCTTAATTGATTTGCGGGACCTGATCCAGACGTCCCTTCGCTGCCACCGGGGCAAGTGAAGTCGACGGGTACGCGGGTCAAAATTTCAAGCTTTCTTGTTCCCCCAGCCAGAAGCTTACAGCTTGGCTTGCGTTTCAAATGGGTTCTCTCTTCCTTCCCATTTTGAAGTTGCCGAAATCTTCTCCTACCCGTCGAAACCTGAGCAGACAAAAATACCTGCCTTGCAAATGGTCATTATGATGCCGTTTCGGCGGTCCCCACAACGGGCCCACTGGCTCTGCCCAATAGCAAGACTACGACAACTAGGAAGGTAGAATATATATTAACTTTTGACGGTTAATTAAGTCCGCTCGTTGTCGTACCGATGACGGGCGGATGAGCACATAACGCCGAACGCCTGGGCTTCCTCACCCACCTATATAATGCCTCGCCGTTACCCAGCCTTCTCTACCCCTTCCATATCGCAGATTGTTTCGCCCACAAGATGAAGGGGGGAGAGGGAGCGGAAAAGGAAGCGAAGGCGATTGAGTTGGAGGCCGAGATAGAGCGGCTGCCGGTGGACCTCCTCGCTTTCATCTTCTCTCTTATCTCCTCCTTCAAGGATCTGGCACAGTAAGCGCCGATCGCGATACCCTCGATTCTCTTTTCTCTTCTTAGTTGGGTTAAATCGGGTTGTTTGACTCGCGGCTTTGAAATTCCAAGGGCGAGTGGGGTGTGCCGGAAGTGGCGGCGAGGGGTGGAGGAGTCCCTCGCGAGGAAGGAGAGGCTGAGCTTCGCCGGGTGGAAGGTGGACGACGAATCAACTGCCCGGGTCGTCCGTGCGGCCTACAATCTCAAGGAGCTCGATATGTATCTTCCATCTCCTCTTCAATTTCCATCGGGTTTTCCTTCCATTTTTCCCCCTATAAGTAGGTTTTTCAGTACTTGCCGTGCTTATATATATATATATATATATATATATATATATATATTGTGCAAATAATGAAATTAAAGAAATCGAGTAGTTATTTGGGTTGTCATCAACCATGTAACTTATTCCTTGTTGGACATTGAGAGAGCATCGGCTTGAAATATACATAGTGTTTGAGATTTTTGGATATGATTTTTTGTTTCTTGGCTTTTATACTCTTTCATGAACTGCTTTCAATTAGCTTTGTAGTTCATACTGTTAGTAAATTCATTCTTCTTGTTAAGTGCAATTGGATAGTTGTGTTCTGTGATTGTTGTTTAGCGCACCGTATATTTACATGACAGCAATGGTATTCTTTCTCCGTTGTTCTGTTTGTGTATCTTGTAATGTTGCTTATACTGTCATTGACTTAATCAAACTTTGACGTTATTGTATTTGATGAAACATGTATTAAATCTTAAAAAATTGTCAGTCTGCTATCAATTATTTCTATGTTTTCTTACGACTTGTTATTTATCTAAAGTCTACTTCATTTTTTTATAGTTCTAGGAGTTGCTGGGGCTGTCAAATAACTGATGGAGGACTGTACAAAATTTCACTAACAAAATGTGTTGGCAATCTATTGTCTATATCATTATGGGGCATGGCCGGAATCACTGATAAAGGAGTAATTCAGCTGGTAAGTACTTTTCCAACTTGCTCATGCAAAGGAAATGGAACAATTTAGTGGTTATACCATGGCTAAACTCATGTCTTTTATGTTGTTTGGAAAAATGTAAATGTTTTAAATTGCTTGGTTCATTCAAAAGTATGGATTTTCAATGATGTTTATTTATGATTTTTAATTTGATAAAGTGGCCTAGTTTAAGTCAAATAGTACCACTGGGGCAATTTTATGTTAGATTGTAGTTATTTTTTCTTAAAAATACTTTGGCTAGGTTTGTCAATAATATGGTCTAGAGAATTATTTGGCCAAATAAATACTCTGGTGAATTTTATGTTGCCATATTATTGCTCTTTTCTTTTTGTTATTTATTTATTTTACTCTTTTCTTCTGTATACCCTGAAGTTGAGTGCACTTACCTTTGTCATTATCAAATCATTTTCTTATTGATATGAATTATGATGCTTTCCATCGCACGCAACTCAAATTCTGAAGCCAACATGAAATATTGACAAAACTTTGTGATTGATTAGTAAACTGATATCCATCCTGTAATTCCAAATACTTAAACAGGAAAATTTTAGACAATTGAAAGAACAACCCCGCAACCTAAAGGACAGATGGTGTTAAAAGTGTTGCCTTGTTGGTTGCGGTTTAAGCATAGACGATGGAGGAACTGTCGAAAGTTCTTTGCAACTCAGAAAGAATCTAGTATAAGATTAAATTCCTAGTTTCTTTACATGGATTGATTTTCCTCTCGAAGGCACTACTAAACCTACAAGAAGCTGTAGGCCTAGTCCATGGGTTTGGTCCTTCATTTACTGAACCAATCTAGAGAATGATCTGGTTTGATGGGAAAAGAGTAAAAAGATCTTACTTACGAAAGTAATGCTGAATACATGACCAGTTAAAAGGATAGTTGTTCCCTAGTTGACTTGTCTATCTCTTTGCGTCAAAAGAGATAAAAGGATACTTGTGTTAAAGAACTTTTGCAGTTTCAAATCGGTAATTCAATCGTTCTTATAAATCATATCATGCATCAACAGCATGTTGCTTTTTCCTGAGTGTATGTTTGGCCTCTATGTGACTATCATTACTGTAATTTGTATTAATTTGTACTGGTTGTCTTATTGGGTTTGATGTTGTTCAGGTGACCAGAGCTAATTCCTTGCAACACCTGAATGTTGGTGGCACATTCATTACGGATGACTCTTTATATGCAATTGCAAGTAGTTGTCCACAAATCAAGGTACTTTCTTAAATACAAAACCTGCAAGCAATTTTGCATTTTATGTTTAATGATTTCCTTAGTTCTGACTTTTGGAACATAGATTGTATATGATAAGTGAAAGACCTATAATTTCTGGTCTTGGGATCCACTTCATCTCATATAAAATTGATTGCAGCTAGTTTCACTTGTGATAGTTGTTGCTGTAAAATGATTATTCTCCTTTGCTCTTCTGCTACTTTATCCTAATTAATATTTCATTGAGTCCTTTATAAGTTGATTTTGGGATGCCTTTCCTCTTAATAAAATGTTAAGATTTGTCAATTTTGTTTGCATTTTTGACATGTCTGGACCATGGATATTGGTTATTATACTTGAGTAGTTCAAGAGTTTGTCAACTTCAAACAAGCTGTGCAATTTTAGTTTGTCTTGATGTGTGACTACCATGCTAACTTGATCAATCTTGATTGTTGAATGAGATACAAGTTTGCTTGTGCACTGTTTCATAAATAGAGAACTGTAAATTTTATAGGAGGATCAATGTCGATAGCTATGTAGGGATGTAAACTATCATACATTAAATTTTAAGTGGTATACAAACTTTAACGTATTTTTTCCAGCTTTTGAGTAGAAGTACGTAGAAACCCCATTTGTCTCTTTTTCCTTAAGTAGATAGAAAAACAAATGGAGATAGAAAACTAAAATGGAAAAAAAAATAAGTACAAAATAAAAAATACAGAGGGGTGAGGTCTTCAAGGACCTTATAGGAAGGAATCTAATTTATAATAAGCCCAATAAGGGCCACAGTATAATTAGGTCAATAAGAAAAAAAAAAAAACAGCTTTGAAGTTAGTGTTCATCTGCTAATTGATGTCACATTTATATTATACCTTTGGTGCTAACTGCACTTCATAAAACTCAATCATCAAGAGAAAAATTACATTAATACAACAATTGGCAATATCATTTAATTCGAGGTAACATCACAAGGAAAGTTTGATTTGACTCTAGTAATATCTTCTATGCTAAACATACATAGTGAGCAAATGTTGTTGTTATTACTCGACCAATTAACCCTTGTGAAATTGCCATGTCCTTTGGATAATTCAAAATTCGATTTAATGTCATGTTTATATAATATCTTTGGTGCTAATTGCACTTCATAAAACTCAATCATCAAGAGAAAAACTATGTAAATACAAAATTGTCAGCAGCATTTAATTTGAGGTAACATCACAAGGAAAATTTGATTTGAGATAGCTGTAGCAATTCTGCTGATATATCTTCTATGCTAAACATATATAAGGAGTGAATTTGTAACAAGTAGAAGCTGAAGTATTGCTGTTAGTACTCGACCAATTAACACTTTTATGGAGTTGCCATGTACTTTGGATAATTATAAATTCTGGAGGCATGATGTGGTTATTATCAAAGCAAATTCGTATTGCCGATGCCAGTTTCCTGATGCATATGCTGATGTTTGGAATTTTTGTAATAGACTATTATCCTATGGAGCTGTCGACATGTGACACAGAGTGGCCTCATTATGCTCGTAAATAAGTGTCGTAAACTTGAATCAATCAATGTTTGGGGTATGCGAGTACCTGTGGATTGCTTCGTCAGCTTGCTAGCTATCAGCCCTGCTTTGAAGATAAAACCTAGCACACAACATCTGAGTGTTGGAACGAGTTGGGTAGTATCATAAGGGAGGTTGATTTTATTACTCCAATCAATGTGTCAGTCAATTTCTTGTCTTTATATGTATGTATGCATGAAATGACATGGTCATTATCATGCATACAAAAATAGATATTCGGACAGTGATGTATATTAATGTGAAATGTTTACTTATGTTTGAAATTTTGTAAATATTTTATAACATGCAAAACTGTTTGGAATGGCATTTGAAAATTAAAATTTCCATTTTATAAGCTTTCACTTGGCCTCTAAGTGGATTACATCAAAATTGTCGGTTAAGTAAGAAGTTGGTCATGTTATTTATGTCCAAGGTCTGTCATACCGAAGCGTACCTCCCGTATCGGGCGATACGTATCGGTCCGACAGGTTACCGTACGCGGATTGTCAAGTACCGCTACAGTGCTATAGTATGAAAAAGTATAAAATTAGTCGGTACACCAGGGTATATACCGCTCGGTATGCCCTGATGTATCGCCCGGTACATCGGTACCGTACCGTACCAAGCCCGGGTCGAAACGTTGGTATGGTACAGTAAACTTTGTTTATGTCGATATTGTACAATATATAATGAATACTTTGAGAGACAACATCAGATTCATGGATACAGATCGGAATGCTGTGAGGTTTGGTAATTGCTCAGTCCATCAGAATTACAACACAATAATAGCAAGAATAAAATCTATTTCTCTTTGTTATCTGTAGAGGCAGAGAAGTGAGCAGGGCAACCCAGCGGCCAAAGAATGTCTTCCTAAACATAGAGATGGTATATTGGCAGCTAACCTTCTCCCTTGGCCAAGGTACAAATCTGTTACTCTGAAATCACATAGTAAGGCTCATGTTTGCTAGAATTTGTTTTCTCACTTTAGGCATTTTGGATCGTATTGTGAGCTTCTAACTCATCCATATTACATGAAAAAAAGTAAAAAAAGGTCCCCTTCAAATTTTCCATCTAAACATTTTTGGTGTTCTTTCTGAACCATATTGTAATTTTTTTTTTCCTTTTAAATCGCTGTATGTTCTTTTTTGGTGTTCCAAAAAAAAGTAGGTGGTGGTTTTATGCCATAGGTCATAAACTAATTACAGAGTAAGTGAAGTAAACACCCAATGATCAATGGATGTATCATCTTGGAAAAAAAAATGATTCTATTGTAGTGTTGTAAAATATGCTACTATTGAAGGATTTAATTGCTACAGGGAATAATGGCAACCAAAAAAGGGTCGAATTGGGTGATTTTTTAAGTTTATAACTGATCCAGGTTTTTTTTTTCTTTCTTTGGGTGTGATCAATCCGAAATCTGTGAAGCAATCGAAAATATAGTGTTTCTGTAAGTTATTGAGCCAATTTTAGAATGACTTATATGAGCACTTCAAAATAAGAAAGATAAGAAAACTTAAGTAGGATTTGGGATTTTAGGGAGCAAAGTTCATTAAAATTGTTTCTTTAGGCCCTTCGAATCGAGTTCTAAATATATGTTCTTTATATAGAAATAGTTTATTTTCCATCGAAAATTTAATGCGATATATATGTAGATATATTTCTTTAAATATTTAAATTATTCGTTATCGTTGCAGCTGTCATCAGCATTTGTCTAACAAATTAAGTTTAACAAAATTACCATTGAATGTAAAAATATTAAAGTTTATAAACATTTAAAAGACTCTTTGTAATGCAAATTCTCGTTTTCTATACTTACTTTCAGAGAGAGAAGTAAATATTAATTTAGCAGGAATATAAGTATATTAGTGATAATTAAACTTTTGCTATCATTATATTGATCAGTAGAGGATTAATCACCATGGTTTGGTGGTACATAAGATAGACGACACTTTGTTTTTGAACTTTTTAAAGTAATTTGTAATTTTGGTACATAATCAGATTTTTTTTTCTTCTGTCAGTGACTTCCTAAAGTAAGTTTAATATAATACTTGAATCAAACCTACAATCAAGTCACACATGCACACGATACCAAAGAAATGGAAGAATTGGATAGCACAACTTGTATAATTAGACATCTTTTAACATTCCAATTTTTAGATTTAAAAAAATTTATATTAAAATTTTTATAGTTATGAAAATAAAATATTTAACTTCATTTATCCTAATGTTGTTGGTTTTATCGATGAAAAGATACAACAAGTGACAGCACGAATAACACGAAAATGATATGCAAAAAGATAATTTCAAATTATGTTTTCTTTTTTCTTATCAACTATTGTGGTGGTGGTGGATGATGACGTTGTTAGGGGCCACAAGTGGTCGTTATGGTTGTGGTTGACGAGAATGACTTAGTAGTTGACAAGAACGATGTGGGAATATTTTTAGAGACGAATCAAGTGGAGTTAAGGGACTTCTACGACTTCTTGCGGGGGGGAGGAGGAAGAGTGACAGTGAGATGTGATGCAAAAGGAGAAGAGGAAGAGGACAACAAATGTTGACGCTCTGCATTGCCCTGCATTTGTATCGACGCAGATGCAGGGCAATGCTCATCCTTCTTCCCCCTTTCGCTGCTCTGCATTGTGTCGGCTCCTATAGTGACGCCAACGTAGATATATTGCATCGGCATCTGTGTCATCCTCTTCGTAATCTCTCTTTACTTAACCTCTCATCGTCGTTCTCCCTCCTCTTCCTCCTCTCCCTTCTCTCCTTCCCCGATCCTTCATCCTTCTTTCCGTTTCGTTGCTCTGCATCTGCGTCGATGTAGATGTCGAGCAATGCACTGTATCTGCATCTGCATTTGTGTCAATGCAGATGTCGAGCAGCCCTTTCGTCGCTCTGAATCTGCATCGGTGCCGATGCAAATGCTGAGCCGTGTTGACATAGATTCCAAGCAGTGTCGACGCATATGTTGAGCAACGCCGATGCATATGCAGTGCATTGATATTTGTGTCATCCTCTACCTCCTCTCTTGTTGCACACCTCTCGTCCTCACTTTCCGTTCTCCTCCCCCCGCAAGAAGCCGTAGAAGCCCCTCAACTCCACCTCTAGGGCTCCACTCGGTTCGTCTCTAACGACATCCCCGTATTGTTCTCGCTGATAACTACGTCATTCTCACCAACCATAACTACAACAATCACCTATAGTTTATAGCAGTATCGTTGTCTACCGCCACCACAATAATCAACTAAGAAGAAAGAAAACGTAACTGAGATGTTAAAATGATTTTTTTGTCCATCATTTTTTATGTCATTCCTGTATATGTTGTCATGTGCTATATTTCTATCGACAGAACTAATGACGCTAAGGTAAATAAAATTAAATGTTTTAATTTTATAATTATAGATATTATGATATAAATTTTTTAAGTATAAGAGTCAGTACGTTAAAAAGGTCTAACCAGATATCCGTAGTGACATGTAATTAGCCCCACGCTACACATGATATTATCCAAACTTAAGTGTATACATCCAATCAATTAAACACTTCATACGAGGTCAATGCCATGTCCACATGCTGAATAAGGCATCCTAAGTTCAACGAATGTATTCATTCATGTGGGTCGTCATTAAGGAAGGTATCATTGCTGTTTCTAATACACCAATGGTTATAAATAAATATCAGAAATTGATATGTTTCACCTCAAAAAAAAAAAAAAAAAGAATAATGGACGTCCCAAAACATAAACTGCTATATATGAACAAATGCTAGGGTACAGAATCAACATTCAGATCACTTTGCATGAATTATGACAATATAATGATTACATATCGATGATGATGATGATTAAATACACTAAGAAATGCTTGGCTCATGGGAATTGAGCTTCCTATTGATTGGATAAAAACTGAAACTAGATTGAGAGAAGAAAGCATATTACATTTGAGAAAAGAATGTTCATTGAGATTCTAAAGAGAACGAGAAACCCAAACTTACCGATGCAAAGAGAATAAACAATCTTACCGCCTCCAAAGTAGAACCAAAACTTGATTGTTTCATCCAATCCCCAGAAATAATCTCGATGGCAGTGAGCCATTTTTTTTTTTGCTTTGATTCGATAGATTCAACTGTCGTTATTTCTGGAATCGACAAAGATCATAAAATAGTTGGATCAAATTTGATTTCCCGACCCTTGTTTTCTTCCATCTGCTTTGCAACAGAACAGGATGCAACCCAAGTATGAGCTCAGGCATAAAATCATGCCTTGTCAATATGCCCACCACAGGTGTTGTCTGCAGTAGCCAAAAAAAGGAAAAAAAAAAAAAACACAATGTCAGAGAGCAAGACAAGCACTAATAAGATTGCAAAATCAGCAATTGACTAAATGAAAACATAGTTTGATAAAAAAAAAATTTCAGTACCATCAGAGAAATTAGGTTTCGGTAATATATAGAAAATATAATGGCACAGATACTAAAGTGGGGCAAGAAACATACTGAAGAGGACTTTGGAACAATCAAGAGGTGCCTCAAGCCAACTTCTCGGAAAAGAATACCTGCTTTCGCCAATGACATCGTCTCAACAACCGTGTAAGGTGAGGTGTTGGTAAATGGATGCAAATCGATATACATATCCATCTCTTCAGCAGTCAGCTCAATTCCGTCGACGTTTTCATGCTTGCCGGAGCCACACTTAGCGAAATCATCAGCTGAGAAATGCCTTGAAGCATCAAGGCTTGTAAGCGTGCAGGTACGAAGAAACTCTTTCTTCTTCAACAAAACAAGCAGGTTTGCACGAAGAATCAGACCAAAAAGCACTGGTGAATTGGAAAACGGAGGCTCATCCACCACAGGGAAACCATGGTGGCCGGTCGTCTTCAGCACATGGACTATGTTGCTAACTTTCTCCACACCATTGAATATCTGCAAAGGACCTCTAACCACATCGGCAACTGTGAGCTGTCTCATGTAAGGCTCAGCGTGGGCTTTAAGATAAGGCAGCCCCTTCAATTGCACAAGCAGGTCATACACGTTGGCGTTGAAAGCATCAGCCACAGACTTCGATATGAGCAACACCAGCATAACCAGAGGGAGCAGTAGCAGATTGTTGGTCAATTCAAGCATAACTACACAGACAGAAACAGTCATTCTCATTGATCCACCTAAAAGGGAAGCAGAACCAAGGACTGCAAAAAGACCATGGTTGAGAGTTGAATGTGAACCCATCAGCATTCCAACAAGGCGGCCATAAGTTGCACCGGTCAAAATAACCGGCACAAAAAGGCCTGAAGGAACTGCTAGACCGTAGCTGATGATACCAAGAAAGTAAGAGGTGATAAGGAATAAAATGATCGAAGTTTTCTGGAACACATTATCTGTGCCAGCACTGTAGAGGTTTCTGATCGTGTCATCATTAGTGTTAAAAAATAAGCTGGCTAAGTCATTGTACTGATCAGGAGGACACTGAAAATTTTTGAAATTTCCAGATCTGCCTATCGAGGGACAAGCTTCTGATGATTCAGCTGGGCAAGGTTTACAAGATGCAAGCCAAGGCATTCCAAATAGGCAACAAGATGTGAATATGGAAACTGAAGCAGCAAGAAACAATTTGCAGACATGGCCTTTCCTGAAAAATGAAAATTTAAATGTCAATTCTCAAAAGCAACATTGAAGGGAAATATTGCAACCTCTGCAGAACTAGATAAAGAAATCAAGGACTTCACATTTGAATGATTCTAAATAATCACAATGCAAATGCATCATAAAACCTGAAAGATATTGGTTTTCTATATGAAGAATTTGTGGGGTTTAATGAGACCCAGCTAAAGTGAACTTTATGTCCTCAATAGTCATAGTTTGTTTAGCAAGGAAATAATAAGCAAATGGAAATAGGAAGCAAGTAGTCCTTACTCATTGATCAGATTGTAAATCCTAAGAACCTTATCAAGCAGAAAGTTGTAGGAACTTCCCAAGATTCCTCCAATGATGCCTAGAACGATTACCGGAGGTAAGTCATCTAGGTGATAAGTGACGTCGGCAGAAGTGACATCGAACATTATAAGACCACCCTTTCCGAATAATCCACATTTGCCGCTATTGCAAACATCAATTAGTGCCCTTAGAACGACCACGACAACTGCTGTTGTGAAGAATGCTCTCCAAAGTAGTGCACTTCGCCACCTTCAAAGCCAAGGAAACAACTATCAGGACATGAAATGAGGACATTAAAGAGCTTTGGAAAAAGACAAAACAAAAGCCATTTCCTATTAGAGATTATTCTCTGGTGTAGCAGTTCTCAGCAAATGTGCCCAAACTTTTTGTCTGTCCTCAGCAGTAACTAAATGTACCCTAGAAGACAGTCATGCATAAGATTCAATACATATTTATTCCAATATGTTATGCAGAATAGTGTGAACTCTGATTCAACCACTCTGTTCAATATAATTAGTGCATTGCAACGAGTAGAGAATCTATGGTCCCTAAGGCACCATGTTGAAATATAAGGCTATAAGTTCCAGAAAATGAAACACTAAGCATCACATTTTGCAAACCTTAACTCAATTTATGTGCATCATCTTGATAACCTTAAGAGCAATAATATCTTACTATCTGATAAAAACTGATATTTTAGTGAAGGACCTACTAAAAGATTTCCCATCTGCAAGGTATCGGAACAAATTGAAGAGAAAGAACACTATAAACCGATGGTGGCATGAGATAGACATCAACTTGCACAATACCATGATGATACACATTCCAAGGCAAACAGAACACCACCAACCGGCGCACGAAAAGCAGCAGCAACTCCGGCACCAGCTCCACAGGTGACAAGATCCCGTCGGTCTCTGTCGTTCTTGAAGTACCTCAACCATTTACAGGTTAACCTGTACTTCCGAGACCCACCCTGCCCCAGTATGGATGCAATGCAAGCGCTTGTATGGATCATGGGACCGGCTTTGCCCACATGGAGAGATGAGGAGACGGCAGCAACGCAACCTACCACCTGTTGATTCCATTAAACATCTACGTTACTCACTTCCATCATGTTAATAACTTTGAAGATGCCTCCAACATGATAAGTGTGCAACACTTGCCCCCTTTCTATAAGTCATGGAAAATGCCTCCCCATAATATATTATTCAAGCAGGCATTATTGACTCCAAGCCCCATTACTTGTTATTCCAAGTGAAGGATCACAAAAACATGAATTCATGACAATGCAAAGAAGTATGGCCCGAGAAGCATTAATAACCAGGTTTTGTCAATTAACAAGTTGACTATAATTCTCCTGTCAGTCTTCAGTGCGATTTACCAAGTAATTGACCTGTCTAATTAAGTTGAATAAAGCAATAATGCCTTCCACAAAGAGATGATGCCAACTTTTGGTGGAACACAGATGAAATCATGTAAAGAGTTACAGTAGCCTCACCTTGACGAAGAAGGTCTTCAACGAGAAGATATCCGGAGCATCAACACCATTTAGGTAAGCCATCACTTCGGGTATCCCCGATCCAGCCGCCGCCGGCGAAATGTAAGTGGTGATGACCGAAGCAAACATGAGAAGCACAAAATTCGTGCTCGCAAACACCAGGAAGGCCCACTTGTACCTACTCCGCTCGAAAATAAAGAAAAAGGATCAACCAAAGAGACCAGGAGACGGATCAGAATTCATCAGATCCGATCGTACTTCCCGTCCAGCATCATGTTGGAGGTGACGACGAACTTGACGCCGGCGATGTTCTCAACGGCGAGGTTGTTGAAAAACCCGACGGCGCCGGCAACGGCGCCGACCAGGAAGCAGAGAGTCCACTTGAGGATGACGTACCGGACGATGTGGGCCTCCCCCCGGCTGCGCCAGTCCTGCTTGAAGAAATCATTCTCGATCAACCTGCAATCTCACATCCCATTTCGTCACAGATCGAAACTCTAACAAGCAAGCAAACGACCGGAAAGGAATCCTCGACAGAACTTCATGTGGCTCTTCCGATCATCCCAGATAAATCAAGATCGGGAGAGAGGAAGGGAGGCGGCGAGTACTCGTAGTCGAGGCTTTCGATGGGGCAGAGGCTGGAGCCGATGATGGCGAGCTGGGAGGTGGTGACGGGCGCGGAGCGGCGAATGCGGAGGAAGTGGTCTTCGAGATGGGAGTCGGAGGCGGAATGGAGGAGTGGGGTCTCGACGTCGTCGTCGTCGTCGAGCTCTTCGCTCCCCATCGAAACCGCCTGCTCGAGCGTCGCCAGTAACGGAGTGTGAGATCTCCTTTTTCTCTTGCCGTCAACTTTGGTCTCCGACGTGGGTTTATAGGAGAGGGATCGGTTGACTGGATCAGGCAATGAAAGCATGGGAAGTTACGGAGGGAGGTGGTTGAGGGTCACTCCGTCCCTCGAAAGTGACAGCGGGTAGCGAAGGGAGGAGTTCGTTACTTTTATCTCCGGGCAAAATTGCATATACCTCCAAAATTGGATCAGTCGGGACCGATCACAGAAATCAAGAAGCCAACTTTCACTAATTAGATTGTGGCCTTATAATTACTTTTAAAAGATTTTTAAAAGAAATATAATTCGGCCCATTGATCCACCAATATTATCAACCATCGATTACATTAAGGTTTATTGAGGTAACTAAATTTTTCGAAACATAGCAAGGATAGATGTGTAAAAATATTTCTTTAAAATTACAGACAACCTTTCCCTCACAGTCTCGCCCTTAGTGGAGAGACAATATCGAAGGGCAGTTGAAAGACTATGGAAATGGATATGTTTGGAGATATATATTTATTGACCTTTATTATCATAGAAAAAGAGAGCTGGTATCGGAGCGTACCACTTAACGAACGTCCCCACAAGAGGCGGCAGCGCAGACCCAAAAAAGCTGCCCGCTCAATCCATTAACGAAGGTTCAATCAGTAAAATAGTCACAACAGGTTACATAAGCTGATGGAGCTTTATGTGATAAAGAGCCCTACCGTTATGACAGTAATAATGAACTGCAATTAAAGAATAATAAATAACACAAAGTTAATTGTGAAGTTTAGGGGGAGAAGAGAAAAGGGTCTCTTTGATGAGAACCAACCACGGAAACTATTGCAAAAAAAGTTTATGAAGCTACCGGTAGTTGGAGTGTTCCTACCGTTTCAAAATTGTTCATTTTTTCGATGAAAAATTTATGCACCGATAACGTGAAACACTAAACATGAATTTTTTATTTTTTTATTCTAAAAGTACAGATTTTTCATATTTCTCAAAGAGCATCTTGTATTTATTATAATCCTTGGAGCAAGTATCTAGTTACACCATCGATCTAATCACCCATGTATAAGATTTATATTGTTAAATTATAATTTTTTTAGTATGATTATAATATTTTTATTAACTCCATTTAAACACTATAAATCTATCTAAAAATAGTTACTAGAGAGACAAACTGACTCGAAATAAAAAATCAGTTTATACAAAAAAAAAAATTAAATAAATATTTTTATTCAATAATGATTTATTTATAGCATAATTTTTTTAAATGATATCATGAACCATTGGTCGTTGATACATCACTATCACTATCACTGGATGAATATGACACATAAAGATACATCGCTTTATGTATTCGCAAATTAGTGTATATAATTTTGTTTTTGGATAGAGATGTTTACTTATGACTCAAATTAAAATATTCGTGAGAAGTGGAAGGCGCACACATTGGTGATGCTGACGACTCGACAGTAACAACAATAAATACTAAAGAAAAAAAAGATGAATGGACGGACAACTTTATTTTGAAGAGTATCTTGCAATGGGAATCTGAACAAGGGAGAGACGGACTCTTAGATAAAGACATGATATGTGGAGTTTTTTAGCTTTTTAACCCGACATGAGACCCACAGGTTATATGAACTCAAGGAGTTGTACCTGTTCATTAAAGTTTGCACTGCCCACCAAGATTCCAGGGTGCTTATGGTTGGAGTTGTATGATCTTTGACGATAGACTTGCCAGGTTTTAGATCTTCGACACCTGCATGTGCACCATTTTACACCTCTGATACACTGCTACTGTGTCCTAATGCATCATTGTAACTTTCAGTGAGAGCTAGAGACGTGACCCAACAGAAATATATTGTGATTGGAAAGTATTCTGTGAGAGAGCCAGAGATGTGAATACTTTTGTATGATGGCCAACACTAGGTTTTACGGCCTAACCCCTCATGTTGGGACCACTTGATCTAATAACTGTGTTGGTGAGTCAGAAACATAATAAGTGTTCCTCAATAAATTGTTGTGTACATCTCATGAGAAAGCTCTAGTGTGCCAAACGGTTCTCTATGATAATATGGGCCCCTTGGAAAATAAATATTCGATTAAAAATCTCCAAAAAAACTAGATTGAAGTCCAATGGGAGGGAAAAAAATTGAAGATAAAGCTTGATCCATCTTACATCATCCAGACCAGATCTACAAATAAAAAGAAGACATATAACTAGCTGTGGTATTGAGATCAAACATTTTGGGATTAGTATCATGAACACGAAAAAACTTTAAAACTATTCTATCTTAAGATGAAGAGATCCTCAAACAAAAAACCTGGCAGTCTACTTGACTTAATTTAGATTTTTTTACTTTGAAGCTTGTGCAAGGCCCTGATTATTCCCATCCCAAAAAATTGTTGACCATTTCTTGTATATAAGACTAGGTAAAGTCTTATATGTCGACTTAAATTTAGACATAGTGTTTAATATAATGACAGTTTTCAACGACATTCCCATAAAATTTAGTTTGAAGTTATTCTATTTGTATTTTGGTTCTATACTAAGTACCCAAAAAAATTTTGTGTGCATTGAGAATCAGACTATATTCCCAAAGCTTCTCGTTTAGTTGATTAGAAGCCATCTTGAAAATAACTTTCATCAAAGTTCGTGAACTTCATTCAATAACTAATTCTCACTTTGATGACTTTAAATCATAGAGAGATTAAGTTATTCAAAACACTATACATTCTACTCACTGTAGCCATATGAGTACAAGATGTAGCTGTGACCATAAAATTGCTTTGTTGCAAATAGTCGAATATGGACATTTGGAATCTATTTAATATCAATTTATGTCTGGTCCAAGGGCATTCAAACGAGTTAAATGTGAAAACGAATATGTAAAAATTAGAAATTCATTTGGAGCAAATGAAAATATGAAATAAGTTAGATGCTGCTTCTCTTGGTAACAGATTTATCATACATGGTGCCTAGATCAAGTGAATGGGTAAAAGCAGCCAGTTTCATGTCATAGGACAGTGCTTAAGGCTTGTTTTACAATAGTCAATCTATGAAAATATGTATAGAAGTTGGTCTTGACAAAGAAAAAATATTGAGGTGGATGTGTAAGGTCACTAAAAAAATGAAATAAAAATATTTTCATTCACAAAGAATTGCTTACAACTCCAATAAAGGAAAACATGAAAAAAATATATTTAAAATGATGTGAACATATTCAAAAACGGTTTATGGTTGTCCTAGCCAAACAAGATGGACCAGTAAAAATTAGTAATGCAAGAAGATAAAAAGATAGAGCTAAGAAAAATTAACAAAAAATATTCGATTATAAATAACTAAATCTTGAGAAAAAATTCATATTATTCACCTAGAATCGTTGGAACATGAATGCTTGTAGTTGTTGCAGAAGATTAGCAAAATAATACTGTCTTACTGCATCTTGTTGTAAAAATATTATGATTTTGTCTGAACCATGATTTGAACCCTAATATGGAATGAGCACTTTGGATTTTCAGTTGAAGATGTATCCACATATCTAGTAGTGAATAATAATGAAGTTGAAAGGAGCCAGGCATCCAGTATCTGAACAAATTTGTTGTGCTCAGGTCAGATTTAGGAATCTTGATCCTGGTGAAGTGGAGGATATGTAAAGGAAGCTCTTCAAAGGTTTGGAGGTAAGAAACAGATAAAAAAGAAGACTGGGTCAGTTGACCACTTCCTAATATAACTATGCATCTCTGTAGCTAGCAAATCTTGCAAAACCATAGTACAATAAATAATCTTCAAAATGTCTTGGCTACACTAACCTCAACCACCATGTACAAACACATTCATTTAATATGATAATAATGAAGTACTATGTGTGAATTGCTTCCATATTTGATTAATTTTAAGTAGCTTATCTTTCCATTGTTGTGAAATGCTTGTATATATCCTATTAGAATTTAGAAATTTTGAAATGCTAATTTTCAAGTGATGGTAAGACATTTAACAAGAAATGTGAAAATAAATAACTCAAGGTGACATCTAAACGATGACCTAGGATCTAAGCTACCGCATGGGAATCAGGGTAGGAAAATAAGATGGATGGTTCTTCTCCTTGTTGAGTTCCAAACCCTCTATCCCGACTACTTGGCCTTTGTTGCATTCTCCAATGGCCAAAATACAATTGAAAAATCTACGAATTTGTTCTCTTTAGTCATGTTATTGCTATCAGACTGATGTACTCCTTGTTGATTGTTTTATGTATAACAAATATATATGGGATAACATAACCAATATTTTTTTCCTAAAATTCCTCAAATGGAAAAGAAAAAGGCAACAAATTTTGGATGAGTTTACCCTTTCTGAAGGGTAAACATCAAATTAGAACCAATCAAACAAGATATAGAAGGCCATTGGAGGAATGCATAAGTTCACTGGTTATGTTTATTGCTCCTAGATATCCCCTTATAAAACTATATTTTCAGAAATATCTGCAAGCCAGTATAACCAATAATCCATCTAACAGCCATAAACTTCAAGTTCATAACAAAAGTCTATTGAAAAGGTCACCTAAAAAAGATACTTAGCCCCATGTTATTTGGCTGCTCAAGGCAAGAAACGGATGTGATAATATTCAAATGGCTTTGATATCAAGACAAAATGGCCCAAACAGAATTAAGCAACCTTCTCACAGCACTTACAGTAAAACAAATACCTTTTTTTTCTTGCAAAGGGTAGTGACCAAGGTGGGCTTCGAGTCCAAGAATCTTGCGATATAATGTCAAAGTCTTTACTGATTAGGTAGTTGACACCTATAGTAAAACAAACACTATGCATGACTAAAGGGAGAGAGGAAAAAAAAAAGGTCTTAAATATCCACCATCACATATGACTGCATATAGTTAGACTTTCTCAAGTAGAAATCTTAGGTAGCCATAAAAAAATATGAACATCAAATGATCAGAGTAATGACACTGAAGTTTTCAAAGGTCCCATATTGGTAATCTTCATGCACCACCAAATATGAAAACAAGAAAGGGTTTCGTCCATTTAGATAAAATATAACCAATTCATGCACAACAAAATCCTAGTTATTTTCCTCCTTTCAAAGTCCATCAAGACATACAAATATCATGAGGACAATTAAGAAGTTGGAATTATAAGCAGCAAAGAAAAGCATGATGATAGCATGTCACAAGCTAAGTAGCAGAACTCAGATTTATCATGAATGATGTTGCACAATGACAACTAGATGTATGATGAAGCTTAAATAACTACTAATCTGTGTAAAACCAACATGGCAATATCGTGAAGCAAGACAGAGATGAATTCCAGACCTCGTTATTAAGTAGATAACTCGTCGGAACACGGAGAACCAGATGAACGACAAACAAATAACGAACACATTGCAATCCACAGAAACGGATGATCGGACACACACATTCTGAATCCATCGAGAACAACCATCGTACTCGATTCAGAGCACCCAAAAACAGAACAAGAACAATGAGATCGATCATCGGACCAACAAAGAGGAAGGAACCAAAACATCAAATCCAAAACCCACCATCAGAGCTCGTTCTTGATACCAGACCCCGGAATTCAAGAGAACCCTCATCGAGTTACGAAACGAAGATGATCGGAACAGGATAAGAACAGACTCCAATCGATACAGTCGAATGGAGTTCAGAAAATTACCGGGTAATGCGATCTGAAAGCGAGAAAACGTTCGATCTAAGAAACAAAGGATCCATCACTAAAAGAAACGAAGACGATCGAGAAAAGGAAGCTGGATTGAGCGATCGGAAGAGGGGCGTGGAAACCTAAATTATACCCGGGAAATGGCACTTCAAAGATTTCAGGTACGATGGGATCGGCCAGCCCGGTTAAGAAAGGTCTCGGATTGCCTGTTAGGATCAATCAGCATACAGGTTTTCCCCGTCACTTCGTCTTTCCCACTGCATTTTTTATCTGGGTCCCACTCATAATGGTTTGTGTATCAATATCGAAACCCTGAACCCTGTTCTGCCTTATATAGGAAATCTTCATTTTCACTTGAGTGTGTCCACCCACCTATATGTGTTCGATCAAATAAATCGTAACCCCCATAATAACCAATAATTAGCACCCCCAAAAAAATAAAAATAAAAAAGTGAAATGACCAATACACCCTTGCGGGGATGGCATTATCGTAATTCAGTGTGACATGAAACGTGGTCTATAACCATGGGCATATCTGTAAATTGAGAGGTAGCACAAGGAAATGCATTGTCATGGTAGATATATGCTTATATGAATTTTTGAGGTTCACATACACGTATACTAATATCTTCGACAGGCGTATAATATATTAAGAAAAATAACGGAAAAAATTATGGAGGAGGAAGCTTAAATCAATGGGTTTTTTGTTTCTATGTAAATCTATATTTCTAATGATGTTTTTTAAGGTCATTAGAATAAAATAATCAAAAATAATAGTTAGTAAAAATGATTTATACTTAAGGTTATAGTTATGGTCGATTGTTTGTTATATGCCAATACTTTCACTAGTATTATTAACACTGTTATAATTTCACATTTCAAATAACTTTTGAATATATATTTAAAAATATTTATATAAATGATTGTATAACTGCAATATGCCATTACTTGCGATAGCATTCATTAATTATTATAGTTAAAATACTAATAAAAATAATTATATTTATAGTTGTTGGATAATCAAAAGTTTTGATTATAATTATTTTAAGAAAATATAGTTATGAACTTTATAATAACCAAATTCTCCATCACAAACCATACCAATTCCATTATTCATGTGTCACTCTCCCTAAGCTGGCAAGTGTTGTGAAACCCCATCCAACTTTGCTGGTCCACATTCCCATTGCAAGCAATTGCGGTCACACCATTCTGTCATGAGAGCTCTATGATTCATGGATTCAAGTATATGAATTTAAATTCTTATTTGGCATATTATGCGCATATTATCGTTTTACATCATCACAATTAACATATTTATTTTCTAAGCCAGTTGATATGATCAAATAATTAATTTTATTTCATGAAGTGCATATCTATCTTCGAAATGTTCTTAGGACATTTATCATGCGAATTGGGGCCACCAGATGTTAGGATAGAGTTCTATAAAGTTCCCACCGATACATTGCACCGATGGAAGCGACGAAGATTATGGCCACCTCGTCATCGCCCACCAACCGCACGATGGCTGATCCGACGGTGCACACCGCAGGCTCCTGCGACCTCGCATGCCAACCTCCTATGCTATTCTTTGGACAAACTTAGTTCACTATAACTTTAACGTAGTCAACGGGTAATGGTGTGTGCTTGATTTGGTCAATACAAACTAACATACAATTTGTTCGCATCATTTGATGTAATAAAATTAATTTGAGTTAGTTCAATTTTTTTAGTATACTCATATTTAGAGGTAGGGATGTTATGATATTATTATGTTCCAATCTAAAATTTTAGCTTAGTAATGCAGCCATATAAGTTAGTTCATAATAAATCCTAAGAGAATATTTCACTTATGTTATATAATATTTTTGTTAGTCAATCCCACCATAAAAAACTCCTAAATTCATTATTACTTATTCGAAACTTTTGATTGATCTCATCCGACCTCGATCTTTATACACGACTTAATCATTCCATATATATCAAAATGATATTTTTGGATCACCGATTTATATTTATTTATTTATTCTTGGCATTCACTATATTATCAACCTAACTTAAATTGAAGCATAAATACTTGATAATTCAATTCACTACGTAGAATATATATAAAGCTCAATCAAACTAATTGATTATCTAAATCGATTAAAACTCAATTGAAATGATTTTTCGTCTATAATCATTTAAGACCTAATTAATAGACATCCGATCCAATTTAAATGACTCATATAGGTAATGGTACTCGAACGAACCCATTGCGTAGTCTACATTGATTCACCAATGCTTCTCCACCTAACAAAGAAAGTGACACAACAACTAAGCATTCATTGGCGATGTGAGGATGGCTTATATAATTTTCCGAAAAATAAAGACAATTAAAAGACATTAAATGGAGTTTCTGTCGAGAATATGACGCAATAAATTGGTTGGATGCGTAATCGGATCGTATCTCGAGCCCGTTTCCGACCGACATGACTTGATTGGATCCATTCGTGCTATCGGACCCGAGTTCGCGTTGACGCTTTCCCTCGAAGCCACAAGGAACTCGTCGCGAATCTTGATGTAACGAGGCTTCCGTCAATTCGCGGTGGAAATTGCCTGCACGAATATCGAGGTGGGAGGTCCTCGTCGTCACGCAACTTTGGGAGCACTTCAAGTTGGGCAACGCTGACGTGGCGAAATCTCATGCGTTCGCAGGAGGCCGCGGGAGCAAACGGAGTCGCTAAGATTGCCGCTTCGGTGTCTGAAACCGATGACATCGCGCCAGCGTTACTAAAGCTGGTAAATGCGCTTTCATTCTCTCTTCGTTGCCGACAGAAGCGAGGAGCGGAAAGGAGAAAAGAAGGGAAGAGGCGAGAGTTATTCTTCCTCCTCTGCCTCCCAAGATCCAGATGGGGTGGGGGTGGCTCGGATATCGGGATCTCCACCAGGGTGAAAAGCGGTGGAGTAAACGGCGGCAGCCGGTGAGATCTTGACGCCGGCTTGTGGATTCGAGATCCGTCCCTTGGTGGAGTTTGGCGAGCTTAATTTCTTGCATCGAATAAGTCGGTGGAAGAGGAGGCCATGGCGAGCTGGAGGTACAAGGCCGGTTTGTTTCTCATCCTGGCGGTGGTCGTCATTTGGGTCACCTCCGCCGAAGTCACGCAGGTCTAACCTAAATCCCTGCCTTTCCGTTTCTTGGCTTTGTCTGTGGATAAGGACCCCTGTTGTATCTTTCTTTTGAATTGCATTGCTATTGGTAAAGCTTTTGATGCTCGAGGATTACTGTCTCTTGTCATTTATGCTTTTTCTGTGAATTTAATATTGAAGTTCTCTTTTGGTTCTGCTCTCTAATGTCGCGAGAGAACGTTTGAAACGGTCGCTCGAGCAAACAAGTACTTTTTTAGGGAAAAGGGAAAAGCTTGGTGGGTGTTTCCGAAGGCCAATTTTAGGGGTAAATTTGTATTTTTGATCATCTTTGGACTCCTATTGATGAACGCCAGGAACCATTTGTCCAATCAGAATTGTCTCGGCGGATGACTCACCACCATTTTTTTGCATCTTAGCAATGGAAGAAGGTCTAGCCAAGTCATTGGATATTTGACCGAGGAGATTAATCACTCAGTGCCTTGATTTATGGACCAGAAGCCAAAGCATTACGGATAACTCTTGATATAATCGCTCTTGATGGGTTTATTTTAAAGAACATTATGGGATAAATGGAAGTACTATGTAACAAAATAAAAGATGTAAACGACCTCAAAAACAATATGCTCATAAAGCGCAAAGAAAATTTTTCATTAGCATTCTGGGATGAGTTTTGGAGGCAGTTGCATATCTGTATGATTGTTTGACAGAAGACACCAATGAGTTTATGGTAGTCCTAGCACATAAGACTCATAGTGTAGGAGAATTTCGAGCAAACAATTTGGAAGAAGACTGAATCGACTCTATGGGACCATAGTACTTTGGTCATGAGTATGACTGGATATTGAAATAGTAATTGAAGTCATATTTCTAATTCTTGGGATTAGGCAAGTTGAACCTACAGGATCCATTGTACCAATCGTATTCTACCAAGGGTTCAGGCACCATATACAAAGTGCACTTTGGAGGAAAGATTATCTTTGTTTCTCGGGAAAGAACTGCTAAGCACCTGTTCAAATTAAGGAGATGTATTTGGCTCTAATGACAGCATCAGATTGATGTGCCTCAATCAACTAGACACAATCTTCTTAACTGTTACATTATTACTGCTAGCATCATCTAGTTTGGCTTACTAACTCCTGAACCTACTTTCAGGTAAATGGGACACCTACTGATTCATCAACTTTGTTGTTTGATCAGATATAGATAATACACAATGTGTTTCCTTCATTTCCTTCTACTTATTTCCTTGCCGTCCTTTATCTGATTTGTTTATATTGTGTTGGAACACCATATTTGATACTATTAAGGTTTCCCATAATGAATTACTTTGTGGTCTTTTGATCATGACCTTGTTGAGTGATGAGAAACAATGATTTATTTAATTGAATGTAAACTTCATGTTAGAGAGTGAGACTTGGTACAACAGTTTGCTTCTTTATGAACTAGAAAACTAAGGTTCAAGTTTTGGAAACAATCTCTCCACTTAACTTATACCGTGTGCTAATAGTTTTGTATATTGTGAAGTTTTTGGTAGAACAAAATAAGTTTCTTCTTATATAAATTCAATAATGTTGTAAAAATATGCAGCCTGTTTTTTGTACTAATTCTTACATAATCTTTAACATTGTGATACAGGGTATATTTACAGACTACAAACAACCATTTGCTGTCACTTACTTGGGAGCCTCCCTTATGGTTGTTTACCTACCAGTAGCTTTCATCAAAGATTGGATATGTAATTTACTGAGAAAACATTCTTCTAGAAGTGGTAGAAGTACACAAATTGTCAGCAAACAATCATCTGGATCTCCTCTAAAGAATAGTGGGATTCAGAAGATGGTGGAAATGGAATCACAATCCCTTTTAACTAGAAAAGATAGCGAAGTTGACCTTTCTGCACAAGAAGAGGAACAATCATTCATTTCTGAGATCAGAGATGAAGTTGGTGCTGAAGTTCTGAAGGAAAGAAGATCATTCACTACTAAGGAGGTCATAATATATGGATTTTATCTTGCCCCTATTTGGTTCGTGACAGAGGTGAGGGTTGACTATTATTGCTGTGTATTCTGACCATGTTACATTCTTCTCCTTATGATGCATAAATTGAGGCAAAAAGTTTATCATTGCTCGTTTTAGTTTAGAGTTCTTAAGATATAACAGCCCTTGTATGTAACTATTGTAAATTTATATTTCAAAAGGTTTTGTAACACATACTGGCCCCCAAATTCTAACATCTTCATACAATTCTGATTGTTTTTCTTTTGTGTTCATTATTCTGATAGTAGTTTTAACAAAGCTCATGCTAGTTGCTACTTTATGCTTTCTAATTCTTTTGTAATGTAGGTGTAAATTTCGCAAATTGATGTCAACGAAGTACTTTCATTTTTTTCCCTTTTTTTAGATGTCATCTCTATTTAAGATGTTACACACAAAGAGCCTTGAGTCAAAGTGATAGACGAAGTCTCAGAAGTTCTTTTCTTTCGGGTGATGTTATCTATCTAAATGGCTGTATATGCATTTCTTCAGGATTTCAGTAGAAATTTATTACAATATTAGACTTTTTGGATGGCACACGCACAGATTCTTGTAAGTGGTAAAATGGAAATGCTTTTAGATAACCCTATGAAATGTCCTTCACCCCTATAAGAACTGAGGAATGTTCAAGCTAATCCTAAACAAAGTTAATTCTTCGAATGTTTTTGTTTGTATACAGCTTATACACTATTTAGGGGTGTTATGCTCAATAAAGAAAAAAGAAAACTGTGCTCTAATGTAAAGCTACATTTTTTAATTATGTAAGGGTACTAATATTTCTTTTGATGGATGGATATAGTATTTATCAAATGCAGCACTTGCAAGAACCAGTGTGGCAAGTACCACTGTGTTATCTTCAACTTCAGGGCTCTTTACTCTTTTTGTTGGTGTACTTCTGCGGCAAGACTCCTTAAACATGGCCAAAGTGGTTGCTGTTTTCGTTAGCATGGCTGGCGTTGTGATGACTACTCTTGGCAAGACTTGGGCAGCAGATGAGTCACAAATGAGCACCGCTAGGTACATTTTGTGTGTCGGTTGTTCTCTTTTGTGGTTGACTCGGGATATTCATATTTCTTTCTATGCATTTTTCAAGTTTTATTTCAGAACTTTAAACTTGATTTTAGGAAGAATTTCTTATAACTCGTCTTCCTTTCTTTATCATATATCTCATCAGTGATTGATAGCCTTTATTTCTGAAAATCAGAGTTCTACTCTTTGCAGTAATGGGAAGCGATCGCTTGCAGGGGATCTATTCGGTCTTCTTTCAGCGATGACATATGGTCTCTTTACTGGTATAGTAGGATCTGTATGTTCTTGCATTTTTGGTGTAAGCCCCAACTGGTTATGGATCACCAGACTCACACGAAATACCAAACATGAACAATGCAGTGCTTCTCAAAAAGTTTGCAGGAGAGGAAGGGGAAGGAGTTGATGTTCAAAAGCTGTTTGGATATGTTGGACTGTTTACACTTGTAGCTTTGTGGTGGCTTGGTAAAGACATTACTATGCTCTCTTACTAGATTAGAATGTCTGATATGTATAACAGGCTATAAGAATAAGAACTTATTATCAGTTATTTTGTCAAAACAATCCAACTCCTTTGGCTGCTCTAACAAATATTTTGAGTTGTAACTACAATTTTCATGCTTGTGATTTAGTGACAATTTAATTATATTCAATAGACACTATTTACTGATGATGAACAAGCAGACAGCGTTTTATGAGTCTGTCAGAAGGAGTTAACTATTATAGAGATGCTTCTCAGATCATTTGTTGTTTGCTTCTCTTGATAAAAGCTTATTGACTCAAGAATAAAATACGATGCATTTAACACAAAATTGTAAAGAAAAAAAGCCTGATAGTTCTTTGAAAGACCTGTAGCTACCCTCTGCAAAATTTGCTAATATTATGAGAATTTGCACATATTCTGTGTGATACTATGACACTTGGCATAGTTCTGACTTCTGACAATAGAACTTAACCAAGATCAACATGGGAACATTTATAGTAAATTTTAGAGGATGAAACAAAGCATAAATGTGTTATTGAGTCAACTATCTGCTCTAAGAGACTTGAGGCTGTTTTGTTCTCAATCACTCAATGCTGTTGGTAATTAATGGTGTTACAGTGTTTGGAGAGTGTATATTGTCCTGAATTGCACCTGCCCTGTTTTTGGTCACGAAGAAATGCTTTCTTTCTACCTAGATTTAAATGAGCAGCTTGCAATACCTTGCATTATGCACATTTCTGTGGGCACTTCATTCTTTCCTTTAGAACCTAGGTTCATGTTGCCATTTATGTGCCACCTTTGACATTGTTGATAAGACAGTTGATGAGTCTCCTACTTATATTACCTTATCAGTGTTTTCTATTCTGAAAAGTGTTTATTCTTAATAATGATGATTTGAGAATTTTTGTTTATCTGCTAACTTGCTGCTTAACTTTTTCGAACATATGTTGCTGTTCTGTCTTTGCAGTGTGGCCGTTGACTGCATTAGGGATCGAACCCAAGTTTACGATACCTCACTCTGCTAAAATGGAAGAAGTAGTGCTTGCTAATGGCTTTGTAGGAAGTGTACTCTCGGACTACTTCTGGTACATGTCCGACATAGTCGTAATGAAATTAGAATCATTGGACTTGTATTTGATTTAGAATATTATCTGCAACAGGGCATTGTGTGTTGTTTGGACCACACCTTTGGTAGCGACCTTAGGCATGTCGCTTACAATACCACTCGCCATGGTAGCTGATATGGTCATTCAT
Organism: Musa acuminata AAA Group; assembly: GCF_036884655.1. NCBI lineage: Eukaryota > Viridiplantae > Streptophyta > Magnoliopsida > Zingiberales > Musaceae > Musa > Musa acuminata. The sequence continues at coordinate 3,846,054 of NC_088343.1, read as the reverse complement.
GGTCGACATTATTCAGCAGTCTATATCCTTGGCTCAGCTCAGGTAATCTACCAAATGGCAGTTATTTTCTCATGATTGTCTCCGTTCTTGATAATTAAGCATGCATCTTTTATGCTTCTCTATAACTGATTTTTATGGGAAAAAGGTAATCTTGCTCTAAGCTCACAGTATTGTGGTGCACTGAAATTCCATTTAATGGGAAATCATAGGACTTACCAAGGTTCCTTGTCCAAAGAAACATGTCTAATATTACTTGCTATAGTTGGCATTTATGATTTTCAACTGAAATTCCATCCAAGGGAAGGTCAGGAATTTACTACTGTCAAAATAACAGAGCAAAGTTAATCCAATGGTTTGACAACTAATCATTTGCTACTTCAAAAGAATAAATTAAGTTCTACACACATAAGCCAAGGGAATCAATAAGAGCTAGCAACAATTTGAAAGAGACCTTTTTGGGGAAAAAAATACATCTTCTATAAAGACCATTGCAAAACCATGGATAATTGTGGACCCCTCTCTTTAATCTTATCATTTTCCTTTTTTTTTTGCCCTTCACAGTTGACGGTATGTAACAAACATCTTGTTTGATGGCCACCCATGGCTTACCTCTTTATATAAAGAAGATATAATTCATCTCTATTTCAATGTGGGAAGTTAAACGCTCTTTTGGTGGGATCATCGTTATCCAAACTAGTGCTGTATCCTTGTTTCAAATTCAGCAGTGTGAAGACATTGAAAAAACATTCTAGAACCTAGTGTCTCACTGTCTTGGGCTAACATTGACAAATAATATGGACCTTTTCTATCTCTCTTGCAACGTCCTCTTCTCATAGGATTTTGGTACGCTACAATTCTGTGTCTCACTTCACAGACCTCTATCTGCTTTTTACAGCTATTCTAGTTCAAAATCTGTCGTAAACAGGTCCTTACTGCTATGAAAAAACTAGCCGGTGCCAGCCACTTGTCCAAATGTGTTTGATCCAATTTTCAAAAATCATCTGAACTTTACCTATATGGGTCATTCATCATGACGATTCTGTGAAGCAAGATACTATTCACTGCCATCATTTCATATTGTTCCAACAATTCAACTCATAGGGTTGTCTGAAATTCTTTTATTCTTATTATTTAGTAATTTGGCCAACCTCGGTCATAAGCTAAAATTGTTCTGTTTAATTTCTCCACCTTGGGTCTTTCCACTAAGATGTGTTATTGTAACATCCTATTTAGATTTTTTATCCAAGAATTCTCCAGAGCACGTCCACTTGATTCCTATCCTTGATGGGTGCTATTGTTTTAATATCAGAGACTGAAAATTTCATGAACCAATAGACTCTATCCTACTCACATAAGTGCAACACCATAAGGAGAATAGAGAAAATAATCAAGGACTATAATGATGGTAGGCATAAAAGTTGTTGCTTTTCAGTGGCATGTCCTTGAAGGAAGCACGTTGGAAACTGTCAAATAAAAAAAATGATTTATCTGAGCTTAAATTAATAAATATGTATCCTAATATCTAAATTCAGGCTTTCACAAGCATGAAAGAATTGTCATAACTGTCACCAATTTGAAGAGATTTTACTCAGTTCATAGGGGGCATCGTATATCCTGCACAAGCCTGATAGAAAACTAGAAAGAGCCCAACAAGTCTCTTTGTTCTTTTCTCTCCCTACTCTTCATACAACCAACAAACATATGTTATTGAATATTCACCCATGGTTACTCTCCTTTTGTATATAATGGTGTGCTGATCAACTGAAGGCCTACAACTTTCTTTGACTTAGAATGGTCCATGATCCAAACAAAAAACAAGATCTTTTGCTTGTGCAATAGGAAAGCACCTGTAGGAAGCATCACCCTAAGGACGAAACTGTCATGGAAAGGATGTATGCCTTTGTACATGATGATAACATAATCATGTAACACAGTGGAATAACTTAAACCCCTTGTGCATATATTTGAACTTGGGTTTTACTCAAGACCATCATATAGATATTCAAATGATAAGCCAATTTATTCCCAAGAGAACCTTGAGCTGGAGGACAGGGTTTTGATTCTGAGTGGAGCCTTTAATGCAAGTGATGATGGGTTTCACCACTCTCATGTAACACAGTAGAATAATGCGAATCCATTGTGCATATATTTATTTGAACCTAGCATTTACCCATGCCAGTGCACATAAATATTTCAATGATGAACCAGTTTATTCTCAAGGCATACCTGAGCTGGAGAACAGGGTTTCGACTCTCTGAGTGGAGCCTTTAGTGCAAGTGATTATGGGTTTACCACTCTCAAGAAAACCCTAAGCCTTTCTATGCACAGGAGCACAACCAAGACCCCTATATAGAATTGTGGGTATTTATTCCATCGAAAATTACCCTAGTTTGGCATGTTCAACTTGGATGGGCAGCCACAAATCTTGATGATATCTAATAGAACTCCATAGCTTTTGACATTGTATTTACCAAATATATGAGACTTGGGAACCAAGTATACCATTTTATTAGTACCTTATTGGTGTATTCCATGCATGGCCATACTATGATTCCTAATGAGAAAAAAAAAAGCTATATCCATGTTGTATTTCAAAAGTAAGCTTACGTTAAGGATGTACAAATTTCATCTTCAAGCAAATGCGGTCTTAACCTGATTTTCTTTTTGGTCCTATTATACTTGCAGGTATTTGCTGGGTTTGTAATAGCTACTTTATCAGATCGATTATCCCGATTTTTGGGTTTCTAGCATCATCAAACGTATCGCAACACCATGATTCTTTACTCGAGAACTGTTTATGTTCGTATTGGAAATTGAAGTGATCCCAGACTACCCTCACAAATATGTCGAGCATCACACAAGAATATCTAACTATTGTATGATTGAATTTGTTGGTATAGGTAGGATTAATTGCTGCCATTTCTTTATATTCACATCTATCGTTAACTATTTTGCCAAGTGTATATAGATTTTCAGCTACCATCTTCATCCTGCAATTATTCGTAAGTGTTGTGTTCGCAACAACAGTCGGTAAATGACTGATTCGACTCTCAGAAATTTTAAATTACCAGCGTGTGTCACATTTACATGTCATGTTGCTCTTCCAGCAGGTTTTCTATTGCTTTAATGCTATTTATTTGCTTTAATGTATATAAATCTGATTTATTGTATGAAGCAATAGACTTAACTTTGTTTTGCCTACAAGTTGGTGAATCATTAGCCATGCTTTCGATCGATGGTAGAGTCCAAAGGTACCCAATTTCTTAATTGTTGAGCTGCTTTGTATGAAGCTATTGGCTTGCAACTAATGGCTGCCTTTCTTGAGTGAATACTTACAGTTGGTGGATTAAGCAGGTTGGATGAGCATGAATGCGAAGAGAAACTCACTATATCTGCATTTTCGAGAAATTGTCGTATAATTTAAGCTAGTAAATATCTAACTATGCAAGAGAAACAAAAGTGCACAAAGATGTAGATAGAATAAGCAACACCAAGCCAGGGCTCACTTGATGCATGTTCTTACCAGTCTATGCTCGATCCATTTGACTACGTACAATGTTGGATGGTATTCTGATCTGAGTTGAGAATCGTGCTTCCTTTGTGATTGATGATCTTGAGCACCTGAAGGTGATGGCTGAGCGATGTGCAGTGTCGCACGTGGGAGCCTTCGACGTACAGGACTCTCCCCACTCGTGCTCACTCTCTAGATGGATAAAGGAGATATGTATCAACACCGCAAGAAGGACAGAATCAAACCAAACCTGGGTAAGCCATTAATTCAGGATACCTCCAAGAGAGTACAATGTGGGGCCTAATCTGTCAGTAATGGATCAGCTTCACCGAATGCAATTCGACACAAGCCTAATAATGGTGTCACTTACGGTGTATTCAATATTTTTAATAAATATTATTAATATTATTTAAAAATAATAATAATATAAATTAGTTAAATAAAAATATTATAATAATTAAAATAAATAAAAATTAAAAATTAAAAATTAAAAAAATATTTAATATATCATTGATATATTTCGAAACATTTCAAACGTTATCCATATGCTTTATTTGTTGTGAACTAAATATATTTTTAATAAAATAAATTTATAATTATGTATCTATTCTACGTTGCATTTGATATCAAATTTTTTTGAAAAAAATTTAAAAAATATTTTAAAATTTAAAAGTATTGTTTGAAAAAAAAACTTAAAAAAAGATAAATCACGGAGGCTACTAAGCCCTTGACACTCGCTCCGCCTTCGCCACAGTCGTCGGATCACCGACAATGGGAGCGGCGGCGATATTGTCGGGCCTCCTTACTGAGATCCTGATCCCGGCGGCAGCCGTCGTCGGGATCGCCTTCGCGTTGGTGCAATGGCTGCTGGTCTCCAAGGTGAAGCTTTCTCCGGAGGACTCGGCCAACAGCAAGGATGGGGTCTCCGACTACCTCATCGAGGAGGAGGAAGGGCTCAATGACCACAACGTCGTCGTGAAGTGCGCCGAGATCCAGAGCGCCATCTCTGAAGGTGATAGATATAGTGTTTGTGCGTTCTTTTTAGTTATTTGGTTTTAGTTTTGCGGACACTCGAAGGGTTTTAAAGATCTTTGTCTCAGTTCTTGGGGGGAAGAAGAAGATCTTTTGTGGCTTTACGATTTTGTTTTAGCTTAAGTGGTATTTCTATGAATAATGGAGCTAATGGAAATGGTAGGTCATGATTTCTTTTAATTGATGTTTTCCTTGATTTGACGTTTTTTTTTTTTTTCTCTTTTGGCTAATATTTTTTGTAGTCATTATATTTTGGTTGGATAAAAAAGAATTTTTGAGAACACATATTGATTCGTGCTTTTCTAGTGCCCTAACGTTTTCTTCTTCTTGATTTTTCTGAAAGATAGGTTAAATTCTGAAGTTAAAAACCTTTTTTTTACTCGTATTCGTGGATATTTGTTGCTGTAGGTTGAAGTAATTTGGGGAGTAACTTCAATTTTGTTTTCTCCTAGAAATGTGTTATCATACTTATAAATGTGCGGTTAATCAATCTTGGATAATCTTTCTTTGTTGGTCCTCTTAATGTTTTTTTGTCTTCTGGAATGATTATTTTGAGCTGTTTTAGAATTGTGACAATGGTTTTAGTTTATTTGCTTCTTGCTTGTTACGCTAAGGCTATGCAAGATTAAGATGTGAAGATTCAGTTGTTTGTTTCGTCGAATCTTATATAACCTAAACCATCAAGAAGTGGTCTTTAAGTAATATGATATTTATTGAACGAAAGCATTGGAGGAAATAAAAAAAAGAATATGTCAGATGAAATTTCATGATCTTAAATTTAGATCTGGTCGTATTTTAGTGTCATTTAGATTTGGTGCTATTTTAGTGTTCTGTACCTACAGCAGCTCTAAACTTCATGATCATAAATTGACATTACAACAGAGGACAACCACAAACTTATCATGGAATTTAATCCGATTTTCTCCTGGAAAGAGACTTCCTTTTCCCCTTTTTCTCCAAGTGACTAAACTTATCTGATTTAAGTGTCACTTATTTCTTCAGATATTGCATGCAAGTCGTCTTTATCGTTGAATGTGTTGCTTCCATCTGTGGGTCTATTCCTGACAATCTCATATTAATATTACAAAGGAAATTGCTTAGTTATAGAATTGTAATATGGCATATTGGATCAAATTTGTCTGATCAAAAGGTCTGATTGTATTCTTTTTGTGCAATATGTAATTATTAGTATCACTTAGTAAGGAAAACCCTTAGTTATCACTCATATAGTGACAAATTTTCTGACTCCAGTTGAGTTGTCGATTATTTCTTTATGCATCTGAATGTTAACCTCAACTCGACATATTTCCTGAGTAGGATACTATGCTCCTAAGATTTTCCAAATTATTACTTCTTGCCTGTTGATTCCTTTTCTCCTTTCCCATATTGTTCTCTTTAACAAATAGCAAATATATTACTTGAGTGCTGATTGGCGATCTATATGATGGTAATCTGACATCAAGCTTTGCTATGCATGTGAGCAGGAGCAACTTCATTCCTTTTCACCGAATACCAATATGTTGGAATCTTCATGGTTGCTTTTGCAGTCCTGATTTTCCTATTTCTTGGTTCTGTGGAAGGCTTTAGCACAAAAGCTCAACCATGTACCTATAGCAAGGATAAGTATTGCAAACCAGCACTTGCAAACGCTGGCTTCAGTACAATCTCCTTCTTGCTTGGTGCAACAACGTCCCTGGTTTCTGGTTTTCTTGGGATGAAAATTGCAACCTATGCTAATGCAAGAACAACTCTAGAAGCTAGGAAGGGTGTTGGAAAAGCTTTCATCACCGCTTTCCGGTCTGGTGCAGTCATGGGCTTCTTGCTTGCTGCAAATGGCTTGTTGGTCCTCTATATTGCCATCAACTTATTCAAATTGTACTATGGTGATGACTGGGAAGGCCTTTTTGAGTCAATTACTGGTTATGGTCTTGGTGGGTCTTCCATGGCTCTTTTCGGTAGAGTAGGGGGTGGTATCTACACAAAAGCTGCTGATGTTGGTGCTGATCTTGTTGGTAAGGTTGAAAGGAACATTCCTGAAGATGACCCTAGAAACCCAGCCGTAAGTTCTTCTGGTTCTATATGTCATGTTTCTTTCCCATGTTTTCTTCCTTATGTTTTATCTACCGAAAGTTCCAGATAAATTTATCCAGTTCATACTAGCATTCTAGTCGGTGATTTCTTTTCTTTTATTCGTATTTTTAATTTTGTATGTATAATACAGGTGATTGCTGACAATGTTGGAGACAATGTTGGAGATATTGCTGGGATGGGATCTGATCTTTTTGGTTCTTATGCTGAATCATCATGTGCTGCACTTGTTGTTGCCTCCATTTCTTCATTTGGAGTCAACCATGATTTCACTGCCATGTGCTACCCTTTGCTTATTAGCTCCATGGGAATCATAGTTTGTTTGATAACTACTCTCTTTGCAACCGATTTTTTTGAGATAAAGGCTGTAAAAGAAATCGAACCTGCTTTAAAATGGCAGCTCATAATCTCTACTGCACTTATGACTGTTGGTATTGCAATCATCAGTTGGATAGCTCTCCCGTCAACTTTTACAATTTTCAGTTTTGGTGACCAGAAGCAGGTAAAAAATTGGTAAGTACTATACTCCTTTTGTTTCTTAAAATGGTAAGTTTTAAATAGAAACTAATTGTTAGAGATGGACAGGGAATTGTTCTTCTGTGTTGCAATTGGATTATGGGCTGGCCTGGTCATTGGATTTGTCACCGAATACTATACGAGTAATGCATATAGGTAAAAAAAATTGGTTCTTCTATTCTTCCAAACATGGGCTACCATGATTTTGTAATTCATTGATAGTGCTGTATGTTAACTGCTCATTTTACAGTCCTGTCCAAGATGTTGCTGATTCCTGCCGAACTGGAGCTGCCACTAATGTCATTTTTGGGCTGGCTTTAGGATACAAGTCTGTCATTATCCCCATTTTTGCCATTGCCATCAGCATATTTGTTAGCTTTAGTCTTGCTGCCATGTATGGTATTGCTGTTGCTGCTTTAGGCATGCTGAGCACTATAGCAACTGGCCTGGCCATCGACGCCTATGGACCAATCAGTGACAATGCTGGAGGCATCGCTGAGATGGCTGGAATGAGCCATAGAATTCGGGAGAGAACAGATGCACTCGATGCTGCAGGCAACACCACTGCAGCCATAGGAAAGGTATGTGCAAAATGTTTTCTGCAATCTATTAACAATAATGGGTCTGCTCGAAGGTTCGCAAGGAAACTTGCTCTGAGCTTGGCAAGTAAGTTGATCATGCCTTCTTGCCTTTGGCAGCTATTTTGCATTTTAGATAGGTGGATGCAGATTCTTTCACTACTTCATTTGATTAAAAAAATTGTTTGCAACTGCACTTGCAGAAAACCGTGTCATAGAACTGTTACTGTAATAGTGACTTCTAAGTTTGTGAAGCTGCTCTCCACAATCAGATTTCTAGTATTCATTTATCAGTTTTTTTTTTCTTCTTTTACATACAAGCTACTTGGGGAAATATTTTGAAAAAAGGCTATTTCTATAACCTCTTAGAGAAAGAAGGCTATTTGAGGAAAACATTTCTCTTTGAAAGCAGTCATCATATTTCTGACCAAAATTTGTGCTTATACTACGTTCTCGATTGCATCAATTAATTGCCTATGACAAAATTTTGTATTACACCTCCGAGTGTTTTGACTGTACAATTTGTGTCAACTTCATTACCAGCTATGAATATTGCACTAAGATCGTCACAAGGTTCTTTACATTTGAACTTATCTTGAGGTCCTAGGTTCCGAAAATGGTTCTTATTTTAATTGCCTTTCCCCAGGGCTTTGCTATTGGTTCTGCTGCCTTGGTGTCCCTTGCACTCTTTGGTGCCTTTGTGAGTCGGGCGGCCATCTCCACCGTTGATGTTCTGACTCCAAAGGTGTTCATCGGGTTAATTGTTGGTGCCATGCTTCCTTACTGGTTCTCGGCCATGACCATGAAGAGTGTCGGCAGTGCTGCTCTGAAGATGGTAGAGGAGGTCCGCAGGCAGTTCAACACTATACCGGGGCTTATGGATGGTAGCACTAGACCTGATTATGCGACCTGTGTAAAGATCTCCACAGATGCCTCAATCAAGGAAATGATTCCTCCTGGTGCTCTGGTGATGCTTACACCACTTATTGTTGGAACCTTCTTTGGTGTGGAAACCCTATCTGGGGTTCTTGCTGGGTCACTCGTTTCTGGGGTGCAGGTATGCAGAAATAATCTAACGATTAGTCGGCATTTGTTGTGTTAGTAATGCTGGTTTGTTATGCCACAGATTGCTATCTCTGCATCTAACACTGGTGGTGCATGGGACAATGCAAAGAAGTATATCGAGGTAACACTACCTTTTCTACTCATGTTCTTTTACATATTAGCCTAAACGTTTCCCTTTGATTGCACTTTGAGCTTTGACCCAGTAATTATTACAATAAAAAAGGTAGTTGCTCTAATGAGACTAGATGTGGTTATTTTGAATGTGTTTATTTTCCTGCCGGAGTATGTCTTAATTGCTCATATCTTTCACATCAGAGTCTCTAATTAATTGAGGCAACAATGTGATTTGCTATTCTCATTTGATGTTAGGCTGGGGCATCAGATCATGCAAGGAGTCTTGGCCCTAAAGGATCTGATCCCCACAAGGCTGCTGTTATTGGTGACACCATTGGGGACCCTCTCAAGGATACATCTGGGCCATCACTTAACATTCTCATCAAGCTAATGGCAGTGGAGTCTCTTGTGTTTGCACCATTCTTTGCTACTCATGGTGGTCTCCTGTTCAAGATCTTCTAACATGGAGGAGAATGGGAAAACTTGATGATGCTTGTACTTTAAGAGTACTTAGATCTTAATCCACCTCAATGTTTGATTAGTAATTGCACCCGTTATTTGTCATTTTTATCTTTTGCTGTCAGAGTTATGTTTATCATCATTGGTTGATCCTGTATCACTAGATTAGGTCAGTGGTCACTGTAAAAATTCCATGTTGGCAAGGGAACAAACAAAATTTCCTTATGGATGATGATGGTAATCATGATGATCATTGTGGTCTAGTGGACAGTAAACATTCTTGAGAGAATGAGATCAAACATGTGTTTGGTGCCTCTCTTGCATGACTTACAGAATTGTGTATTGAATCTACATTTGGGTACTGTTATTGGGAAAAAAAGTTAGCCTAGAGATGAATCTGTTTGTAGAATTCACCTAAAACTTGCAAAGCCAGTGCTTGCTCCATGTCGCATTTGGAGTGTTCTTGTCTGACCGATTCACAGGGTAATGAGATGAGTTATTTCATCCTGAATGCTGTGGAAAAATGGAAAGTGGACAGAAGGAAGAAGATGTTGAATGATGCAATGAAAAAGAACCCAATTGCCAAAAAGGGGGAAAACAAAGGTCAGAGGCATCACACCTGAATCTTTTCTCATCTCAGTAGGGATGGCAATCAAAATTTGCCTTCACCAATTAACCTCATCTGCAAATGTAAAATTAATCATGGAAAACAAAAGAAAAGAGACAAAATTCAAGCCATGAGTGAGGGAGATTCATAACTTTTTGAGCATAAACTGGTAAGAGCCACTAATCTGTAAGGATCTACTAGGAAAAAAGAATCAGCAAGAACTCCAATGTAAAAGTGGCAGAATATTCTTCTGAATCAGGTTAACTAGGTTAATTAGCATAGCCAGAACAAATTCCAAGTACATTGTGATTGCTACAAGGCTTACCTTTGTTAACAAACAACACCACTGATAAGACACTGCTACTGTAATTACATTACTAAAGGAAACAATACCAGCTACATTAACACATCAAGCAACTAAGAAGGAACTCTTTCTTATTCAACCCTTGTTAGGTTTGTTGTCACTGTAGGGACACACCTTCAAAATAATTGGATCAACACCAAAAACAATAAAGTGAAGTGAAAAACAATGCTGGTGAGTACTGTCTAAAATACTTGAGAAGTTGAAAAGTATGCTCTCATGCACCATGTTAAACAAAAAAAAGCAAGTACAAAGCACACAACCAATGTTGATTGGCTTAATTAGATCGACCGATGACCTTCTGTGAGCAAACATGTAAAGGAACATTAGTATTATGGCCAACAGCTTGTTCGTCAATCATTACAGAGATATATTGGTGCATAAATCTTTTGCTTCCTGCTTCATTCAACTTTGCTGCGGATGAAACCTTAAGCAGTCCATGGAATCATTAATAGTTTGATTTCAGAAACTAATTTGAGGCAAAGATACCGAACTTGCATAATGTACAAAAGAAAAGGATTTAGAAACAGTAAACCGTTAGCATACCTACACGGACCACAGTAACATCAGACATCTTAATCAACTTTTCATTATTAAGATATGTAGCAAGGAAAAATAAAGCCCAATGCCATGGTTAAAAACTGGCTCGTATTGGTTTTGTCATTGTCTTGAGCCACTTGCACAAGATCTTAATAACATTTGGCAACAAAAAAAATTTCGGCAACAAGACATTCACTGCTCCACATGTACAAATCTCCAATAATTTTCTGCAACAATGACCATTAAAGAACTTCTTCCATAGTTATTCAAGTGCTCATTCACCTCAGTGAGACCCTGCATCTCCATTCTCCACAACGTGAAGAGGACCACAAACCTTCTACGAAACAGAATTCTACACAACAAATCTATGCCTGCAAGCAGACATGATTTTCTGAAAATGTTTTACTAGATTGTCAGGAGGAGTTGTAATTCTATGTCTCGGTACCACAAACGAATCTGAAATACCAAAATTTGTACTACATTTCCTTTTAGACGGGTTTTCTCTCATGCATTATGGGGACAACATGTGGGCAACTTGGCCAGCGAAATTTTGTCGGTGTTAAGGACACGTGAAAGAATGATACGTTACTGCAAGGAGGATCCGACTATAATGCAGTAAGAATATCTGCAAAAGATAAAAGATTCACTACAAGGATTAGATCCGAAAAGAATAAAGGTAATTGAGACAGTAAATACTTCTACAGTTTTGCAAAGTTATGTCTTAGAATCAAATGATGCTATAAAAGATAATGCTATCCATTCATGTATTTCACAGTTATGTTTGATGGTCTAAGGTAAGGTTATTAACTTGCTATTTAGTCAATAAAGAAAGAGTAACAAAGGCAGTTCGAAATTGTGATATCGAATATATTACTTAGTGAATCATATATTTTAATACAACAAAGAAATCTAGCATCCTTTGCATGTTGAACAATCAGAATGTTTTAAGTACTGGTAGCCAATGCAGCATATCAGACATAGTAATTATGATTATCAGGAGGAGTTATAATTCTAACTGGAAAACTTTTCATCTTTCACCCATATATTCAATTCTACAAAAGCCATTTCATTAATTGAGATCATATACATACTCATCATAAGAAGGGCAATCATCATCTACTGAAACTCAGATCCATCACTCTCAATCTTGGCAGCTTCTAAAGAACATTTACGGATCTTTTACTTGTAGTTTGATCTTCTCAGAGTGACCCAAACATGGTATATCTTAGATACCAAATGGCTGATTTAAATTATCACGCATATCATGCCCTGAGAGGTTGCAAGCAGTGTCTGCCATACCGAAGCATACCGCCCGTACCGGGTGGTACGTACCGGTCCGATAGGTACTCGGTACGCGGACCGCCCGGTACCGCTACAGTACCACAGTACTGTACTGTAGCACTGTACAGTATACAAAAATAATATAAAATTATCGGTACACCAGGGTCTACCGCTCGGTACGCCCTGGTGTACCGCCCGGTACACCGATACCGTACCGTACCGAGCCCAGGTCGAAACTCCGGTACGATACGGTATGGCGGACCTTGGTTGCAAGTCCATGAAAGTTCATTGTCTTGTGTCCATAAGCATCTCGAGAGACACTCGGTTCACGTCTTTGCCACCAGGAAAACAAAATAAACAAGATTTTTGTAAATTTACTTTTAGCTACCGCCAATGTGGGGTTCAAGAGATCTAAAATTGCAGGAGAGGAGGCATAAATTTGCTTTAAATGGACCATAATTAAGTAGCTTAGAAACCATTGAAGTGAAAGTGGCATGATTAAATACACTTACGCACATAGTCATAACTCATAAGGACTACCTTCAAAGACTCGAACAGAGCAGTACTTTCATTTAAAATGCTGCAAACTTCATAACCTTCAATGCCGCATGGAAAAAGAATGACACAAAAGAGAAATATCTGTTTTCTTCTTTGGAGTGCCGTTGACAACTAAGAAACTACTAATTTAAAGAAAAAGTTCAAAAAACTACATGTAACAGATCAAAGACACGAAAAATATAGACAATATCATCTCAACAGTTCACCTTTTACTTGTTTCAAGTTGGCTGACTATTGTAATTGCTCAATGATTCTATTCATGATAAGAAGCACAAAAGAGAAATGGTGCTAACATATATGGGCCTCTGTTATAAAGCAATCTATCATGTTCCCAAACAATAAACTCAAAGCTTTAAGTACGCTTCTTCAACAAAATGCTATAATCCATGGATAGGTGAAGATCATATGGAGATAAGGGTTAGCAAAGGAAAAGGATACTGCCGACTCAGAGAAACAATAAACTCACTGTCGACTTGGAAAAAACTATGAAACTCATGACCTCTAGATTTGGTTAAAACTATATCATGATGTAAAAACCTTAAGTGATGGTTAAGCATTATCATCATCTATTGTGTGATCCACATTTGTGTTATTATGTCAATTTTTGAAGTAGCAAAGTGACATGTATAAGAAAACAACAGTTGAAATGCATTAACAAAGCAGCACACTCTACTAAAACACTCAGCAAAATATTTCCTTGGTGTTCTGCTCAATAGATATTTTGTTCAGAGATTAATAAACGATAACAATTTGATATTTTGAATTAACACAATTCTTCACTATTGCTGTTTCTTCTTGCACTAAGAAAACCTACATAAACTTTGATATGGCACGATCTCTCTTTGTGATACAAAACCTCTGTTGAGTAGATTTATCCATCATCATTAACTTATTTAAGAAAGAGCAAGCTTGCATAAACTTATGCAACTTATCTGAGAAAAGATGATCTCAAATAGATTTATGCAAGCATTATTAAACATATTAAGAAAGGGATAGATCTTGTTTGATAAGCACATCACCTAAGTTTCCAGTTACGTGCATAGAGGTAATGCTATACAGTTAAGTTGGGATAACTCACATACAAAAATGCCATATGGCAGCATCAATCAAGGTCCGCCATATCGTACCATACCGGAGTTTCGACCCGGGCTCGGTACGGTACGGTACCGGTGTACCGCTGTAGCAGTGCTATAGTATAATACTGTAGCATTGTATCAGTACTACAGTGTAGTACTGTAGCACTATAGCGGTACCGGACGGTCCACGGACCGGTACGTACCGCCCGATACGGGTGGTATGCTTCGGTACGACAGACACTGCCATCAATAATGCCATACAGTTGACCTGAAGCCAATTCTTCCTCTTTTTCTTTAATGCATGTAAAATAATCACTTTCTTTCTCTCTCACTTGTGCAGTTGAATTCAAGTCGATGCACCTATTGATCCAGACCTAATCCCAAAATGCATCATGTCAAGCAATTACAAGAACTTGAATTAGGCACCGTTTGACATCTTGAAAAAAAGAATCAAGATAAACTATTATGGTAAGCAGTTTACTCAAAACCAGCCCTCATTTGATAGGGTTGTGTTCCTAGTGATAAAAAGTATGAGGCCCGAAATGAGACATACAAAGCTAGTATGACTGCAGCATGGAATTCATAAGTCACATGTTCAATGTTATTCAACCTAGGCGCAATCCTTCGGTACTCGGGCTTACTGAAAAGCTCTAAACCATAAGCTCGTATCTTAGACAGTGATCAAATGTCAGTACATTCAATAAATATATGAACTTGTACTCCAGCATCTTAAGTGGATAACACACAAGTTAGTAGCAACCTGTGACAACAAAAAGCAGAAAAATCCAGTAACATATCCTCCCTAGATTTTAGAGGATACAGTAGCCAGATCAAACTACAAAGGTAACAATAAGACTATGGGATTGTCTACCTAGATATCTATTCAAAATACTCCAGAAAAGAGACACAGCAAAAACTTATCATCCAACATAACAACACAACTAAAACAAGAACGAAACCGACAAAAAACATACTCCAAGCTTTCTTACTATTGCACGACAATATTCAAAATAATCCAGCAAAAGGCACAGAAAAAAATTATTATCCAACAATAACAACGCAACTAAAACAACAATGAAATGGACAAAAAACATACTCCAAGCTTTCTTACTATTGCACAACAATCTTCAAAATTATCCAGCAAAAGACACAGCAAAACCTTATTATCCAACAATAACAACACAACTAAAATCAGAACGAAACCAACAAAAAGAGTACTCCAAGCTTTCTTACTTTCGAACAGCAATATTATCTAATACTTTATATTGTACACTATAAAAAATCTAAATTTCAGCAAACTTGTTGAAAAAGAATGAAAATCATCAGTCTTCCTTTCATAAATAGCGATATCACATTCAGAAATAGGGAGTACCCTTTCCCTGATCCATTGGCACTTGCCAACTACGTGATTGTTATCTTCATAAACCAGCCTACCGAATGCATCTCCGCATAGGACTGGAAATCCTGTGGGAGGAAAAGAAAAGGATAACATTGAATGATAACTAAGTAACCGGAAAAAGAAAACTACTTGCATACATAGTGACAAGAAAAGAAAAAGGACATTCTTCAATTATCCTTGGCGACAGGCGCACTACTGCCGTTAGGGCTCTCGAAGAGCTGCTTGCGCAGGATGTCATGCAGGCGGCCGAAGAGCTCCTTCTTGAGGGAATCGAAGGCGAGCTCGAGGCGTTCAAGCAACTCGGTAGAGTTCTTGTTGTACATGAAGAGGCCGTTGTAAAGGTCGAAACTGTCGCTACAGGTGTTCTCTACGAGTTTGAGCAGGGTCTCGTAGCCCTTGGTGTTGATGGGAGTGGACTTAAGGTCGAGCTTGGCGAGGATGCGGCCGACGGTGTGGGTCAGGAACTGGATCTCGGCGGCGTTCTCGTCGTGCTCAGCGCAGGACATTTCGACCATGCGGCAGCCCTCCCGAGCGAAGATGTCGAGGAAGCGGCGGCATCGGTCGACGCGGTCCTCTGAGTCACCGATGCGAACCTTGTCGTAGACGAAGGGGAGACCTGCCCATCCGTGTTTGCCGCTCTCAGGGCCGAACATGGGGTGGGTGCAGAGGATGTCGAAGTCCGGTGGCAGGATGTGGAGGAGGAGGTTCTTGGGGAACTCCTTGACGGAGAGCACGTCGACGAAGAGGGTGCTGCGCCGGAGGCGCTGAAAGGGGAGGGAGCGGAGGACGGCCTCGGCGGAGAGGATGGAGGTGCATAGGAGCACCACATCCGGGTGCTGCTCGCACAGATCGTGAGGGTCGCGGAAGAAGGCGGCGCCGAGGGATCCAGCGACGGCGGAGTGATCGGAGCGGGAGTAGGCGAGGATGGCGTGGCCCTGCGCAGCGAACGTGCGGGCCAGGAACTGCCCGAAGTTGCCGAAGCCGACGATCGCGATCTTGAGGCACGCGCGCTGCTCCAACTCCTCTGACGCCCGCGACTCGTAGTCGAACGCTTGGGCTGCGTCCAGAGCCCGCACCGTTCCGCCGCCCCAAGGGCGTCGCTGACGGTGGCATCGCCCCGAGGGGACGCGGAAGACGCGGGAGAGGAGCGTGGCCCTCGGCCGGAATGACGGCAGGTTCAGGAGCCGCGGCGGCGGCGGAAGAGGATGGGGGAGCGAGGCGAACTGCGAATGCGAAGGGATCATTTTGACGAGCGGTCCGACGACGCGGCGAGGGCAGAAGGGCGATCGAGACGGCGATAAGTTGTATGCTTTATGTTAGCAAAGCGTAATGAAACTTTACATATCTGCCCTTTTAAATATTAGTAATATTATGTTTGCCCTCCAATTTTATATATCCCTTTAAATATTAAAATTCTTTTGTGTACATCAATAATTAACACTACTCATAATTATCATCATTTTTTTAAAATAAATCTTAAAATACAACACCAATAATTTGATAAGATATCAATATCAATAATCTTAAATGAACTCATAATCCAATGCAAATCGACTTATAGAAAAATAAGATTTAAAATATGTTTCATTATTGATTTTAAATAATAAATAAATTAGGAGATTTTCATGTGAATTGACTTATAGTCTTTTGAAAAGCTCCCACCCTAAGCCTAATAAAAAATATATATACTTAATAAATTAGATTGAATCACCCTATGCATTGGTTCAACACCATCTACTCTAAGATCAATCTACCAAAAAAAAAAGTTATTATTATATGGAGCATTACAAGAATTATGAAAAAAGTGAGACGTTTATATGAAAAATAAGATTTTTTTATAAATTAATACTTAAAAAATAAACATAACTTTTATATTTTTATATAACATATATATCATTTCAAACATTAAATTTATTTTTTATCATTATTATTTATATGTAATATATATATTATTATATATGTAATCAATAATTATATTTAGTCTCATAATGATTGAGAAGTGTGAAGTAAGAATTTAGTTCCATATATTTTAGTTAATTTTAAAAGAATAAAATCGTATTGAACCAATGATAATATCTTTTTATGTCTTGAGATGATGTGATGATTGATTTAACCATGCTGTACATAGAATCTGATTAAGCCAATCATCATCGTATGTTCTCGGATGCTACACTCTAAACTCTAAGTCTGAAGTAACATGTGCGTTGACTTGGACTTTGAGTTGTTTTCGTTTCTCCAACCAAAGTCAACATGCATGTTGGACTTGGACAGCTAAAATATGAATTAACGACTCATATGTTAGACAACACATATGTCGTAGCTGGTGAGTCAGAACGGTTAGATCCACGGGCCAATGTCGGGAGTTTTCTGTAGGGTGATTCGGATGATGAGATACCCAAGCTCTCGGGAAGGAGTGCTGGTTGACGTTGGTCGAGATCAGGACTGATTAGCGACTCCTTAGTGCTAAGCTGATTGTGTTCCTGTGCCGAGTCCCTCGCTATCGATGAGTGATCGCTCTCTTGCAAAAATGGCCTATGTCAGGTGGTACCCGATCATAACCCCTCCGACGAGCAAGTTAGTAACGAGAGGGATTGCTTTTTTTCCTTTTTTTTTCTTGTTTCCTCATGGCCGGAGGCCAGTTAGGAGTTTTATACTGTGGCACGAGGGTTAATGGTGCGTCGATTCGACGTTGTTGCTGTTGACCCCCGAGAGATGGGACGACCATTCTGACCGGCCGTCGTTCCGGGACGCATAGAGCGACGTCAGACGGTACCACCTCGAGCTCCCAAGACGGGATGTGTGGCATATCTTCTTAGTACGAGCTCCCGGGACGGGACGGAATGGGTGGCATAGGGCTCCGATTTGACGTGCGGTGTCAGCGATGACGTGTCGACCAAAATATACCGTATCACATAAATGTACATATAATTCTAAAATTGCTTTTAAAGAGTTCCAGCCAACAACTAATTAAAAATAGCTAATGAAGATATTAACTTACATATGTCTGTAGTTCTAAATTTGCTTTTAAAGATACCAAAAACAGCTAATGAAGATTAATTAACGTACATATGTATAGGTATGAAACGATCGACTTTGGAAGTATATATACGTATAATTTTGTCAAATAAATGTAAGTAGAATTTAGCACATCACACATCGAAAAATTATAATTGCAGATAAAAGACAAACAAAAAAAAGGTACATGCGAACGACATTTCGACATGATATGACGCACCCAATTTAATCGCATATAAATGCATGTGCGTGGTGGCATTCAGACACCCTTGAGAATACGTGACAATAGTTATGACGTGGAAGGTGTGTTTCGCGTGGGTCCCACTATTACCTCGTGATGTATCTTTAAAATATGGAATTTTCTTTTGCGTACTTTTATTAAGGTGACAGCCTTTTTACGTCCTCATTCATCTCCGTCAAAAGAAAGAGGATCAGCGGGGTCGGTCCCACACACTGTCTTTGGGTGTTGTCGTGGGTCAGTGACTCACGTGATCTCTCTCCCTTGCCGGCGCTCGTTATTAACCATCAAATTTACTTTTGTGTCCCTACAAAATCAATAATTTTACATTCTTATCCCTTCATTTTGCTGCATTACATCCCTCCAAATGTAAAACCTGTATAAAATTATTATGATGGTAAAGATATTATGTATTTACATATTTTAGTTCCAAATAGAATTCCTGAATCTACGTAATATTTTACAGTATCCATATATGCTATTCGAAATGAGTGTATATATATATATATATATATATTATATGTTAAGAATTAATTGGTGGGCCCACGTCGTTTTCATTTTTAATTTTCCTTTATTCTGGGTTTATTCGGGTGGGTCCCAAAACGGCAGTTTCGGTGTGAGGGTGCGTGTCGGATAAGGAACGTCGACACGTGGACCCGCTTAACCCGTTTCCATTGTGGATCCGCTGTGACGATCCACACACAGAACCCCACATGAACCACACAGGAACGAATTCGTTATTCTACCCGCGTTGGAAAATACTTATATAAGCTGTCGTTTTAAGTAAAGAAAATAACGAAAAATGAGAGAAATAATTTTGTGCCGAAAACCTTTCTCGTCAGGTTGGGGTTGTCGGATATCTACAAAACAGGAAGTAGAAAGTGGGTCCCCGGCACAATAGAGACGCCACTAAGATGTCGCCACGTTGTGTTTCGTGGTATTTCCTGTTGTGTCGGAATAGCTGATCGGTCCGACCGCCGCGGCTTATCCTGCTCCTCTGAAGCGCCGAGCTCGGGCAGCCGAGACCGGCACGCGTTCATCATCTGTTGGCTCGTACTGTGGGCCCCGCCGTCATCCCACTCTCCCCCGCCCTTTCTCGCTCCTTGGGGCTCTTATTTCTCCTCCCACCCTCCTTTCGTGCCGCTTCAGGCTTCTTTCGCCCGTCCTCCGTCTCTTCTCTCCCCTCGTCCTCCTCCTTTATGCTAAACCCTAAGATTCGATCGTGCGCCACCTCCTTTTCTCTCCCTCTACGGTAAGAATACGGCTTCCGATCATCCGATCGATGGGACTTTTGTGTGTTTTTGAGGAGTTTTTCGTACTGTCCGTCGCTTTCGCAACTTTTTTTTCTTGGGTTGTTTCTCTCTGTTCTTTTGGGCTTGAAGTTGTTGGTTTGCTGATGGCACTAGAGAACAAGGGGCGATGGATATTCGGATGTCTTAGTTCGTCAAGCGATCATCGATTTCTCGTGTTATTCGGTAGAGCTTTTGCGATCTTGGAATTTTTCATCTCCATGATCTTATGGGGTTTTATCCTACAGTTGATTTTTGTTTGTCGTGAAAATCCATTTGACTGTGTTTTTTGTCATATAGATTGTTTCTTGCATTGAAATTCCACTTTATTTTCTCAGAGGAAGTAGCTTTTATCCTGGTTATTGAAGATATGCTGTTTATGCTGGTTTAAATTCTTACTCTAGAATGGAATAGTGCAAACAAGAAAGTTTCTTGGGTTCTTCTGGATTGTGCAAATGGCGGAAAGTTGATCTTTTGGACAGCTGAAGAAAAAAAAGAAAAAAAATCATTATTTGGAAGTTAACCGTTCTCCAATGGGGGGAGCTTGTTCTAGAAAGAGAAACGTTCTCGATGAAGATGATTTACGCAGGTCCGGAAGATTCTCCAAGACTGGCAGCTCAAAATGGTTGTTATTTAGTCTGCCTCGTTGCAGCACAGATGTTACAGTTCGAAGGCAAGGAAAGTGCCCTTCTCTCATGGAGTTATGCGTGGCTAAAATTCGTGAGGTACGTATCTTCCATCATGCCTATAAGCATATGATTCGAGTATTTTGTGTCTTGCGTTGTGGTTGAGACCTCATATTTCCTATGTTAAAATATTTGTGTGGAAGCAGGATATAAAAAAGTATAGCAGCTTTTCCATGCTGCCAAGAGACATAAGCCAGCAGATATTCAATGAATTAGTCGAATCTCATGGCCTCACTGATGTGTCTCTTGCAGCCTTTCAGGATTGTGCCCTTCAGGTGAGCATTCTATTGCTGTGGTCCAACAAATAGCTGGTTTGGAGTTTCATCTTTTAATGTATAAGCTACTCTGAATGATTTGTGGCCATGAGCGACAAGTAGTAGCAAGTGTATCTATCACTCATACTGGAAACTAGTGTGGTCCTTCAACAACTAGAAACAAGTGTATTTACCGGTATGTACTAATAATTAGTATGGTACTGCTATAAGGATGCAGAGCTGATTGCTCTGCCCTTCTTTAGCAGGAAAAGCTCTTTTCCTTTTCTTTTGTCATGAATTGTATTAACCACTACTTGTGGCTTCAAATTTAACCATGGAGGTAGTTGTCCTACTTACCCTGTATCGGAAATTACAGAGAAGCTTTCTGGAAGTAGTTGTTCTGTGTGGTGTAGTTTCACACTTAAGCTTGGCAAGATTACTTAGAGGAATATCTGCATGTCCATGTACCTGATGGAGAATATTTTGTTTACTGGTCATAAACTTTATGTTATTTGGACAACTTCATTTAACATTCTTCCTAGCTTGTGATATTTGAATGATATTTTCCCCAAGTAAATGCACAGAATTTGGATTTTCTTGTGTTATATTGGATCTTGTACTTAATGTTGTTGATAGTTTATATTTTTTGCTTTTGCCATCAGGATATTCATCTTGGAGAATATCCAGGAGTGAAGGACAGTTGGTTAAGCACAGTTTCCTCTCAAGGGCAATCACTGCTGTCTCTTGATATTTCTTGCTCTGATGTGACAGATTCTGGATTGTCTCTTCTTAAGAATTGCCACAATGTCCAGTGCTTGAAATGTAATTACTGTGACCAAATCTCAGACTATGGTGTATCACATATATCTGGTAATTTTTCTTCAGCCTTTTATGCCATTTCTTGGTTTTTCTAGAAACCTTCCATTGTGCATCTTGTCATACATCAGCAAGACAATCTCCTGATCCTGTGTATAAGGAGAACCTCCCTATATTTTTTAGTAATGAAGCAATGTTCAACCCATATTATAATTACCAAAAGGTCTACTATTATCAGAAGTTTGCCTAGGTGTGAGGACAAGGTTTTACACAACCTCTGTTTAGGCACAAAAGATTAGTGGTGTAGGATGAGAAGCAGAACTTTTGATAATAGAGGAACCATAAAGAGAGGAATAGAAAGATAGTAATTGAAAAACAATTGGAAAACAAAGGGATAACTACCATACTCGGTTTGGCTCAAGGAGCGAACTCTTAGGCTCGGGATGAAGGCTTTGCACATTCGCACGTCTCGCACGTGAATGATAGAATCATTCCATTATAAAAGTAACTTGTGGTCTCGCACCACTCACACATACAGTGGGAAAAGAACTCAATTCATTGATTAATTTCTGATTGATGCATTACAATGTTCAAGCTCTTTTTTTATAGACTCAAGTAAAATAAAGGAAATTATGGAAAGAAGGATAATTGCAATCACATCAAATCAAATATATGATTTGTTTTTTCCTTCGAAGAAAATAATATTGGTGACTTGATTTGAAGGATAATCTCCCTTTCTTGATAATATTATTGATTGATAGATGCCCTTTTTTGTAGAGATGAATCTTTATGATCTTCAATCAAGATTTACAATCTTCAATCAATAACGAACTTGATTTCTTCCACTTGTTTCTGCATTTGTTTCCTTTTTCTTCATCTCGAGTAGATATTATCATGTGACTAACTTATGACATATGCAAAATACCCCTAAACTAATGAAATTTATTCAGATAATAAATAAACTAAATTGCTCTTGTATCACTTAGCATGCGTCTCTTGTCCTTATTTGATGATTAGGTGTTTAAAAGTTTTAGTTTCACGGATTCGTGCTGATATCTCCCTCAACTAACAAAGAGATCTTGAAGGAATTGCCACATATGAAATTGAGCATAATTTTGCAAAGAAATACTCCGCATGTTTCTTGAGAAGAGATGGGAAACATGCCCATTGTCATTTGATTCGATAGTTGCCTGTTTGAAGATCCATCCCTTCAATTGGTCTTTCTTTTAGGACTCTTTTCCTAATGACTGCACCAAAGTGGAGTGTTCCCAAGTTCCAGGGCAGTGTTGTCAAAGATGCTAAGTGCTAAAAGATGTCTAGGTACCAAAATGCCAATATAAAAATTGTAAACATATAATTAAGGAGAAAAATCAATAAAATTAAATTAAACAATACATGAATTCTGTTTCCATATCATTTCATATCCAAAATATCACCACTAGAATATTTAATTGCATTCATTTGACCAAAATATCACCATCTACAAAGCATTAAAGTACTAAATTATCCAAATATGACAAGAAACATAAAAAAAAAGAAGACTAACATCAAAATTAACACAATTCAAAATTATAGCAAAAATTGACAATTCAAAATTAACAATGCAAAATTCTAGCAGTGACAAAAACAGTAATTAACATAATTTGTAAACTATTATTTACAAGAATTAACTATTATTAACAAGAATTAACACAATTCAGTAACAGAAACAAGGCTTGTGCTCTATCATTAATTTTGTTTCTTCAAGTTTATCTTTTTGTTCCGGGGGAAACAAAGCTTGCACCGATATCTGACTTTGTATGCTGACATTCTAATGGCATTACCTATCTCTTAGCGGCTGAGGAAGTGAAGTACTTACTAAGATTAATGACTGTTTCCATGGTTTCTACTTTCTAGGTTCTCAATGCTTTGGCTTCAAATTTTTTTCCCAAGCTTGATGATTTTGCCTATCATATGCTTTTCATTCTTTATTTAATGTAAAAAAATGTTACACTTTAATATTATCCTTTTGCTACAAAAGGTCCTGAGGTCCTCTATATTTTCTTAGATATCTAGAGTCACTAATTTTTTTGAATCTGTTGTAGTAGATTTTAAAGTACGACATAATATTGTCTATATGTTACTCAATTCATATTCCTGAAGATCTGTGAATTCCACTTTTGCTTTTTTTTTTCCTTACTCTTGGTGTAAATAATTTGGAACAAGAACATTCACAATCTTGCTGTAATGCTTATTGTTTAATGAAACTGGTCAAACTTTTCTTGTGTCTACTTTCTTTTATTGAATGATAAATTAGCCCAATAATTTTTACCATTTTATTGCACTTTTCATCGCAAACTTTGTTTCTCCCTTCAGGACTTTCAAACTTGACCTCTTTAAGTTTAAAGAAGAGCAATGCAATTACTGCTGAAGGAATGAGGGTTTTTACCAACTTGATTAACTTGGTAAATTTGGATCTAGAGAAATGCTTAAAGATTCATGGTGGTCTTATATATTTAAAAGGTATGCTTCTACCAAACTATTGGCGTTTGATTGTCATGTTGGCACAGCTCTAAAAAGATAGCAATTTTGGTTTTTTGAGCTTTGCTTCTCTTTCATAATGAATCATGTCAAAACTCACATGAGTCAATCATTTTTACACCTGTTTAGAGTTTGCAAGGATTAATAATCTCATGCACCAGGCTTCCTCCTTCAAACGAATTGTGACATAATATAGTAGTTTACAATTTATTTCTTTTTCTGGAGGGTAATATACTTACAAACAAAGATGAAGATAGGAACGAAAGGGAAACAAATCATGGAAATATGTGAACAAAATCAATCATAAATGTGAATTCGACCAGTTTATCATATATTATTACTTTTGATACATTTGTTAGCTTGTGTCTAATGACCAAATTAGTTCCTATAATATTGGATGGTGGTGACAATTTTTCCTAGATTTTACTAGTTTGTTGTTTCTATAGTTCCTTTTATGCATTATGTATTAATTCCGTAAGTTCTATTGTCGATTGTTTGCTGTTTATGGCCTTATTGTTTCTCGTATTCTGTGCTTTAAACAATCATATGTGAACTTTCTGCAGACTTGAAAAAGCTCGAATCCCTTAACATCAGATACTGCAATTGTATAACAGATGAAGACATGGAGCCTCTTTCTGGTGGGTTTTATTTGTTTAGACTCTGTCAAAATTTTTTTGCATTCTCAGTTTAGTGCTTGGCCAAAAAGAAAAGTCTGGTGTGTTAAGGCATTTCAATGATCTACAATACAAGGAGGATGGGATGTACATGCAGCTACCGTTGTTCCTTGTATGAGTGGAAATTATATGCACATACTACACAGATAGACAAATACATTTTGTTTTCTTATCCTGGACAAATGGGCTTGGATGATGATGGTGATGAACTGATGCTTATGCCGAAGTGTCCATTGAAAAATCTGAAAATTTTGTATTATTTAATAACCTCTGTGGGTATTCCTCTAGTTTGGCATATCTTTTTTTCCCCCTGACAAATAAAGGAATCTGAGTTGTTTGAAGTTTGAACATTATAAATAACTATTCCATGCTATCACATGTAAATATAAAACCAATGCACATTGCTAACCTCACCTTTTTTTTGCATTATATGTTTCTTTTCCTTTGTTTCTGGTGACATACTCCTAACTAGCAGTCCCTTGTTTCACAAAGAAGAGGTGCAATGCACATTGATGATCTTGCTGTCATATTGTTTGTCTAGTAAGTCTCATCAAGAAAATTTGATCAGAATATTTACATCTCTATTCTTGTTCTAGGTCTTTCAAAATTAAAAGAGTTGCAAATGTCATGTTGTAAAGTTACCGATGCAGGGATTGCTCATCTAAAAGGTAAGATGCAATGGGCTGTCTTGATTTCTAGACTTGCAGTTTATTATTCATATGTTTTCAATTTCACATTTGCTATTAGCTTCTGGCATCCTTCATCAGCAAGACTTCTGTTTCACTTTTCCATTTTAGGGTACATTTCCTTTCTCCAATTAAATTCTTTTCAGGTTTATATAAAATTGCTCGCTTGAACCTGGAGGGTTGTCCAGTTACTGCTGCCTGCTTGGATGTTATATCAGGTTTTCTTCTTTTTCCTTCTTTCCTGGTGGTGCCAGCAATTGCTAAACATATAAGTTAAACATATAAGTTAATTGCTATATTCATTGGTCTCTTTGTCCGGTTAAACATATAAGTTATGCAATTTTTAGTGGGTTCCTTTCCTGTAGTCCTGTAAACCTGGGGGTTATTTTATTTCTTCTTCTTTTAAGTATTGTTGAACAATTATTCTTGTTCCATAGTGCAATGATTTCTTTCTTTAACTAGTTCATCTTTGCTATGCAAATAAAAAAAACTATACTGATATACTCTACACGTAAGTGTTACTTCTTAACATGTTCTTTCAAGATTGTAATTGCTATGTAGCTTATGAACACTGTATGGCCTGTTTGACTTGTAAATTGTCCATATCTGGTTCTTTAACTGCATGATTTCAGAGTAAGTATTCATTCATATCATGTATATCTTTTTCTTTAATATTTTAGAGTGACTTATCTGTGTGATTGAATTAGTCTATTTGTATGCTAGTTTGATTTTTTTGTTCAAAGAAATGGTATGTGATAAATATGGTTCTTTCTGGATCCTTTACAGGCTTTGGATCCTTGATTTTTTTAAATTTGAGCCGATGTGGTATATCTGATGATGGAAGTGAGAGTTTTTCTGGTGAGTTAATCACAACCTCTGGAAACTTAAGATGTTCTCTGTAAACATGTGAAATATGGAGAAGTACGTTTCCTTAAAACTTTTCAGCAATCACATATATGATGTAGGTACAGATATTTTTGGTTGTTGCTACCTTGTGAGAAGGGAAGTCAAAGACATTGTGTCTTACCATTTGCATTTCTAGCTGTGTGGATTGTTCCTTCAAATGTTTTGCTGCTTCATGCTACTTCTGATATCAACAAGCTGCAATGAATCCAGTACATCTTGGCATATAGTTTGATGTGTGATTAGATTGCATTGATGCATGTCTAAGGCATAGTGTTTCTCTTAATTTTCTGGAAGAAAATGGAACTCTTTTGTATACAAAAAATTTCTTATTCTCCATTAAGTTAGTGTCTGGTTATTCATGTGTCATTTTAACGTCTGTAGTCTGCAATGGCAATTGCCAATCTTGGTCTGTTCTGGTCTCCAGCTTGCCAGTTGAGATTTTGGCATATCAGCACAAGGCTACCATCAGGTTGAAAGAAGTAAAAAAAAAGAAAGATATTTATATCCTCTACTACCTGTTCTGTTTCTTTTTTTTCAAATAGTGGCTGCCACAAAGCCTTAACTAGCTATGAACCAGTCAATGTTAAGTGGTGCACTTGGCATCCCATGATGCAGAAAACCTTGATCTGCGAGACCCTACATGCAGACTAGTTCATGTTACTCAGGAATGATGTTTTTATTCACAAGGGACCTTGTATTTTGACATGATGTGGTTTTTCAAAAGGAAGTAATTCCAATGGCAAAAAACTTGATACATAATATGTGGTCTAGAACCATTCAGCATGATGATCTTTGCCATTTAGGTCATGCTTGATCAATCATAAATGAATTTTTCTTTCACTAGATACCATGGTATTAAGTT
The DNA here is from genome assembly GCF_036884655.1 of Musa acuminata AAA Group. NCBI lineage: Eukaryota > Viridiplantae > Streptophyta > Magnoliopsida > Zingiberales > Musaceae > Musa > Musa acuminata. The sequence continues at coordinate 3,818,923 of NC_088343.1, read as the reverse complement.
GTGATCTTTTGGTGCTTATGTAATGGGCAATGCTTTTTCAGCTACATTGTTACCTTTTGTCTTTCTAAAAAAAATGTAGAGCTTTTAGTTCTTCATTAGTTTTGTTTTACATGATAATGGTTCTTGTTATTTTGAAAGTTCCTGTACTGGTTGTTATATGCTTAAATTTTTGACAACTCTTAAACAATCATTGTATCACAGGGCTTCAGAAGTTGAAAGTTCTGAATTTGGGTTTCAATAACATCAGTGATGCATGTTTGGTGCATCTTAAAGGTAAATCAGTTTCAAGTTTGCAAGTGCTGCTGAGTTTTAAAATGTTCTTTCCAAAACTTCTCTAGTTGACAAAGTCAATAACTTGGCAATCTTCAGTACATCTTTGATGCCCAACCTGTAGCTTTCAGCTTCCCTGTACTATTATCTTTTTGATGTTGGATTGACATTCTAACTAGTCATGCTTTTGTTTAAGACAATGATACAAATCTTCTTATAACTTTCTAATGGCTTTGTAGTTCTTTCAAAATAGTTATTTTTTTATTTAATTTGGTAATAGCTTGGTGCTTTGTCAATTTGGGCATTAATTTTGCTAACACTTCAATATATAGTGGTCATTGTGCTTTCTGAATATCATTACTGTGGACAAAGTCAGATTGATCTGCTTTTTATTGAACTTCTCTTAATATTTGATTCATTGTAGATTTGATCAATTTGGAGAGCTTGAATTTGGATTCTTGTAAGATTGGTGATGAAGGAATGTTAAACTTGAAAGGTAAGTGTCATGATTTTCGATTAATTCAAGTTGTTACATACTTACATGTATATATTACCAACAAGAAATGGTGTCATGAAACTCTGATTTCTGGACTTTTCTCCTATATGAGAACATTTGGACAAGCCCTCATAACTTTGTTGTGGTGTTTCAATGTACTTCTGGCATCCGTGAATTCATTTGATTGAATTATACCTTTTTTTTTGTTTAGCCAAACTTGACTGGTCATAGAACATTGTGAGCTAGTGATATGCAAAATATAGGTCAATCAACAAGAAAGATGCATAAGACACTAGTGTTTTCTACTAGGTAGCAAGTCTACAATTTGGTTTTCCCTGAGTGGCACCAAAGCATGATCTGCAGGTTTTCAGAGGGTAAAAGGCAAGCAAGTGCTATAACCTTATTTTGTCAACCATAGCCAAAAAATTAACCCCTAAGATTCTTGGGAAACCTTAGTTTATTATTGAAATTATTGTTGATTGCAACTTTCCTTATTGGTTCACTTGATATTTTTTTAAAGGTCTTCTACGTTTAAAATGCCTGGAGCTGTCCGATACTGAAGTTGGAAGCAATGGACTGAGCCATCTCTCTGGTATGCTTAGCAACTTGTGCATGATATGCAATTGAACTACTTACTGTTAATTTTTTTTACTATTAGTAGGTGTCCATATCTGGTTTTCTTATTCTTATGTTGCATGGTGGCAGTAGCATAATAGCTTTCTGTTTCATGAATGTTTTGTTAATTTATTTTTGTTTAGGTAAAATTTAATTGTGTTTCTTTGTAAGTTCATATATCTTATGTGTTGAGTATGCATCTTTAATCGCACAGGTTTAGTTTTATTTTTTGGATATGTTTTTCAGTGTGATATTGACTGCAACAACCTTCAGCACATTTTAAACTTATTGCAAGTTTTGTCCAATAATCATTTAGGTGAAGGAACTTGCTTGTGGTGTCTTGGATAGTGTGGATTAATTATAGCTGACTGCTTGATGGATAAGCAATATTTGGATCAGCTATATTTTATGATTTATGATTAGATGATCAAGCTATGCAGTTTTGAATAATATCACCCATACCGGGCGTTATGTACCGGTTCGTCAGTTGACCAGTATACGGATCACCTGTTACCGAACGGAATATATATATATATATACACATACATACATATATATACTGAACGGTATATCGCTCGGTATACAGTATCGTACCGTACCATACCGAGCGAATGTTGAAACTTCAGTACGGTACGATATTTCAATCCTTGCAGATGATCATAGTTTGATTCACAGTTCATATACATCTTGGCAGATGTTAATACTAGTTAATTGATAAATTGGTCTTGCATCTTTTTTTTTTTGCTTTTTCCTGTAGCAATTTAAGCATAGATGTTTAATCTTAATTACTCTTAGTACTGATTCTGTTTTCTTTAAACAGATAAATAATCACTCGTAGCTCTCAGTTTGTTTATGATGTTTAGAGGTCTGTTCCCTCTAAGATTCCACAAATTAAAAATATGTTTTTAGTTGAAAATTCTGAAAAACCTTCATCTATGATCATTTAGATGTCCTGATCACCAAAAAGAATTTTACCAGAAATAGTAGAGCTTGTATTTTTCTCGGTTATGTGACTAGGTCAAACATGCCACATATAGGTGGAATGGCTCAAATTGATGTATAGTTGATCATTAACATTTTGTCATATGCAACCAACAGGTGTAAACAGACTTCTGAGAATGCCTAAAACTCTTCCTTACCATCCTTGAGGTTTGAAGGTTTTCCTGAGTGGCATGTGTCTCTTCAGATTTACGTTGCTGTTTTACTCACTCCTGATGCTGCTTCCATTGATTTTTGCATAGTGGGCCTAAAAAATGATTGCAAATTGATTCATTTTCTTTGCAAAGTCATAAACGAATCAGAGAAACAGTACATAAACTACAAGAATTAATGTCAAAATCAACAAGAAGTACATCTGAACATGCATAAACATGGCACATTTTTTCACGATTAAATTATTAAACATCTTATAATACCATACGACAAGCAGGTGGCAACCTGTTTTGCTGTCAGTTAAATCCCTGATTGGAGACTGACAAGAGGTATGAGAACCATAGTGATTGAGCTATTACCAACTTCACATTATGGAGAAAATGCAGTTCTCTGTTTCTTCTTTTTAGATGGTTTATGTCAGTGAAGAAATTGTATTTCTTGTCACATATAAGACAAGTTGAACAGTCAAAGATGCAAGCTAAATTAAAAAAATTATGAAAATATTTAACGGTGGTTCAGATTCTCTGCCATTTGTATTTTTCTTCCATCTTACTGATGTCTAACATGTCAAAAGAAGCATAAATCACATTATATAAAAAAATTGCATGGGCCTAGTCAACCTAGAGATATTATCACCTTTCATGCATGTACTCTTGAAACTGATAGTTACTGGATTCTTTTGATCAAAATCAACATGGCTTTTCTGATGGTCAAGGTTTGTAGGCAGTTGAATGTTTTTATGTGCATATTGTTGTCTACTCAAGTTCATGAGACGCAAAAACATCACTGTGATGATTGTCCCTTTTTAAAAGCTATTTCTTACTCAATACGTGACCCCTTAACCTATGGACTAGGTGCAATCTTGACGCTATCCATGAACAATCTTGACTCTATCCATGAACTTTATTCATTCAGTTAACCTAGGTGACAAGTAGATGTGGGTTTTTTTAAAAAATACTAAGTAATCAAATTACCTTGAAATGTTCTAAACTTTTACCCCTATGTTTTTTTTTGTTCACTTGCACCTGAACCTACTGGCTTTCTGGGTGTAATTATCAGTGGAACAAAATTAACCATGTAACTTGGAACTTAACCTATGGAGTAGGTGCAATCTTGACACTATCCATGAACAATCTTGACTCTATCCACGAACTTTATTCATTCAGTTAACCTAGGTGACAAGTAGATGTGGGTGTTTTTTTTTAAAGACTTGAGTAATCAAATTACTTTGAAATGTTTGAAACTTTTACCCCTATGTTTTTTTTGTTCACTTGCACCTGAACCTACTGGCTTTCTGGGTGTAATTATTAGTGGAACAAAATTAACCATGCAACTGCTTGTCATGGTCCTTGGAACTTAGAATGATAGATGTTTCTAATAAGTGAAATATATGTTAATTTTCTTTGTACAATATGATGCTTAACATAACACAGTAGTTGCAAAGTACTAACACAATCATCTAGTTTCCCAGGCAAAAATTACTACAGATTTTGCTTATATAAGAGCATTCTCACTGGGCTGGAGCTATCTATAAGTTGTGAACTTCCTTTGATGACCAAGAAGCCTTTGTAGACTTGTAGTCTCATCCATTTACTGTTATTTCTCTCATTAACAATTTGATGCTTTTCATAATATTTTTCAGTTCATGACACTTGGAATATGAAACTTGCTTTTGAGGTTTTACATGGCATGTGGTCCTCTTCATAAGTATAATTTTCATTATTTTTTTTACAAGGAAAATATGATGGTCTGCAACTCGCTATACAATTTGTCTTTTTTCTGTAAAAGATGTGCAATGCATATAAAGACTTCAGGTTTTGAATGTGAATTCTCAGAACATTATTTATATAATACAAGCGCAATTAGATTATTACTAGATTACTATGACATGAGAAACTTGATTGTGATATATATCATTGTCAGGTTTATGCAACTTGGAGAGTATCAATCTCTCGTTCACATCAGTAACTGATGGTGGCTTGAGGAAGCTGTCTGGCTTAACTTCCATTAAGTCACTAAATTTGGATGCTCGCCAGATAACAGATGCAGGCTTAACGGCTATCACCAGTAAGACTTATTTGCAGGCTTGCATTTTGTCACAATATGTGGATGCAAATATTCATGATCATGGAATTTGTTATCCGCATTCCAGTTTTGTCTTCTCATGTTAGATATAGAAAGTTTTTCCTTCTGTTAAAAGGGTAAACTTCTCTCTTTTTTCTCAGCATACAACAGTCCTAAATATTTGTATTTGAGGTTTCTTCTTAGTGAGGCACCCATGTAGTGATGACTTGGAAATCTACATAAGATGACTTTTGAGGAATTATTCAGGAGGCTTCGATTTTAATTACAGTTGACACACTACATGAAAATTTTCACTTGTATTTGAAAAATCCGCTTGTCCTCTCTCTTTCTTTTTTTCCTGTTGCTGGTTCCAGAGTTCTGGGTGATTCTCTATTCTGCTTGATTTCAAGATTTACACTAGTTGTAGTTGTGAAGATAAGATAATGCCTGTTAGAACATTCATAACGCTCTACTAGCTGTTGCTTAGCTTGTATTTATTACCTTCTATCTAAAAGTTTTCATGGATGTATGTTGAAAAACCGTTTGTAGAGTCTCAGGTGCTTCTTTATTCCATGAATTTTAAGATTTACACTAATTCTGGCAGTGGACATATGATAATGCTTGTTGATCATTCATGCTCTAGTTAAGTTGTAGGTGTTGTTAAAGCTTGTATCCTATGATATGCTATTCAGAAGGTAGCATGGAATTTCTTCACCTGCTATTCTTGAGGGTGCACCAAGTATGAGAAAACTTCTAAAGGTTTTCTAGCATGTCCAGAGTTGAGTGCATCTGAAAGGATGGTTTAGCCTATTTATATTTTAGTTATGACAACTCAAGTGGGTGGGAAATATCAATGACTAGAATGGATAGAAAAGGAAATATTTGTAGCTGACTTATGTTGGAGGTGCCTTAAGTGGGCAAGGATGAGCAAAGACTTTGTTCTGAAGCAACAAAAAAGGACATGTCCCATGACGATGGAAAGATAGACTAAAGAAAGATCCATATGCAACATCAGTTAGTTTCAATTAGTCTTCCCTAGGATTATGAAACATCAGATAGTTGGCATTGAAGTTTCTTTCTAATTTTTGCCTTCTTGTTTCTTGCAACTCTATTCTAACTTATGATTATTCTTAGTTAAATGTGAAGGCTTTTGGGTGCTTTTTTAATTTATATACTCTCTGAGTATATAAACTTTGGAACAAATGCTGTCAATTGCTTGAAAGTTTCTTTTATATCATGCAGGTCTTACCGGATTGACACATCTGGATCTTTTTGGAGCTCGTATTACAGACCTTGGGACAAACTGTTTCCGATGTAGGTGATATAACTTATGAATATGCCTTTTCAGGGTGTTCTTCCCAGTTACAATATATTTGTTCTAGATCATTATGGATCTATCTTTCCTACCTTCTAAAGTAACATAATTCAAAGCAATTAAGTTTTGGTAAGTAAAGAAAATCTTTTATTTTGATAAAGTGAAAGTGAATAGAAAATTTTAATAGGAAGAGGAAAGTAATGATTTGGCAATAGTAATTCTGGCTATGTATCATGTGCACAGAATATTGTCTCCAGCTAACAAGAAACAAGAGAACTATCTTATACTTTGAAACAATCTTATAAAATATAACATGTGAGATAACGAAAAGAAAATTACTTATGAGCCTATGAGGTGTAGGGTCTATTTACCTCAAAAGGCAACGAACTCTTGAGAGGGTCTTATTGGCTGTTGTGTTCATGCTTAGCATGAAAGAAGGGGCCTAGGATCGGCAGATAATCATCGGTATGGAAGTTAAGCAATCATCTAGATTTTGACCCAAAAAGAAAGG